>NC_056688.1:20397857-20723214 GCF_018350215.1 Panthera leo | reverse complement strand
ATTGGGCAGGTAATTGGGAACGGCTGGCCAAAGTCAACTTTGAGCAGAAAGAAAGCAGGCATTGGGAAACCACCTAATCTAAACCAAGGGATCATTTCAAGACTCGAATTTAGACGAGGCGGAAACAAAGCTCGGTTTCAGCAAAGTTCAATTAAGGCATAAAAAATCCAATTTGGATGGAATGGGGAGGTCTGTCTCAGCCCAGGGTATGACGCTTATCTGGCCAAGGCACCTCAGCCCTGAGTCAACAGCTCACCCCTCCCTCCCTCTGTCTCCACGCTGTCTGTCCCCCCACCCCACCTCCCCAGCAGGAATTCTTCCTAGTATTTCCTGGGACTTCTGCCATCCTTGCCCACTTCTCAATGTTCCCTTCCATGTATCAGTGGTCTAACAGACTGGGGAGCTTTGTCTTGGTACACTTGGCTTTCCTGAGCCTTCCCTGCCTTATGTCAGATGACTGTGGTGGTTGTAACAAATACCACGATCTTGGCAGCTGAAAACAACAGCAATTTATTGTCATAGTTCCGTAGACCCAAAGTCCAAAACCAGTGTCACCGGGCCAAAATCATCCCATTAGCATAGGGGCAGTCCCTCTGGGGGAGCTAGCGGGGAATCTGCTCCTGGCCTTTGGCAGTGTTAGCTAGCTGCCCGCCCATGTGGCATCCCCGGGCTTGTGACTGCTTCACTCCGGTGTCTGCCTCCCTCTCCACGTGTGTGTGTGTGTGTGTGTGTGTGTGTGTGTGTGTGTGTGTCATCTGCCTCGGCCTCTCTCTTACAAAGACTCACCTGGATAAGCCTGGATGGCCTCCTCATTACAAGACCCTTAATTTAATCACAGTTATGACCATATAAGATAGTATTCACTCTTTTTCCAAATAAGGTAATAGTTACAAGTTCCGGGGATTAGGATTCAATCTCTTTGGGTGGCCCTCATTCAGCCTGCTGGTTTTCAAGCTGTAGAACTCCAGAAAGACAGACTTGTAAAAATAAGGAAAACCTCTCTACCAGCCCACTAAAGCTGTCACCATCAGGAAGGCCTCTCTTGAGCCCTCTTCAATCTGACTTTTCTTCCTCACTGTCCTCTGAAAGCACAGGGACTAGGTTTGACTAGGTTGCCAAATCCCATGATGATTTCTCAACCCCTATGCTCTTCTAGCAGCATTTGACACAGGAGAGCACTTCCTCCTAGAAATTACCCTCCTCTTCTCCCTCCTCCTCTACTGGCTACTTCTTTACAGTCTGGTCTCCTGGATCATCATCTTCATACAAGTTCTGAGCATCAACATGCCCGTGGCCCTGCCCTTAGACCTCTTTCTGTCCTTGCCTGTTCTTATCCTCTGAATGGTGTAATCCGGCCCCCGACCAGCGGACATCACCAGTACCCTGATGGTCCTGCGTCCCCATCCCAGTCTCTCCTATAAATACCCAACTTTTTTTTTGTTTAAGTTTCGGGTTTTTTTAGTAGTCCCCACACCCGACATGGGGCTCGAATTCACAATCCTGAGATCAAGAGTCGCACACTCTTCCAACTCAGGTGCCCCTAAGCATCCAACTTTAATAAAGAGCAGCTTACTTGACATCTCCATTTGAATGTCTAACAGGGATCTCAATCCTAACATGTCCCAAACTCCCATCCAAACCTGTTCTTTCTCCAGTGTTTCCCATCTCAGCAGAAGACTCTATTTGCCCTGCCACTCGGCCCCCAAATCCTGGGGTCATCTTTGGCCTCTCTTTCTCACAACTCCTACAGCCACTCTAACAGCAAATGTTGTTAGTTTCATCTTATCAAAAGTTTTCGAATCCTACTACTTCTGTCCACCTTGACCACTACCACCCCATCCAAGCCATCATCACGTCGTGCCCGGACTGCCACAGTAACCTCCCAACTGGTCTCCCTGCTTGCCCTCTTGCCTCCTTGCAATCTGTGGAACCAGGGAGATTATTTTAAACACAAATCCCATCATGCATTGCCCTTCTCAAAATGTTCTAATGGCTTCCTGTTATATTTAAAATAAAATCCAAAGTCTTTACCATGGTCCATCATGCTTCTCCAACTTCATTCCTTATTGTTTCTCACCCTGTCCCTTGTACCCCAGGCCCATTGGCCTCTACTATTCTTCAGCATAGGAAATATTGGCCACTCTCACTCCTGCCTCAGGACCCTGAACTTTTGGTACCCTCCCTTAGACCAATTTTTCCCAACTATTTCCCCAGCGTGCTCCTTGACTACATCCAAGTCTCTGTTCATTTGTCATTTCCCCAGGGAGACCAGTCCCCTCACCCCCCCCTTAAGAGCATTTCTGTTACCCGCCCCCCCCGCCACCCCATGCCATCACTTACTCTCTTCAAGACATCCATCACTACCTAGCATTATAATATGTATTTATTTGTCTAACTGATTGATTTCTATCCCCCCAACTAAAATATTGGTATTCCGAGAGCTGGAATCATGTCTATTTCTGTTCATCACATGATCTCTGGTGCCTAGAACAGTGCCTGACACAGAACATGTCAGACATTTTTTTAAATGAATGACTGCATGAATAGTTAAAGATTTCAGAGGGTGGCTGGCCGGGGATATAAAAAGGAAGCTCTTGGAAGCGAACTCCCTCCACTGCCCCCCACCCACCCACCACCGCAGACTCTGATCCTTGGAGCTCTGCTTCCCCGCCCCCTTGAACAGCCCTCCGGCTGCAGTGAATGTCAGCTCAGCAGAGGCAGCAACAGCCTCCACCCCCATCTCAGCTTTCCGCCCAGCCTCCCCTGGGAAGTGGGTAGGCAGAAAAGCCACCTAGGACAGCGCAGCTCTTGTGTGCTTGTGTTACAGCAACTGCTATGACATGCAAATGCTGTGTGTTTTAAAAATAATAATAATAAAAGTAACCTAGCAGGATTCTTTGCAAGCTCCCAGCAGAAACAGCTTCACGCGGTGCACCACTTGGGGCCGCAGCTGAAATAGACAGCAGCCACAGTGTAAGTGCCCTCCGTGTCCTGACAGGGGCCTCTGTGGGTCACAGCCCCAAACAGGAGGCAGACACCGCTCCCCCCTCCACTCCGCCCCCATGGAAAATCACTATGTGCTCAGTGGCCAGGAGGAACCCACGGAAAGTACAGAAGCCGTGTAACGCAATGAACAGCCCAAGGGTTGGAGGCAAGCCCCAGTCTGAATTCCCAAATTATACTGGTAGCGCTGTCCTTGGGGAAGTCACCGATTGAGCCTCTGTTCTCTCAACCGTAAAACCAAAATCACGCCTCTCACTCGGTTAAGCGTCTGACTTCAGCTCAGGTCATGATCTCATGGCTCATGGGTTCGAGCCCCGCGTGGGGCTCTGTGCTGACAGCTCGGAGCCTGGAGCCTGCTTCCCATTCTGTGTCTCCCTCTCTCTCTGCCCCTCCCCCACTCATGGTCACTCGCTCTCTCACCCTCTCTCTCAAAAATAAATAAATACACATTAAAAAGAATTATGACTCTCAGGGCCCTCGTGAGGATGGAACGGTCAAGCCCTGGGTCTCAGTGACTGGTGGTTGGTGGGTAGGAAGGCAGGGAGGAGGAAGGGGAGGGTGAGGAGGGCTAGGGCACCAACATCCCACCACACGATTGGCACTAGAGAGTGGCCAGCCTGCTCTGTGGAAGCCAGAGAATCACAGAATGACACGGTCACAGAAAATTTCACAGACATTGAAACAAGTAAACAAAAAAACCTTGCGTTTGACAAAAACGGAAATGGGCACCCACCCAGATCTCCGCTGTTGGTGTCACGCTCTTACCAGAGCTTCTGGGTGTTTCCAACAGCCTGGGTGATTCGTGAGCTCCCCTGCCGCCCAGACTCCCCGGCCTCAAACCGCACGGCAGGCCCAGCCGCTGTAGCCCGTGTGCCCCAGCTCAGCCACAGCCTTGCCAGCCCGCCAGTCCTGCGGGGCTCTCTGCCCCCGTGTCCCCATCCCCACTCTCTTATCTCCCTTTCTTCTGACCCTGAACTCCCTGCTTCCCACTCCCTCCGGGCCAGGAGGCCCGCTGGCCTGTTGCAGAGTAGGACATTTCCGGGAGGTGAGGGTAGGGGAACTGCAAGGTCACTCTGAGGCCCCCCTGTGCTTGTGTGGCATCTAAAGCCCTCAGGGTGCCATGTTTCCCAGGCCAGGCCTTTGTGGGGCCTTTCCTGTCCTCACAGCCAGTCTGTAAGCTGGTTGGTGATGCCATGGTGCCAGTTTCCCTAAATTAAAAAGGAAGGCAACCCCCGCAGATCTCTCAGGCCAAAGACCACAGGCCTGGGTGCCCCTTTCGTCTCTCTGTTCCTTTTGAAATCTCATCTCTTCTGCTGAGCCCTTCAAATGGAGGAATCACTCTGAACCAGGGCTCAAGTCCTCAGTTCCTCCTCAATAGCAGTGTGACCTCTCTGTGCCTCAGTTTCCTCATCTGAAACGCAGGAATCACAGTATTCTCTCTCTCCCAGGGTTGTTGTGAGATTGTGAATTGATACGCATAAAACACTTACATAAATGCCCGGAACCAAGGAAACCCTCAATAAATATTGTCTATGATTATTATTGTCATTATTATTATTATATGACCATGGAAACTGGCCTTTCCCATTTCAAACGGGAATTTACCTGGGACTCCAAAAGCCCCATCATGTGTATTTCTCCCTCTTTCTGTCCATAACTAAGTATGTATCAGTGCCTCACCTAATGTAGTCCCTCTTCATTATTGGTTGTCTTGTCTAGGGGCCAGTGTCTGAAGTAGGGAGAAGTTCCCAGCTGGGCTGGGACCAGACCTAGTTAACCGTCCTCTTCTGCCAAATGGATCTAATCCCACGTGCCTTGTGCTGCTAAAGGCGTTAACTGAAATGACATCAGAGAGTAACAGGTAGATAATGCGATCACCCTTATTCCTGGTTATCTATGTAACCTGACTTGTCTTAGGTTTATTATAAGAAAGCGTCCATTTAAAAACAATTTTTTAAATGTTTGTTTATTTTTGAGAGAGAGACAGAGCACAAGCAGGGGAGGGGCAGAGAAAGAGGGAGACACAGAATCTGAAGCAGACTCCAGGCTCTGAGCTGTCAGCACAGAGCCCGATGCGGGGCTCGAACTCATGAAGTGCAAGATCATGACCTGAGCCAAAGTTGGATGCTTAACCAGCTGAGCCACCCAGGTGCCCCGAAAGCATCCATTTTTAGTCGAATATCAGCAATTTCATATGGTTCAATCTTACAACAGTAACAATAATTACAATAGTGCCCTATGTTTATTTCATGAGACTGTATGCCAAGTACTATCCTTTTCAGTTCACACGGATAAAGCCATTTGATGTCCATGGCCCGTGAGGTATGCATCATTATCATTCCCATATGTCAGATGAGGAAACTGAGGCAGCAGTTTAGTAAATGTCCAATGATAAAATAGCTAGTAGTGGGATGCAAACCTTGGGGACTTAATTCTGAGCTCACACACCCGACAGACACTCTACCACTGGGCTTTCTGAATCCAGGACTCTGCCTTGTTCTTGTAAATTCATCATTCAAGCCTCAAGGATGAGAACTCTATCTTTGACACCCGGCTGGTGGCTAAGCTCCTGCCACCTGATGAGAAAATGCTCTGATTCTTCCTTTTGTCTGCTTGAGTCCTTAAATATTGCTTACTCCTAGTTTCTCTGTCGCTATGTTCTGTCTGTCCAAGGAACATTCGCCCAATTATTCATGTTAGACCTTCCTGGTGCAAAGTGCTTTACTGAATAGCTCCCATTATGTATGTAGTGCTGTTCATCACATGCCATGTCTACATAGCAGCCATTACTTGTTCCTTCAACTTCAGCTAAGCCTTCCTTCCTTCCTCCTCTCCCTCTTCAGCCCCTTCCCCATTCCTAGGAGGGTTCTAATGTCACCTCCGTGCCCATGCCCTCTGTCATTTCCTGCCAGTTCAGGCATTCATACCCAGCCCTGCTCAGGCATATGACACTATGGGGGAGTATCCTGGGGGTGCAGAGACCATGAGACTGGTCCCTGCATGCAAAAGGCTTGCAATCCCATTGGCAGAAGGGATACAGAAAAAGAAATGCAAGGGAGTGCATACTGAGTGATGATTAAGTGGCACGAACATTTATTATGCAGTAAAGGTCTAGCAATAGGAAGAGAACGAAGAATCGTGAGCAGGATACAGTCCAAACAGTTCCTGTCTAATACCCGCACCGAGCCCGGTTTCCCAGTATTAAAGGCAGCCCAGAAAGGGTACAAAGGGAGCTCACCTAAAAAGCTAGGGTGGCAAAGAAGCTCTCTACGTAATGCAGTAGTTGAATCTCGTTTCTGCGCCTCACTAGAGATATCCTAAGCCTTCCTCCACAAATCAGAAGCCCAGTAACCATAATTTGAATTCTCCCCAGGGCCTGGCCTGGCAGGGCCACAGTGAATTGCAGCCTAAAAGCCGCATTTATTTTTTGTTTGGACCCGCACAAACCATGCATTTTTTGGCAATTTTTTCCAGCCTCCCTTCTGCTAGCTGAACAAGCCTCATTTATCTGCAGCCATTAAGTCTGTCCACTGGCAGGTATCAGGCATGACCAAGAAATCAATACGAGCCAGTGAAACAAGATATGTCCTCCCTGTTTTGCTCATCTAAATGAGGAAAGCTTCCAGCGGTGATCAGGGAGCAGCCGGCTGCTCCGTGCCCTTTCCCTCTCTCCATGCGTGGCAGACACAGGAATTATTTTCTGCCAAGAATATGGGCCAATGCTAAATTCAAAGACTTTAATGGTGTGAAGAAGCCAGGCTCAAATACTCTTCACGTCTTGGAAGCTATTACAGAATCTGTTCGGGAAAGGGTAGGAAAGGGGGATCAGAGCGTCATCGGGTGGAGATGTATGAGATGATTAGGCTCTCTATTTCCAGATGGAACCACTCACATTCACCTCTAAAATTCTCAGAAACCTTTGTTTCTGGCCCCCATCGTAAAGACTTGTATCTTTACACACTGGGATTTGTTTACTACATCCAGCTTTTATTCATCTCAGATAATTTATTATTGATGACAGCCATTTTTTTTCCTGAGCCTCTGTTGTTCACTAAGATTTTGGAACTTAAGCTTTCCGACAAAACATCAGGCTCCAGTCACCGTCAACTGGTAGAGGTAGACACTGGGTGCGTTTGAGGAGGAAACCAACAGATAAGGTACACATCTTGGGGCAACAGATGAGGTACACATCTTGGGCTGCTTGGAGATGCCTGAACAAAATACCATGCCCTGGGTGGCTTAAACAATTTATTTTCTCACAGTTCTGGAGCCTAGAAGCCCAAGACCAAAATGCCAGCATGGGTGATTTCTGGCGAGAGCTCTCAACTTGGGTTACAGATGGCCACCTTCTCACTATGTGCTCATTTGACCTCTTCACTGCAAAGGAGAGAAAACAAGCAAGCTCTGGTGTCTCTTTCATAAGGACATGAATCTCATCATGAGAGCCCCACCTTTATGACTTCATCTAAATCTATTCCCTCCCGAAGGCTGCATCTCTAAAACCCTCACCACATTAGGGATTAGGGCTTCCACACACTAGGGCTTCGACGCAAAATGGCGGGGGCGGGGGGAGAGAAAGAGGGGCACAAGTCAGTCTATAGCAGCATTGTGTCATAGATGCTCTCTGTTACTATGTGCACTATCTTGATCGGGGGCTGAAGGGTGCATTAGACACACGACCACGTATTTCCCTGATGGCTTCTTCCGTGTTTCCTTGTGCACCTGTTGTTGTGTGACGTGATGTGATGTAGTTTTGTGTTGCGGTAGGATCTGCACTGGATTTGCAGTCAAAAGACAAGGTTTCAATGACCTCACACCCATTTGGATGGCTACTATTAAAAATACAGAAAATTGGGGCACCTGGGTGACTCAGTTAAGCATCTGATTTCGGCTCAGGTTAATGGGTTAATGGGACCTCACGGTTGATGGGTTCGAGCCCCACATCGGGCTGGGTGCTGACATCACAGAGCCTGCTTGGGATTCTTTCTCTCCCTCTCTCTGTGCCCCTCCCCCACTCTCTAAATAAATAAATAAATAACTTTTTAAAAAGCCCAGAAAATAGTAAGGGTTGGCGAGGATGCAGAGGCATTGAAATACTCATGCCCTGTCGCTGGGATTGTTAAATGGTGCAACTACCATAAAAACCAGTATGGCGGTCCCTCAAAAAATTCAAAACAGAACTACCAGCAATTCCACTTCTAGACATATATACAAAAGAATCGAAAGCAGGACCTTGAAGAGATATTTGAACACCCACGTTCCAGGCAGCATTATCCACGATAGCCAAGAGGTAGAAGCCACCCAAATGTCCACCAAAGGATGAGTGGAAAAACAAAACGTTTTGTTTGTTTATATACATACAATAGGATATTATTCCCCCTTAGAAGGAAACCTTGTCACATGCTGTAACACGGATGAACCTGGAGGACATTGGGCTAAGTGAAATGAGCCAGTCGCAAGAAGTAAATACTGTATGGTTCCACGTATACGAGGTATCTGAGGTAGTCAAAATCATAGAAACAGAAAGTAGAATGGTGTTTTCCAGGGGCTATGGGTGTGGGGGTGGGGGGGATGAGGAGTTGTTTAGTGAGTAGAGTTTCTGTTTTGTTTCTGTTTTGCAGATCTGGAGATCTGCCGTACAACAATATGAATATACTTAACGCGACTGAACCACTTATAAATTGTAAAGATCGTGAATTTTCAGTTATGTGGTTTTTACCACAATTACACACACATACACACATGTTCTAAGTCCAACCTCAAACAGGTGCCGGCAATGAGAGAACCATTTAAACTTTCTAAGCTTCAATCCCTTCATCTGTAAAATGGGGTACTAGTGTCTATCTCAGAGTTATGGTGACATCAAAATAAGACAAAGGGGAACAGGAGGGTTGTGGACAACTAAGCACGATACCAAAGCAGTGCGCTAGTCTGGAAATTGCTCAGCCACAATCCTAATTGTATTAAATGCATTAGTTACCTAGAAGTGTTTTGATTCTGGCCTCTGTTAAGAGCCTTAGGCAATGTAGGCACAGGAACTGCCCGCCAGATCAATTCCCAGTTTTGGAGAATGGTGTACATTTTAAATGAAAATTTAAGATTGACAACAAATCACTCAGCAGGAAAGAGAACAAATTACCCAGGTCTGAAAGCATTCAGCTAGGATTGGTAAATGGTAACCTGGACTCATTAATGATTTCTATTTGTTAGAGAATGGTCCAGAGGACTGGTTTTATGCGATTCATTCTCCAACTGCCATTCAGGAAAGGGCAAGCCAGTCAAATCCATTTGTGGGCTGTGAAACACTTAATGCTCATTTGTACTGATGTTCTATCATCAAGAAAAAAGCTCATTTATAAAGGGGACAGCAGGAATTAGGAAGTAGCACATATTCATACTGACCTGCCTGTGCATCTTCGAGAAGCTCTATTCCGAGATTCCTGGGTTTTAGATAAAAGATAGGGACCACACATAAGCTCCCTGCCACCCCCTCAGACTAGAAAGCCAGGGTCCTTTCTCCTGTTAGCAGAACTCAGTGGTCTCCTTTGGGCGTCTTCAAAAGAGGCAAGAAAATATTTGAAGGGAGACTTTTAGTATTTTTTCATCCATAGACCTTTCCCAGAGGGAACGGTCACAAAACCAGCAGATGTCTGTTCAGACGGCCCTGCTGCTCACTGTGGGTCTTCGAGGAGGATCGGCACCAGGGTGGGTCCTGGAGTGTCAGCGACAGGGTGTGACATGTCTGCAGTGCAGTTGACTGTCACCGACCCCGACAACACAAGGGAGCAATGAGCAGCGACGGGACCAACCCCAACGAGTACTAATATCTTTCAAACATTGACTATGACTTCTGTGTTGCTATTTCTTTTAGAAAGCTGATTGGGAGCGTGTAATTTAAAGGAGCTTTTCTCTTTGTTTAGGACCACAGTCTCAGTGTCTGAGAGGCCCGATCAAAAGCATTTTTGCTGTTTCTCTAAGACAGACTTGTATTGTCGTTCCAATTCCTATCTTAGCAGTCTGCCTGTTATGTCAAGAATCCTGAAACAGACCGACCCATGAGGGACCCAGCCAAAATATTGTTACAAATGCATACAAACTACACACCCAGACCTCACGAGAGTGTCAGCTCAGTGAGGAAAGAGATTTTTATGTGTTTGGATTGCTGTTCTAGCCCCATCACTTGGCAGAGTGCTGAGCACAGAGTGGTGCTCAACAAACTATTTTTCAAACTGCACACACGCACGCACACACAGAGGTGGTGAGAGAGTACAGCAAACAGTGTCTCGTGCAAGGGAAACACAGGCATGCCACATAGGATGGAAGATGGCCAATTTTTCCAACATGATGGTGAGGTCTAATACATCTATAACTGGAAAGAAAATATGTAATGACGCTTGTGCTTAAATCCAAAAACCATGTCCAGGACGCTAAGAATGTATTAAGCTCGGGGAATCTTTTTTTAATTTTCTTTTACGTTTATTCATTTTTGAAAGAGAGGGAGAGACAGAGCATGAGCGGGGGTGGGGGGGGGGGCAGATTGAGAGGGAGACACAGAATCCAAAGCTGGCTCCAGGCTCTGAGCTGTGAGCACAGAGCCCAACACAGGGCTCAAACCCACGAACTGTGAGATCAGGACCTGAGCTGAAGTTGGATGCCCAACCAACTGAGCCACCCAGACGCCCCTCTCTTTTTTCTTTAAATGTTTATTTTTGAGAGAGAGAGAGGAGAGAGAGAGGGCCAGAGAGGGGGACAGAGGATCCGAAGTGGGCTCTGTGCTGACAGCAGCAAGCCCGATCCGGGGCTTGAATTCAAGAACCGTGAGATCATGACCTGAGCTGGAGTCAGATGCTCAACCAACTGAGTCACCCAGGTGACCCGGCATCTTAAAATTTGAGAAAACAGCATGTAAGTAATGAGAACTATAAAAACAACCGATGTGGTCCTTTGAGCAGCCAAAAGATGTCAAACTCTTAAAAATTAATCGTATCATGATTATGGACATCAGGTGTCGGGGTCTAGTTACTGCTTTATTATTTTCTTTCTTAGACATAATTTATAAAGATTTTATCTGACTTGACTGTTAATCTGTGACCTTAATAATGAGTCCTTGTAATGCGACACACTTCAGATTTGTAAAAAATAGCTTCTAGCACATTACACCTTCCAAAGAATCTTCACATACGTTTTCAAATTTAGGACATCTAGGGGCTCCTGGATGGCTCAGATGGTTAAACATCTGACTCTTGACTTTGGCTCAGGTCATGATCTCACGGTTTGTGAGTTTGAGCCCCACATCAGGCTCTGAACTTACAGCGCACTTACACTTACAGTGCAGAACCTGCTTGGGATTCTCTCTCTCTCCCTCTGTCTCCTCCTCCTGTGTGCTCTCTCCTTCTTTCTCTCAAAATAAATAAAATAAACTTAAAAAATTTTTCAAGGCACCTGGGTGGCTCAGTCGGTTACGTGTCTGACTCTCGGTTTTAGCTCAGATCATGATCTCACAGTTTTGTGAGTTCGAGCCCTGCATGGGTGCTGTGTTGGCTTCTCTCTCTCTCTCTCTCTCTCTCTCTCTTTCTCTCCCCCTTCCTCTCTACCCCTCCCCCACTCACACTGTCTCTGTCTCTCTCAAAATAAATAAATAAACTTAATTTAAAAAAAAAAGACACACAAAGACTAAGACCAAATTTCTGAAATTCAGAAAGCCTGAGATCATCCAGTTTATATTTTAGTTTTTCCTCTGCAACTTGCCTTCAGTTACTAATCTCGACTCTCTGTGGCTTCCCTTTAGCACAAGCTAAGGGAAATGGAGAAGGAGAGGTAGAATTGAGATTTATTAGCCCCTAAGTAATTGAAATTAGAGTTCTGGATATGTGTGCCCCCTGGGTGTCTGTGAGGTCTGTAACGGTTCAGAACACAACAGGGAAGTGAAAATCAGGGTAAGTAGCAACAGCTCCCAGCTAGGCGTGGACAACTTTGCATAGAAGGCCAATGAGAAAGTGTGTGTGTGCATGTGTGTGCGTGTGCATGTATGTATGAGTGTGTATTTTGCAGGAGTCATCAGACTTTGGAGTCAAATGTCACCCCAGCATCAACAATTCCCCGCAGTCTGCCAAAGTACTGATTCTCAACCCTGGCTACACATTAGAAAAACCTAGTATTGACTGCACATACCCACTTTGGAGATTCTCGTTAATTTCATCTCGGTGGGGTACAGGCATCAGCATTTTTCAGAGCTACCCAGATCATTGTTATATACAGCTGGAGTTGAGATCCACTGGGTCATGCCTTGCAGCGGGTTGGATTGACATTGGAATTTACCATTGATGAGGTTGTTTGATCTTGAACCTAGGAAATTTATAAATACCATCTTGTGGGCTTTGGAAAAGGAAAAAAAAAAGGCTTTGAGTTATATATAGTGAATTAAATATGAGTTGGTCTATGTTCCCTCCTGAGTTTCCACTAAAGTGAGAGTACAAGTTTCAAACCCACAAGGACAGACAGAACAGAGAGGAGGACACAACAGACAAGAGACGTCAACAAAATGTGGGGAAATGGAATGCAAATAGAAAAATAGAAGCTGACTTCATGGAGCTAGAAAAAGCGAAAGCCTAAGTGTTTGCGGAGGGGATGGTTGATGAGAGTCAAGCTGATTTGTGTTCAAGAATCCTTGAAAGGCTCAGGAATTGGAGGCCCCAGCTGCAAAGATGGGAAGAGGGGATAGGATTGAAAACAGGAGGGCCAGGTCCCTTGGGAGTCTGTATAATGGGCAGTAAGTCCCCTAAGTCTTCGCCCCATCATGAGACGCCAGGTGACTCTCCTCCCTCTAGTGTAGAAGGAGCTAGGTTATTCCCTGGAAAAACCTAATCAAGTCTGCGGACAAGATAGGGAGGAGACACAGCCCTGGGCAAGCTAGATCATCACCTTTGGGCCTCCAGCCCCTTCCAGCCTCTTGGCCTCGAGACTGTTGACAGTTGACAAACAAATTCTTCCCCAGGCAAAGACCTGGGGAAAATCTTTCTTTGGAGAAACTGAAAAGCCCTAAGGGGGAAAAAAAAAAACCCTCTGAAGAATGACATTTAGAAGACCCACAGTAAAACGACCGCTTCTCTGCCACATGACCACAGAGTAAAGGCAATGATTTGACAAGCCACACCCATTATCCCTGAGAATCTAATCAGCTTTTTAGAGGCGCACTCTGAATGGATAACGCAGGATCTCCAGATCCTTGAAGAAAGCTCCCGTCTAGTGCAAAGAAATACACAAAAAGAAATGGAAGTCAAAGCAAAGAGAGACAAAAAGGATATTCAATTTATAATTGGTATTCTCAGAGAAAAGAGAGGATACTGCAGTCAGGAAGCAAGAACAGAAGGGCTGCAAAAAATATATAAAGCTTCCAAGAGCAAAGAGTTCTCAGGAAACAAAAGTCCGGTAGCTCTGGTAGCTAGTCCCCAAAGATGGACCCCAGTGAACCACGCTACCCAATACCCATGCCCTTGCACAGTCCCCTTCCACATGGAATCCTTGTTGGCCTTGTGGCGCACTCTAACCAACAAAATGGGAGAAAGGTGATGCTATGCCCACTTTGGGCCTAAGCCTTAGGAATCTAGCACCTTCTGTTTTCGTGCTTTTGGAAGCTGACCTGCCATGTAAGAAGTCTGGGCACTCCACTGGAGAGACCCCATGGAGAGCTCACGTGGAGAGAGAAAGATCCTCGGACTACATGAAAATGGGAGGCTCTGCCCTCCCAGGGTCGTCGCGGAGCCTCCTCCAGCCGTCTGGCCAAGGCAGATACATGAATGTGTTGGACATTCCAGCCCCATCTGCCCTCTGAGAGGAAGACCACATGAGAGTGCCCAAGTGAAACAGATGAGTCCCAATCAACCCACAGAATCATTTAAAAAAAAACAATAAAATGGCTGTTGTTTTAAGTTACAGATGGTGTGTTATGCAACCAATGATATCTAAAATAATTGCCAAAATAAAATGATGCATCTGAAGGGGATCAGACTTCTTTTTTTGTTTAATGTTTATTTTTATCTTTGAGGGAGAGAGAGAGCACACGAGCGTGATCAGGAGAGGGGCACAGAGGGGCACAGAGGATCCGAAGTGGGCTCTGTGCTAACAGCAGTGAGCCCCATGTGGGGCTCAGACTCACGAATCTTGAGATCATGACCTGAGCCAAAGTCAGATGCTCAACTGACTGAGCCGCCCAGGTGCCCCTGAGTGGATCAGACTTCTTAACAATAATCCTGAGAGCAATAGCTTGAAAAGCCAGTGGGGAGGATAGGAGGTACATTATTTCAATCTACAATTCTACACTCGGTAAAATTAGCAATCAATCATAAGGTTGGATTAAAGATTTCTTTCAAGGCCTCAAAAAAGGTACAGTTTGGGGTGCCTGGATGGCTCAGTTGGTTAAGTGTCTGACTTGATTTCTGCTCAGGTCATGATCTCATGGTTTGTGAGATCGATCCCCACATCAGGCTCTGTGCTGATGGTGTGGCGCTTACTTGAGATTCTCTCTCCCTCCCTCTGCCCCTCCTTGGCTCACTCTTTCTTGCCCTCTCAAAATTAATAAATAAAACTTTTAAAAAGTGTATAACTTATGCAACCCTTCTCCTGAAGCTATTGTCAGATGTAAGTCAGTCGAATGAAGGATTAAACCACAAGTTCTCAGCTGGGGGCAATTTGGCCTTCCAGGGATATTTAGCAATGTTAGGAGACATCTGGGTCGTGGAAGGGGGTGGTGTTACTGGCATATAGTGGGTTAAGGCCAGGGATGTTGCTGAATAGCCTGTAACACGCAGGACAGACCTCCACAGTAAGGAATTATCTGGCTCAAAATGTCTAGTGCAGAGGCGGAGAAACCCTTGATTAAGCCAAGAGAGAAGACATGATATCAGGGATAAGGTTTTCAACACAGTAGATCTGCAGAAGCAAGTCCCAAGTCTGTAGCTGTCTTACAGGCTTAGAGAACAGCCAGTCCAAATTGGAAAGGGATCATAAAGGATTCCAGGAGGAATATAGAGATATATCCAGGAGGAAAAAAAAGAGGAGAATGGAACTGGAATAACACCTGATTATTTGACTATATGGAAAGAGTATTGGGTGGAAAGTTTATAATCCTTTAGTGATATTTAGTGATAGGGACATGAAAAAGTAAAAAAATTTAAAAACGAGGCAATTACTAACCACAAAAGAAATGACAAATTATACAAGAAAGGACATACAGTAGGGCGCCTGGGTGGCTCAATCATTTAAGCGTCTGACTTCGGCTTAGGTCATGATCTCACAGTCCGTGAGTTCAAGCTTCGCGTTGGGCTCTGTGCTGACAGTTCAGAGCCTGGAGCCTGTTTCATATTCTGTCTCTCTCTCTCTCACTCTCTCTCACTCTCTCTCTCTGCCCCCTCCCTGGCTCGTACTGTCTCTCTCTCAAAAATAAATAAACGTTAAAAAAATTTAAAAAATAAAAGAAATATAGTTATATTCTCTTGGCTTAGCAAGTTGGTCTTACATAGTAGTAACAATGTAATCATACGTTAATGATAATAACAGACATATATATGGCTTATTATAGCACTGTTCTAAGTGCTTGACATATATTTACTCATTTAACTGCCACAAAGTTTTTGCAAGGTATCTTCAGCAAAGGCACAGAAGAATCAAGCCATTTGCCGGAGATCGCCCAGCTCTACGTAGTAGAAGCAGGATTTGAACTTAGGAAGTCTGGTTCCAGAATTTTGACATTTTTCTACTATCCTCGGCTGTTTTACTAATTTAAACAAAAAATGTGATATTCGTCTTATATGCATTGGTGTGGCCAGGCAGCTTGCAACTGTTTTGCTGTTCTCCAGCAGTTACTAAGTGTCTGGAATATCACTCCTGGAACCAGAGCGGAAGGACAGACGGTGGCGGGGCGGGGAAGGGGGCGGACAGAGTGTGAATGTACTAAACCTTCATCCACTATAATAGGATATTGATATATACACATCTAAAATTGACAAGTAAAGATACAGCAGCACAAGCATGCTGTTTTGATACATGGAAGAAAGCATCAGAAGAGAAGCTAAGAGATTAAAGCGGTTGCCCTAAGGGGATGGGACTTAGGAGCAGAGAGGGGAGAGCTTTTATTTTTATAAGGCTTGTAATACAATTTGGCTTTAAAATTATGTCTACTACTATATAAGACAGAGCGTGAGTGGGGGAGGGGCAGAGAGAGAGGGAGACACAGAATTCAAAGCAGGCTCCAGGCTCTGAGCTGTCAGCACAGAGCCTGACGTGGGCTCAAACTCACAGACCGAGAGATCATGACTGAGCTGAAGTCAGACGCCCAACCGACTGAGCCACCAGGTGCCCCTGAATGCTCTCCTTCTGTGATGAGGAATAAAGCAAGGATGTCCACTCTCATTACTCCTATTCACATAACAGCAGAAGTTCTAGTCAGAGCAATATGCCAAGAAAAAGAAAGAAAAGGCATACCAATTAGAAAGGAAGAAATTAGACCGTCCAAATCTGCAGACGACATATTAGAAAATCCCAAGGAACCAACGAGAAAGTTCTCAGTGAGTTCTAATGAGTGAGTTTAGCAGGTTCACAGGATACATGATCAACTGCAAAAACCATTGTATTCCTACGTACTAGCAACGAATATGTGGAAAACAAAAACTAAAAACACAATACCATTTATACTTGGTCCCTCAAAATGAAATACCGTGAGACAAATCTAATAAAAAACATGTAGATCTATATGCTAACAAAACACAAAATGCTGGTGTGCCTGGCTGGCTCAGCTGCTAGAACATGCGACTGTTGACCTCGGGGTCATGAGCTCAAGCCCCATGTTGAGTGTAGAGATGACTAAAAAAAAAAATTTTTTTAAACACAAAATTCTAATGAAGGACATCAAAGAAGATCTAAACAAATGGAGAGATGTACCATGTTCAAAGATTGGAAGACTCAATATGGTGAAGACAGTCCATTGGACCTACAGATTTAATGCAATTCCCATCAAAATCCAAACAGGAATTTTTGTGGATATAGAAAAACTTATTATAAAATTTGTACGGAAAGGCAAAGGAATAGAATAGCTTGAATAATTCTGGAAAAGGCAAAAAAAAGTAAAAGGAACAACTGTACCTGATGCTAAAACGTTATGCAGTGACAGTAGTCAAGAAAGTGTGGTATTGGTGGGGGGATAGGCACGTATATCAATGGAACAGAATAAAGAACCCAGAAAGTGACCAACACAAATATGCCCATTTAATTGCTGACAAGATGCAAAAGCAATCCAATGGAGAAGGATCGTCTTTTCAACAAAGGGCGATGGAACAATTGGACGTCTGTGAGCAAACGTAATGAATCTTGACACAAACCTTGTAACATAGACACAAATTAATTCAAAATGCATCACGGGGTTGACTGTAGTGTGAATCTACAAAACTTTTAGAAAAAACAAAACCGTCAGAGAAAATCTTTAGGCTAGGCAAAGGCTTACTAGACAGGACGCTGAAAGGACAATACATAAAAAGAAAATTTGGTAAATTGGACCTCATCAGGACTGAAAACTTGCGTCCCATGAAACACCTCATTTAAAGGATTAAAATAAAGTCTACCACGAGGAGAAGATATTTGTAAACCATATATCTGACAAGGACTCATATCTAGACCGTATAAAGAGCTCTTGAAAATCAACATTAAAAAACAAACAAAACAGCGATAAAACATGCAGAAGACATGTGCAGACATTTCACTTAGAAGGACATAAGGTTGGAAAATGAGCACAGGAAAAGTTGCTCACCGTCATAGCCATTGGCAAATTAGAATCACAATGAGATACCATTATGCATCTTCTAGAACAGCTAAAATAAAAAAATAAAAAAATAGTGGCAACGCTAAAGCTGGCAACGATGTAGAGAAAACTGGCTCACTCATAGCTTGCTGGTGGGAGTGAAAATGTTACAACCACTCCAGAAAACAGTTTGGCAGTTGCTTATACGACTGAACATGCAACTGCCATATGACCCAGCAATTTCATTCTTGGGCATTTATACCAGAGAAAAGAAAACTTAGGTTCACCCAAAAACCTATATACATGAATGTTCATAGCAGTTTTCTTCATAATAGAAGAATACTGGTACCAACCTTAAACTCTTCTTTGAACAAACGGTTAAAAAAACTCTGGTATATCCACACAACTGAATACCACTTTCAATCAAATATTCCAATATTTAAAAAAAATTTTTTTTTACATTTATTTATTATTGAGAGACAGAGAGACACAGAGTGTGAGCAGGGGAGGGGTAGACAGAGTGGGAGACACAGAACCCAAAGTAGGCTCCAGGCTCTGAGCTATCAGCACAGAGCCCGACGCGGGGCTCGAACTCACAAACTGCGAGATCATGACCTGAGCCGAAGTCGGTCGCTTAACCAACTGAGCCACCCAGGCGCCCCTCAAATATTCCAATATTTTTAAATAAAAGGCATACCAATTAGGAAGAAATAAAACTGTCCAAATGTGCAGATGACATGATTAGAAAATCCCAAGGAATCAATGAGAAAGTTCTCAGAACTAATGAGTGAGTTCAGCAAGTTCACAGGATACATAATCAACTGCAAAAACCATTGTATTTCTATGTATTAGCAACAAATACATAGAAAACAAAAACTAAAAACACAATGCCATTTATGATTACTCCCGTGAAATGAAATACCTTGGTACAAATCTAATAAAACGCATATAGATCTCTATGCTAAAAAACACAAAATGCTGGCACGCCTGGCTGGCTCAGTTGGTTTCAGTATTTTACTGAAAAATATTTCAATAGAAATAAATAAACTACTAATACATGCAACAACCTGAACAGATTTTAAGGGGATGAAGCTTACTGAAAAAAAAAAAATCAATCTCAAAAAATGACATGTATGATGCTATTACTAGACTAGAACATTCTAGAAGTGACCAAATAAATAGAGCTAGCAAACAGATTAACAGTTGCTAGGGGACAGGAATGGGAATAGAATGGGGTGGGGGTAGCTGTTCATCCAAAGATGTAGCATGAGAGTGGTCTTTTGTGGTGACCCAATAGTCCTGGATCTTAATTATAGGGATGGTTATACAAATCTATACATGGGATTAACTTGCTTAGAACTATACACACACAAACACATAAATGAATGCAACTTTCTGTTTATTTATGTGTTTATTTGTTTATTAAAATTTATTTATTTTGAAAGAGAGAGAGAGGAGAGAGAGAAGGAGAAAGTGTGAGCAGGGGAAGGGAAGAGAGAAAGGGACAGAGAGAAAATTCTAAACAGGCTCCATATTGTCAGCTTGGAGCCCAACAAGGGGCTCAAACTCACAAATTGCAAGATCATGACCTGAGCCAAAATCAAGAGTCAGATGCTTAACTAACTGAGCCACCCAGGCACCCCTGAATGCAAGTTTTTTAAATGGTGAAAACTGAATAAGGTTTGTAGTCTGGTAAACACTAATGTACCAATGTCATTCTGGCTTTGATGTTGTGCTACAGCTATATAAAGTGTCACCACTGGAAGCTGTCCAAAATGTGCACAGGACTATTTGTACTGTCTTTGCAACTTCTTAAGGGTCTATAATTGTTTCAAAACAAAACGTTAAAACAAGGGGAAAACTTAAAAAATGAAAAATAAAAATATTTTTTTATTTTATCTAAAAAAATTTGTTTAAATTTCTTTAATGTGTTTATTTTTGAGACAGAGAGAGACAGAGAAGGAGCAGGGGAGGGGCAGAGAGAGAGGGGGACACAGAATCTGAAGCAGGCTCCAGGCTCTGAGCTGTCAGCACAGAGCCTGGCACGGGCTCGATCTCAGACTGTGAGATCATGCAGGACCTGAGCTGAAGTCGGACGCTTAACCGACTGAGCCACCCAGGCGCCCCTAAAAAAAAATGTTTTTAATGTTTATTTATTTTTGAGAGAGACGGAGAGACAGAGCACAAGTAGGGGAGGGGCAGAGAGAGAGGGAGACACAGAATCCGAAGCAGGCTCCCGGCTCCCAGCTGTCAGCACAGAGCCTGATGCGGAGCTTGAACTCCTGAACTTCAAGGCCATGACCTGAGCTGAAGTCAGGCACTTAACCAGATGAGCCACCCAGGCGCCCATAAAAATATATTTTTAGAAAACAACCTACCTCCTTAACATTTCAAAGGCCTCTTGGTCTGTCAAAGCAGTCTAAAATAACTGTAAGAGAGCCTTTTCCTTATGCTGAAGACAGATGTGGTCATGGCAAGAAAGCCCAACAGGAAAGCAATTACTAAAGCGAACAAAGGTAAGTAGGCCAAATCTCTGGAACCTACAGGAGACAAATTATATGCCTGGAGCAAAGAAGTGAGCTACCGAGTTTAAATTAGAAGGAAGCTGTGTGTTCACTGACACCCAGGCACAGAGAAAGTAACAGTGACAGACGGGCTGGAGCAAATCTGGGTTTGGGAAGCTGGAGGGGGAGGAGAACATCTCTGTGAGGGTAGACGGATGATAACACAGAGTCTATGCTTTGGGTGCAGCGGGTGTGACCGTCCAACCTTGTGAGCGCTGAGACCCAAACCATCCCCTGTCCGTGGACACCTGCAGTCCTGCCTGCCTCCACAGCGGGAGCTCTGCTCACCTCCTCTCTTCTTCCCTCCACCTAAACCCAAGGCCTGTTAATAATAGTCATCATCACAGCCCACATTTGCATAGAACCTGTGCAGTTTTTCAAAAACGTTCCATATCTTTGACCTCATTTTAGCCTCACTGTTCACTTGTGAGATAGTCAGGAAAGGTGTTTTTTGTTTTGGGGGTTTTGTTTGTTTGTTTGTTAAGGGAAGACAGTTAAGCAATACAGAGGTTTCTCTGATTCATGTGGATACGGTGCTACATTTTGGGTCTCTGGGCCGTGAGAGTCAACACCACAGTGGCGAATTGTGACCCCTGTTTTCCTACTGGACCACGTCAAGTTCTGGAACTCAGACTATTTTGCAGCGTGCTGTGCCGGGAGTGAGAAATTCAGAGAGAAAAGCTACCAGCAAAATTCAGCCTCATAGAAAGAGCTCTGCTTTTCAAGGAGCCATAATAACAGAAAAAAAAAACCATCAGTTCGTTTCTTCGTGGGTTTTATTTTTCTTGCGAAAATAAAGGAAATTATGAGAATTCCATCCTGACTGGTTTTATGTTTTCAGGTAATTCCTGAGTCTTAGTCATACGTGGGTCTTGGATTAATCAGAATTTATTTTTATCTTCCAACCTTCCGGCTGACGCTTAGAGTGCTGTTCTTTGCTTGCTGGGTGAGGTTGCCATAGAAACTCTTTCAGGGAGAGCAGTGTTTCTCTTTACAATGTTGTGACAGCAAGCAGGGGCTGAGGCCGACCAACCACTCCCAGATGAAGGAGAGTACTCTGGGGCTCAGAAAGTGATGCATCCCCTCTACTCCAAGATTCCTGCGCCCTGAGATGTGAAGTGCTTCCCCATCAGTGTCCATGCACACAAAAGAAAATATCCTTGGGAATGCAAGCTGGTGCAGCCACTCTGGAAAACAGTATGGAGGTTCCTCAAAAAACTAAAAATAGAACTACCTTACGACCCAGCAATTGCATTACTAGGCATTTATCCAAGGGATACAGGTGTGCTGTTTCGAAGGGACACATGCACCCCCATGTTTATAGCAGCACTATCAACAATGGCCAAAGTATGGAAAGAGTCCAAATGTCCATCGATGGACGAATGGATAAAGAAGATGTGGTATATACATACAATGGAGTATTACTCGACCATCAAAAAGAATGAAATCTTGCCATTTGCGACTACGTGGATGGCACTGGAGGGTACTATGCTAAGCGAAATTAGTCACAGAGAGAAAGACAAAAATCATATGACTTCATTCATATGAGGACTTTAAGAGACAAAACAGATGAACACAAGGGAAGGGAAACAAAAAGGATATAAACACAGGGAGGGGGACAAAACAGAAGAGACTCATAAATGTGGAGAACAAACTGAGGGTTACTGGAGGGGTTGTGGGAGGGGGGATGGGTAAGGGGCTTAAGGAATCTATTCCTGAAATCATTGTGGCACTATATGCTAACTAATTTGGATGTTAAATAAATAAATAAATTAAATTAAATAAATAAATAAATAAATAAATAGAAAATGTCTTTTGTCCCCTGAAGCCTGATTAGGAAGCACCACCATGCTGGAGCTGGCTTGCATTGGATCCCAAGCCTGATGTGTGCATTTCTCCCCAACTCCGTGTTCGGAGATGTCATCTTGGTAGCTTGAAAATGCTTGAAAATTAGCCCCGGCGGGAATAGTTACACCACAGAAACTGGTAAATCCTGAAGATTAGGGCTTCCAGCTTTTCTGCCAGCCCGCTAGTGAGAACCTGTCTTTCTCAGAAACTCTAAGAAGCTTTAAATAATCTGATTCTGAATACTTTGTCTTTCAAATATTCCTTGGTTGTAGGTATCCCTGAGTCCAAAAGAGAGAAAGTGATTCAGATTTCCACCGGAGACTAGAACCCAGGTCTCTTCAACTTGCCCCACTTGCCTCATATGTGCCTCGGTTATCACACTGCGCAGTTTTATTTCAAACGCGGTCAGCTTCATTCGACTACTGGAGAGCAAATATTCCTTTTTATACATCTTTATATCCCTCGTGCCCAGCATAGTGCGTGATATGCAGTAAGTGCTCATCAGATACCTGGTGAATGAGTTACTGAATCAGTAAATGTGTGTTAGAGCTGGAGGGGCCACGAACTAATCTAACACAGTCATTATACTGGTAGGAAACCCCTCCCAGGAAAGTAATAGTCAATTGCCCGAAGACGCAATCATGTTGATGGTAGAGACAAGATGGGGATTTATGTGATACCTTTTTATTTTTATTTCTTAATTTTTTTTTATGTGATACCTTTTTAAACTCTACCGTGTTGTCCCCTCGTTCCAAACGTCCAGTACTTGTGACAAACACCACATTTGATCTGTAGCCTCAGCTTTTCCTATTACACCCGAACGTTACTTCCTATCATCTTGTTAGACAAGGAGCCCCCTGCACTGGAACTTCTTCATCCTTGTCTAGATGTTTCCACCATCTCTAACACCCCCTGTTCCTGCTCCAGTAAGAGATGTGACAGTAAGGGAAGCAGCTCCAGGGCACTTGTGTCAGATCATGTGCCCTACTGTCTTCCTCTCTTCCCTTCCCTTTTCTCTCCTTCTCTCCTTCCCTCCCCACCCCTAGTCCTGGATAGGCTTCTTTACTTGAAGGGTAGGAACCTTTCATAAATCATACCTTGAGTCCTTTCCCTACAAATTCTTAATGTACAATTCTAAATCTCATCAACGTTCCAAATATATAGGAGGATGTCACATACAAGGAAGGGTGAGAAAGGAAATCACATCAATAGATGTGTTTTAATGTCATCCCTGCAAATGTCAATATTCCTAATATGGTGTCTCACTAAATGTTGCTTTTCTCCCCTGCTTCTCCCCTATGATCTTGACCTAAAGCTCTTCTTTCTCTCCTCCTCCTCTTGATTGTTCTTCTCTTCCTTCTCATCTTCCACCTCCTTCATCTTCTTCATAAAATAAAATGTAAGTGTTAAAATTATGGAATAATGTACTGAGCGCCCAATGAGATCTTAGTTTGTCAAAATGGTAATATGTTTGGGGTAGTTTTTACTAACAAGTACTAAAAACAAAAAGCAAAGCAAAGCAAACAAATAAAAGGAAAGAAAAAAAAGAAAAGAAAAGAAAAGAAAAAGCTTTTGCCAGAACTATAGCTGCATACCAGGTTCTTGATGATATGTTGATTTGCTCCAGTAAAAAAAAAAGCACATCTCAAACAGCAACTGCTACTGAAGTCACCACCTGATGGAATGTCCAGGAATCCACTAGCATTCTTCAAGATTCAGCTGTCTTCTGAGGCGCCTGGGTGGCTCAGTCAGTTAAGCCTCTGACTCCCACTCAGGTCATGATCTCATGGTTCATGAGTTCTAGCCCTGTGTCGGGCTCTGTGCTGACAGCTTGGAGCCTGGAGCCTGCTTTGGATTCTGTGTCTCCCTCTCTCTCTGCCCCTGCCCTGCTCACACATACTCTCTCTCTCTCTCTCTCTCTCTCTCTCTCTCTCTCTCAAAAAAAAAAAAAATTAAAAAAAAAAGATTCAACTATCTTCTGTGCAGGTGAAAAAGTCAGCCATCAAAGCAAACTGTGAGAGCTACTCCCAGTCATTCAGGCTAAAACGCTGAATACAGAATCTCTGGTCAGTGCACCCGTATCAATAAGTTAACCCTGATCCAACCATTCTCATACATATTCCTCAGATTATTTTTCAATGGAAATTGTCAAAATCTTACAACTTGGTTATGTATCTTCTCATTGGTCACACTTGTACCTGATCCCCAGGGTCTGCCAGAACTTGTGCTTTGATCTGTAAACAGAGATTTAGAAGCAATGAGAGGTGGGGAAGGTGAGTCTTGAGGGTGATCAGTGCTCCCCTTCAGGACAGTGACCTCTGGAGTGATCATTAAAGCTTCCTCAGGCAAGGCAAGCTAACTTCCTCAGACAGGGAAGGTGAAGCAATTGCCACAAATAAAACAGGGTCGGCAGAATTTTTGGTTTTACGGACCTCAGTGTTATCAGAATCTGCCCATTTGTTCCCAGCCTGATTTTTTAGGGTCCCTGGTCTTCCCTATCAATACTCTAGCTTTATCAGGAGAGACCCTGTGAGGCTGTAAATGCAATTTGTGTTGTCATTCAGCTTTTGAAAAATTCAATTTTGCATTTGGTTTTCAAATATCTCGATGTCTAGGCTATAGGAGATAAAGGTTTATTTCAGGGGAGTTACAGAAACTCTCTGGTTCCTTATCTGGACCTTGAGCTGGGAATTTAAGCTCTGATGTCACCAGTTTCTTTCTCCAAGTCCTCCAGTGAACTTGGAAGAATCCATTTAACACCACAGCCCTTTACTTACACTTAATCATTCTATGGCAACATCTTCTTGAGCATTCAGAGCCTTTCCTTCTATAAACACTTGAGATAACATCGGGTGATGACCAACTAATAACTTTGCCGTTATTTGTTTTTGACTGCTGGTATCCTATTTACCAGTGACAACGTAGTCATTGATGGCTTTAAATTTAGCCAAATCAGAGAAGCAACTCAAATGCTCATCCTTCAAATTCTTCTCATCTAGAACTACATTTGGTTCCGAAAAAGTAGTAGAGAAAGAGAACTACAATGAGTATTACAAATATAAGAGATTTATGGTAAGAATTAGCCCTCTCTCTTTATTTAATTTTTAAAACAAATTTTTTTTAACCTTTATTTATTTTTGAGACAGAGAGAGACAGAGCATGAACAGGGGAAGGTCAGAGAGAGGGAGACAGAGAATCTGAAACAGGCTCCAGGCTCTGAGCTGTCAGCACAGAGCCCGACGCGGGGCTCGAAATCACGGACCACGAGATCACGACCGAGCCGAAGTCGGACGCTCAACCAACTGAGCCACCCAGGCACCCCTCTTTTTTTTAATTTTTAAGAAATCTCTACACCCATCGCGGGGCTCAAACTTACAAGCCAAGATCAAGAACAATGGAAGCCATTGTCCTTAGTCCCTGCCTCCGTGGGTACACAGCCAAGCCGAGGGTTGCTGTCTAGGAGACAAGCTGGTTACAGACAGAGGAGGATAGGAAGGTACTTCTGTGTCTGTCTATGATGAACTTCTGAGAGTAATGGCTACTGCTTCACTTCGGCCTTCTAGATCTCATGTAAGTCTGGCTTTCGGCCAACTCTAAACTAGAGCCGTACATGGTAGATGATTCTGAGAAATACAGTCCCCAGTTGGACCAAGTCGATGCAGCACAGCCTAACACAACCTAACCTTCTAGGGGTGCGCAGGCAGAAGCAAGTGACCTTAAGTGAAAAGCCAGAGCAGAATGTGCAAATACACAAAGAGCCATAGGATGTGCTGAGGGACGAACAAACTTGTGATGGCAATTGCATTGTGGTCAACTTTATCAGGCTGATGCTGAGAGGTGTCAAAAGCTGGGAATTGAAAAGAAGAGAATTATCACTTTGCACCCTTTTTACTCTGACAGACTTTGAAGTTAAATGTTTCCCTCCTCTATATTTTCAATATTTATGAATCAAAAAGCAAGGAGGATGGACAGTTACAACTCAGCTAATCCTCCAAAGAATCTACTCCTGGGGGGATATATTCACCGAACTTGTCATTCTAATCCTATTGTCTATAAAATTCCGCGGTTCTTTTTACTGTAAAAAAACATGTAGTATTAAGAAATTTTCCTCACTTGATTTATTAAAGCATTGTCCTGTTTACATGCTGTTTCCTTTTTGGATTGGTTTCGGTAAATCTTCACGGAATCATAGAGATAGGTAAACGAAATTATTTGTCATTGTCCCTTCCATGCCTCATTCTGTAATCTTACTAATGCCATGAAACACTTTCATTGCTATTTCCTAATAGGCACACGCAAGGTGACTTTAGGTGATATCTGGAAAATTAGATCGCAGTCCTAACAATTTGTGTCAACAAGGAATTTTGAAAATTACAAGGCACTTTCAAATGTTTTGACATTTGAGCCTCAGAACAATCCAGTGAAGTGAGCAAGGCAGATGTCCTATCACCATGTTTACAGATGTGGAAACTTGGTCTCTGGGCTTGTAAACAACTCGCTGTTGCCAGAGCTGTTTTGGTTCATCGTGAGTGAGCTAACAGAACTTACACAACTGATTGTGGTTACCGGGCCAGATGCTTTTCTTTTTCCCCAGGAGTGATGATGGATTGCGCTCCATTTCATCCATACTGTGTCGCCTGGTAGGTTGTATGATCAGTGCACACATTTCAAGGTAGAAGAAAATGTGTTTTGGTAAGAGGACAGCCTGGATCTGAAAAACGGCTCCATCCCTTACTAGTTTTTGTGGCTGTGGACAAGCTACTTCATCTCTCTGAGCTTCGGTTTCTCCTTTTTTAAAAACTGAAATAATTGTTGCAAGGGTGTAAAGATGACGTTATAAAATGCACGTTGTCGGGATGCTTGACGAACGCCATTTTTCATCTACAAATCCTACTTACTCCTCAGGGCTGAGTGCAGTTCCACACAAAGCCCTCCCTACTTAACCTGTCATTTTCCCACTTTCACTGTACCCCAAACCACTCAGAGCCCTGCTTAATTGTTCTCAAATTGCTTCATAACGTTCTACACATTTTCATTCATTCAACACATCTGTAGTGAGTGCCAACTATTTTCAGACACTGTACTAAACTCTGGATATAAAATAGTGAAGAAAGCAGACGTGTTCCAGCTCTCTGGGAGCTCACGGTCAAGGAGGAAGCAGACCTCTTACCGGTAAACACACAGGTAGATAAATGGTAACAAACAGTGATCAGTGTTGTAAATGCAAACACCAAGTAGCAGTGGGGAAGACTGAGTTTAGCTTGGGTGGTGGACGACCTTCTTGGAGTGACATTTAAGCAGAGACATGAGGGATAAGAAAAAGCCAATCATGTAAAGATCAAAAACTAGCGTCTCGTAGAGAAGAGTAGATGTGGATACCCTGAATGGGGGAGGAAAACACTTGAAAATCAGCTTGGTTGGAGCAGAGTGGATGAAAGGGCTGTGGCTTGAAACGAAGTCAGGAGGCAGGCAGGGGCCGGACCACACAGAGCCTTTAACTTCAGTTGGCCTCTCCCAGAAGCAAATCCCAAAACCAGATTTTGAGCACCCACAGTTTACTTAGGAGGTTGGGGAGCGGGGAAGTGAGAGGGGGGAGAAAAGGAAGGCGATAAAGGGTGCCTTAGTGGACGGGTTACCATTGGGTGCCCCTGGATCTCCACTCCCTGAGAAAACTCCAAGAGAGGATATATTGAACACCCACCCAGAAAGCCAGGAAGTTGGGCGCTTAATCAACCAGAGTCCCATGTTCCTTCTGGCATTCATTCTCTGGCACTTCCAGCTGGCCATGTGCAGGCCTACCACGCTCATGGCCAGGGAAGGAAGCCCAGAAACAGAGAGCTTTAGATATCTACTGAAAACAGCCCTCAATGTGTACAGATGCGTGCTGAGTAGCGGGGGTGGGAAATGAAGGAAGCCTTCCCGGACACACCGTTTATAATGAGGAACAATGGAAGGATTTTTAAAAATATTTTTTTATACATTTATTTATTTTTGAAAGACACAGACAGAGCACAAGTGGGGGAGAGGCAGAGAGAGCAGGAGACACAGAACCTGAAGCAGGCTCTGGGCTCCGAGCTGTCAGCGCAGAGCCCCACGTGGGGCTCGAACTCACGGACCGCGAGATCGTGACCTGAGCCGAAGTCGGTCGCTCAACGGACCAGCCACCCAGGTGCCCCACAATGGAAGGATTTTTGCAGTTTAATATGATAGAGTTTAGGTTGTTAGTTTTGTTTGTCCAGGTGCATTGTAAGATCCTTCAGAACAAAGAACGCACTTCACGGTCCTTCAGCACCAGCCACACTGATGCCACCACACCGTTTACATACCAAGTGCTAAGTCAATACGTTTGATTCACTGTCCACGAGTAAGAAGTATTGATGGCTCCAAGGTAACCGGACCACAAAAGATCAGATGAAAAGTTTTTCATAAGCGTGTTTGGCATCACTTTTTACAAAGTCTTTTCAAGTGGCCAAAGGGCACGTGGGCCACCTTGGTATCCAGGGAGTTCATTATAGTTTGGATTTTTCATAGGAAATATTCCAGAGAGAGTTCAACCATCAGACGAGAGACTCTAGCCCGCTTGTAACCCTGAGACAGGCGGAGTAGAGTTGTGGTCGAAGGTACTGGTTTTGGAGGTCCACCCGGATCAGACGGGGTCTGTGCTGTAATCCTTACCAACCGCGGGCCCGTGAACAAGTCCCTTCATCTTGTTAGCCCTCAGCGGCTTCATCTCTAAAATGGACATAGTGAGAGTTACATTACCTCACAGGGTTAGTATAAAGGCAAGACAAAATAATATTCTATGCCCAGAATGTGATGAGCATTCAATGAAGGTTATCATTACTGATATTTTGACTTTCCTTAGGGTTATTCTTACAGGTTTTCGGGAACACAGATAAAAATTGACTCTCAAGTTTAAGCCAGACACAGAGTCAGGAGAAGACTCTGGTCTGCTTGCACTTCAAGCCTATACTTTAGGGGGGGCAAAAATCCCCAAACCCTCATTTCCAGTGGATACTTTTTCCCCAGAAACAGACTCCACCTCCCTCCAGGAATTAAAGGACATATTTATAGAATGAACAGAAGTGTGGGGGAGGCCGAGTATGGACTCACACCCTCCCTTTCCTGGAGAACACAGAGGGTATCCTCTCTATATATAGATGTACATATATATAATTTATTTTTGAGAGAGCATGAGTAGGGGAGGGGCAGAGAGAGAAGGGAGCGGAGGATCCTAAGCAGGCTGTGCACTGACAACAGTGAGCCCGATGTGGAGCTTGAACCCATGAACTGTGAGATCATGACCTGAGCCCAAGTGGGGCACTCTCAACTGACTGAGCTGCCCAGGCGCCCCACGACCTTGAAGTATCTTTATGCCAAAGGCCCGACCAGCTGAGACTGCATTGGCCTGCACATTAGTATTCATCTTTTCCCATTTGCATTTTTTTTTCTGATTTCAAAAAGATATGTTCTCCTCCTGGAAATTCTAGAAAATGTGAAAAAGCATAAAACAGTAGGAAATAAGTTCTGTAAAGTTTCTCTAGGATATGACTGTATTCCCACAGGGCATGTTAGCTGAATTTTTTTTAATAACCTTAGAGTCACACGCTTTATTTTATTTTATTTTATTTTACTTTATTTTTAAATGTGTATTTGTTTTTGAAGGAGAGAGAGACAGAGTGTGAACAGGGGAGGGGCAGAGAGAGAGAGAGAGAGGGGGGGGGACACAGAATCCAAAGCAGGCTCCAGGCTTTGAGCTGTCAGCACAGAGCCTGACGCGGGGCTCGAACCCACGAACCATCAGATCGTGACCAGAGCCAAAGTCGGATGGATGCTCAACTGACTGAGCCACCCAGGCGCCCGAGTCACATGCTTTAAATGGTGCCTGACCTAAAGTCTTTTACAGCTTTCTTCCCTTTCTTCTTGCTCTGGTCTATGTGAAAACATACATTTCTCTGCCTCTGGGTGCCAGCAATTGTCCACTCTTGTGCCTCCAGCCCCTGGAAGAGCATTGGCCGCCAGGAGTAGCAATGCCCAGATCAAAGTCAAAATGACATTAGTGCAGGGGGGCAAACCCAGAGCGGGGCAACGACCAACGGCCAGGCGTGCCGAGCTCAGGTGAGGAGTCCCCACACTGCACGATCTGCTACTGTAGTCTTCCGGCCACAATTTTGAATCCAGCCCCGGGAAAGCGACTCCGTCTCCGGCCTCATCTCCCCGGAACAGATACTCACCCAAATGGAGAGCAGAAGGTGACTTTTTCAGGGAATCTAAATAAAGCTCTCGGATTCAGCAACTGTTCAGAATACCCGTCTTAACTCACTAGAGGAGAATGACTTTCGTGCTGCTGGCACTGGGATTTCTAGAAAAGTTGTGGATCTGGCACCGCTCATTCCACAGGGGGTGTTGACTCAGTGGGGTCTGGCTGGTGACGAGTGGAAGTTGGGGCTTCTCCAGTCCATGTCATGAAACCAAATAAGTGACAAGCTGTTGCTCTGTCCCTGTCCTGCCAGCCAAGAAAAAGAAAGAAAAAAGAAAAGAAAAAGAGAGAAAGAGAATAAAAGAAAGAGAGAGAGAGAGAGAGAAAGGAAAATACCTAAATCACCCCAGGAAGATGTCTCTATCCTTGATTCCCACTGTGTGTTAAGCACTCAGGAAGTTCTTCTTGAGCTCAAACCCAGGTTTCTCTTATTGCCATTTAACCTCATCTCATGTTTACTTCCTCTGAGAGATAAAGGAGAGATAAAAGTACCAAGAAAGGAGGTATAGGTGGGACTGGGGTCAGACAAGCGTGGATCTGAGCCCTGTGACTTCGCAGACTTTTCTTGGCCATGCTGTACATCAGTCTCCTTCTATGGAAAATGGGTGTAATGATAACACATGCCCATTAGTGTTGTTGTAAGGATTAAATGAGATAATACATGTGATGTTCCACAATGGCAAACGCAGTAAGCATCATTTATAAAGATAATAGTAACAGCAAACACTTACGTGGCATTTGCAGCGTCTTTGGTACTGTGATACAATTTTTTAGCTGAGTATGAATTACCTATAGTTCTCTTGGTTTTTTTCTTCCCTTTTTAAAATTTTATTTTAAAGAAAGAGAGAGACCAAATGCGCACGAGCAGGGGAGAGGGGCGGAGAGGGAGAGAGAAAGACAGAGACTCTTAAGCAGTCTCCGCGCTCAGCATGGAGCTCAACATGGGGCTTGATCCCACGACCCTGGGATCATGACGAAACTCCTCATAAGGTCATCAGTGACTTTCTGATCACCCAGTCTCCCAGCCAATTTCTATCTCACCTAAGTCTCTGCTACAGCATTCACTGTAGGTATGGAACATCCCCACCTTTCCTCCCTGATGCAGCACTATCTTGATCTCCTATCCCTTTGATCACTCTTTTTCCAACTCTGTTACTGGCTTGACTGCTTCCTCCTACCCTCCTAAATTTAGGTATCCTTAGATCTCCTAACACTTTATAGTCTCTCTTTCAAATATTATCCATTTCCATTACTTCAGTTATCACTCTATAAGAATGACTCTCATATCTTGATCACAGAGGAGAGCCATTATCTCCTCTGAGGACTGGTGCATCCACACGATTCCTGAAACAGAATGCTACGGGCACCAGTGACAGTCACAACAAGGTTTATTGCAATGAGAGGCAAGGCCGACCGATCGGGACTGACACTCTTGATCAGAGTGCAGCCTCGGACAGCTGGGGGTACAGAGTTTTTATAGCCGACCAAATCGTCTTACCATCACCTGGGAACAGAAAAAAGAAATAGTTCCCAGATGGGGGTGGAAACAGTTCAGACATGCCCTTGCCCCAATCCAATCAAACTCTAATCCAGTTGATTTTCCTTGAACTTTTGTCCCCTTGATTGATAGGACAAGGCTGTGATCTCTTAACCTACAGTATCAAAACAAAGCTGTTATTTCTCAAGGCTACAGGTTAGCCCTACACTACAATTTAACCCTTACAAGGACAGATTTAAATTTCCAGGCAATCTATCCGAATCTGCAACACAAAATACACCAAATAAAATCCAAAGTGCATTAGTTTTCTCCCCCAAATCAGCACGGCTGCTATCTTTTCTATAACTTTGAATGACATCAAAGTTGTTCCCTCTACCATGACCAGAGTGAACTTTCCTCCCTTGCCCCACACGTGGTCATTTGCCAAATTGAAAGTATGACACCTTCACATCTTCTTGGGAATCAGGTATCTCCCACTCACACTACCCTACATCAGCTCCTTTCCCCTTCTTACTACGGCTACCACAATCATTTCTCCCATCTTTCCTAGTCCATATTTCCAATTCTGCCAGATTAGCTTTCCTAAACCCTATTTTATATCACCTCACTCACATGCTTTAAAATCTCCAATGACTTCCAATTATCTCTCAGACTAAGTCTAAGCTCCTTAATGGGCATTAAAGACTATTTCCTTAACTTATGTGTCCAGCATTATTTCTCTATCTAATAGAGAAACTTTATCTAATTTATCTAACAGAGGTCTGAAACTTTTCTGCTTCTATGCTTTTGTTCATGTTGATTTACCTGCTAAGGACGTCATGCTTTTCAATCACTTCCTGTCAAAATCCTATCTTTATCTCAGGAAGGTTTTTAAATGTACCTTTTAGGTCTACCTTTTCCTGTTTGAGATGTAGCGGCCTTTTTATCTGATCCTCTATATCTTATTCTTATTCTGTTTTGTAGCATATCCATTTGTAAATGTGCCACATTCTCACCCCTGATGTCTTACCCTCACTATAGATTGTCTTTAATGCTGTCTTCCAAGAAATTTGCTAATTTCTGCAGATTCAAAGATGAATAAAAATTTTCCTAATTTCCCTGGGAAATTCAGATTTTCCTTACCCAAAGGAAGCCTGTATTTATGTTTTTCATCCTCATTGACCAATACAGGTTTCTCATTCATCCGAAAGGTGAGTGAGTTCCTACTGCCACTCCTTAAAGGCGGGAGAACACAGAGAAGGCGGGACCATGTTTACCTCCATGGCAAGGGAGCGTGTATTCTCAAATCCCCCTCTTGGAATTCAGAATGCAAATCTTTGCCCTAGAGGGGAGAGTGCCCCTAGTGATGGAAACAGACCCCAAAGCACCCAGCTACAAGGTTATTTGACAAACACTGTGGTAGAAATGTGTGCTGTGGGAGCCATATCCATCATGGTGTGGGAGCAACGAAATCTGAGGGCAGCGTGAAAGACCTGGGCAGCTACTCAGCTCAGTAAGGTTTTCTCAGTGTGGCTTCATGAATCATTCTGAGACACAACGTCCAGAACTGTGCCTTTCCCAAACACTAGGCATAGTCACATTCTCTTTTTACAGAAATGCAATTATTTTTTAAAAGCTATGTTCTTGTTTCGTATGGTCTGGATATCAAGGCTCTTCCCTTTCCTTCTCCAAGTCCTGGAGTTGAGCCCCTCCTGGCAACACACAGCTGCTGGTGGAAATCTGAGTCCTACCACTAGTGGGGGAGGTGCCTGAGGGACATCAGAGAGTAGAAAACAAGGAATTGGTTCCCCACAAAGAAGTTGAATGGCCAAGCCATTGAACTTCTCTTGAATTTAATTTCCTTAAAAACAAACAAACAAAAAAAAAAATGCAGGGGCACCTGGGTGGCTCAGTCTGTTAAGCAGCTGACTTCAGCTCAGGTCAGGATCTCGCGGTTTGTGGGTTTGAGCCCTGAGTCCGGCTCTGTGCTAACAGCCCAGAGCCTGGAGCCTGCTTCGGATTCTGTGTCTCCCTCTCTCTGCTCTCTCCACTTGCACTTTGTCTCTCTCCCTCAAAAATAAATAAACATTAAAAAAATTTTAAAAACCGCATACTCTTTATTTATGAAGAAAGGGGGAAAATAATATTTGTTAAGTTTATGTCAAGGGGCATCTGCCTGGTTCAGTTGGTAGGGCATATGACTCTTGATCTCAAGGTTGTGAGATGAAGCCCCATGTTGGGCATAGAGTTTATTAAAAAAAAAAAAAGTTTATGCAAAGGGCCAGGCATTGCTTCAGGTGATTTATATGTTTAATTTATTCAATCGTTATAAACAGCTACAAAGTAGGTCGTAGTAGTATTATTCTCATTTTATGACAGAAGAAACTAAGACTCAGGGGAATTAAATAGCCTGCCCAAGATGACAGAAGTAACAAGCAGAGTGTCCAGGATAAACTTGTCTGATCCCAAAGATATCATTCTTTTCCATTACTCCATTCAGCCACAACAAATCACGGCCTTACCTGAAAATGGCAGTGTTATTCGGTGATACATGCCCCAGATTAAGAAGTAGGAGAGTGCATCCACAAGATAAGTCCCTCAGAACATCCCTTAACCCCCAATCTACCATTTCCTTCCTTTGGGGAATTTTACTCATCTACTCAAATATTACTTCTTTCAAAACCTTCCCAGCTGTCTCCCTGCTCCCCAGGCTCAAAGCATAATCTGTGACCCCATCTTCCAGGCTACCTGTGTACCATAACCACACCATTTCACAGGTTTTTTTCTTTTAAATTTTTAAAAATGTCTATTATTTTTGAGAGAGACAGAGTGCGAGCAGGGGAGGGGCAGAGAGAGGGAGACACAGAATCCCAAGCAGTCTCCAGGCTCTGAGCTGTCAGCACAGAGCCCGATGCGGGCCTCAAACCCACGAACTCACAGTTGTTTTTTAAAGCCAGACACTAATTCAATACCCAGCATGGAGTAAGCACTCAGTTAGCCCAGAGCCGAACATTGGGCTCGAACTCACAAACTGTGAGATCATGACCTGGGCCAAAGTTGGGGCTTAATCGACTGGGCCACCCAGGTGCCCCTCAGTTAAAGTTTTATAAGTGAATGAATAAGTGAAGTTTAACAGTACACAAGTAATTTAATCTCTCTAGGTATCAATTTTTCCCATCTTTAAAATAGATGACTATTCTCTCATATGTCACAGGTATTTCATGAGAATTCAAAGAAATAAGTTGTGTTCGTAAAATAAAACTATAAGGTGAGGCGAAGCAGTTGTTGCTCTTGCAAATAGAGAAAGAATTCTCCCTCCCCCACCAATACACAAACAGACCAACAACAAGGAGGTTTTCATTCACATTAATCCATGTGAGCTCTCTTTTTTTTTTTAACTTTTTAATGTGTGAGTAGAGGAAGGGAGACACAGAATCCAAAGCAGGCTCCAGGCTCTGAGCTGTCAGTCCAGAGCCTGATGCGGGTCTTGAACTCACAAACTATGAGATCATGACCTGAGCTGAAGTCAGACACTTAGCCGACTGAGCCACCCAGGTGCCCCAGCCATGTGAGCTCTCTTAAATGATAAGTGATTATAAGCCCTCCCTTACTCTGCAAGAAAGAAAGAACAAAGAAAGAAGGAAGGAAGGATGGAAGAAAGGGAGGGAGAGGGGGAGGTAGGGAGAGAAGGAGGAAGGGAAGGAGAGAGGGAGGGAGGGAGGGAGGAAGGAAGGAAGGAAGGAAGGAAGGAAGGAAGGAAGGAAGGAGAGCCTGACTGGCTCAGTCAGTTGGAGGATATGACTCTTGATCTTGGAGTTGTGGGTCCAAGCTCCATGTTGGATGTAAAGATTACTTAAAAGTAAAATCTTAAAAAGGAAAGAAAAGAAAAGAAAAAAAAGAACAAACACAAATTATACTGGTTTATATGTTGTTGTTGTTGTTGTTGTTGTTGTTGTTTTGTCTACTGGAGAAGAAAAGCTAGTAAAAACAAGACAAAAGGGGCCAGCCAGATGCCTGAGGCTGGATACTCCCCTTGCACACTTTTGGCTTCTGTAATCTTGTTTGCCTCCTGTGTCTACCAACTGCCCGGAAGCACCACTGATAAGAGCCCCCTCCCCTTTTTCTTTTGTCTCTCAACCCCCTCCTATCCCAGCCATAAAAGGAGGCCAATGCCAATGCCTTTGGAGGTGATTCCATGGGGCCAGCACCGATGCACAATAGTCTTTTCCTGATTCCCCGACTGCATGTGGCTTGTCTCTTCCCTGGGCGCCGAGTCTTTGCTGTAACATACTTACTTAGATTCCATACTTTTCTAGAATACTTGAAGTTTTGTTTGTTAAGGGGTTATACCTAGCTTTCCTCACATATAAATACACACACACACACACACACACACACACACACACAGCACTCATCTTAGAACTTCACACTGCGGGGGCACCTGGCTGGCTCAGCCAAAGGAGCGTGTGGCTCTTGATCTCAGGGTTGTGAGTTCGAGCCCTATGTTGGGTGAGGATTACTTACATAAACTTAAAAAAAAAAACTTTTTAGTAAAAAAATAAAAATTAAAAATCACATCGCATAAGGAGTCGTTAACTTTCTGACTGATTTGCAGTCTTCACTTTCGATGGTGAAGATCTTATAGGAAGAAGTTAAGTCCTTAAGACTTGAAAGACAAAGAGCTTTGGGTCTGAGCAATAGCTCTGCCATATGCAAGTTGAATGAACAAGTTATTTAACTTCTCTTGTACTTATTTCCTCAAAAAGAGAAAGAGTAATAGTGTCTACTCGTTATAATCGGTTTGAGGATTAAATGAGTTAATCTAATCAAAGAGCAAAGCACTGTTCTGGGGCCAAAGCAGGCTCTCAAATATGATGATGATGATGAAGATAATGATGTTGGCGATGAAAATGATAACAAATGTGTTGACACATCATGAAAAGTTGATTATTCCTCGTCATGCTGAAGTTAACAGCTGAGTACATCTCTGGAAAGATTAAAGAAATAATCTAAACAGCAACCTAACACCTCTTGGTTTTATGAGACTTTACCAAGTCCAAAACACATCCACACATTAGTTCATTTGTGCTTCCAGTAACTCTGGGAGGCAGACAACTAGAGAGAGAAAATTGGTTCAGAGTGGTCAGGTGAAAATGTCAGTACTATCTCAGAGTTGAAAGAGGCCTGAGACAGGCTTCCTGTCCCCCACCTGGGGGTCATTTTGTGGTTTCTCTTTTCTCCTTCTTCTCTATCGTTTCTGGTGAGCATTTAGGCAACCGGGGCTCAGGTGTTGGCTCCTGCACCACACATCAGAATAATCATTTAGTTCAGCAGCAAAGGCAATAATGACACTTACTTCTCCAAAAGACTTTTTCCATCTGTCCAGCCTAAGAGCCCCAGCCAGAAATGCATAAGAAATTATGCCAGGCTAACAGCAATACTTGAAATATAGCTTTTCTTCTGAGGAGCTTGCAGTACCTTATCACCAATTATATTTTCCTTTTTTCCCCATTCGAATGTTTCGATTATTGTAACTACCTAGCGACAGCTTTCTCGTGAATGTGTACCAGGGGCTTCCTGAAGATGGGATAGGAACAGTGTGACACTGGCTTCTCTTGCACACAGAGTGTGTTATGAGTGTTTGTGGGCACTCCTGGGTGTCAGGAAAGTTCTGGCCTTGCTGACCATTCGGATGAAATTCAATTCAATTCAACAAACATTTTTGGCCTCTTTTTACCTGCCAGGCTGTCTGCCATGTGCAGATCCAGGAAGGGATTGCATAGTCTGGTCATCATGTCACTATTTCCTGTCCTAATCCCCAACTTCCCTTGGCTGGTGACAGTAACCACACAGCTGGCAGTCAGGATGAGGGAATGATCCGAAGGAGCCTGAATCTCCCAGTCCCACGTGTGCACTTTGGCCATAGCTTAAACATGTTTTTTTGCTCTCCTTGTCCCCTGGGTTATGTACTATTTTTCAAAATCCATTTAGAATAGCAAAGCAGGTCACTTGACTTGTCTACCCTGGGCTCTGATTCCTGCATCTTGACTCTTAGCTCAGGTATATGCTGATCTTGAAATGCATCAAGAAGGGGCCCACACCGTCTCTCTTGTCTGTAGCTCCCCTGTTCCTCCCCACCCCCTACTTTCAGTAGATACTCTTGCTTCTTGCTTTGAGAAGATCCAGATGTGTATCTTAAAGTATCTACTTTATCTTTACTCACAGGGTCACTGCTCCTAGTGCTGTCTCTAATTTCCACCCTTCCCCCCACCCCATAATCTTAGTGAAATGGGTTTCTTTCCTCAGGAAAAGCAATGTCTCCATCCATATCTCAGATGTCATTCTTCTTATTTACCTATCAGAGTCATCCTTCCCCCTCCACCTCAAAATCTTTAAATACCTTCGGCCCCATACTCTCCTCTCCTTTTTCTCAATCTCTGAGCCCATTTGGCTGCAGTCCCCTCTAAGGAGCAGTGCCCCTCAAGTCGTGATATTCTCTTTCCTCATCTATTGTGGCATTGTGTCTTTCTGGTCTCCCATTTCTCTGATGATTTTTTGTTTCTGTTCCCTCTTGATTATGGCCTGGGCTTGTCACTCTTCCCACACTATTCTCACTCATTCATCCACCCATATACTCATTCATTCAGGATTCATAGAGTATCTAATAATCTGCCTGGTACCAACCCCGGCATAGGAGTACAGCAGCACACAGAACAAACAGGATTGCTTTCATGAAGCTTACATCCCGATAGGAGGAAACAGAAAATAAGCAAGTGTGTTAAATTTCAAATAAAATCATTTTGGAGGGTAAGAGAAGATATAAAGGACAAGAAACTGGATAATGACATAGAGAGTAGCTTCAGGTGGGGAAAGTGGGCAGGAAACCAGTTTAGAAAGTGTGACCAGGAGTGCCATCACAGGAGAAGTCATTTGAGGCAAGACCATAATGATAAGAAACCAGACCTAGGATGAGGAGTATTCTGGGAAGAGAGGACATCTGGCACAAAGACTCTATGATGGGGAAAAGCTTAATACATTTGAAGTACATTTAAAAAACAATAAATGTGGTGGAACATTGTGGACAAGACAGGGAATGGTAGCATGGGTGTGAAGAGATAGCCAGGGTTCAGGGCGTGTCTTGTTAGGCCATGGTGAGGAGTCTAGATTGTATTAAGTGCAATGAAATGCTACTGAAGGGCTTTGAGCAAGGAAGGTACATGACCTTATAAAATATAAAGAGTGCTCTGGCTACTGTTTGTAGACCTTGAATGGCTAGTTTCATCCATCAACTGTAAGGGGAAGAGGACCATCAAATTGGAAAAGATTAAAAAACAAAGCAGCAAAATGGATTGAAGCCAAAATGGCAGAAAGGAGGAAGGCATAGCTTAAACAATTAAAATGAGTTAAAAACTCTTGGAGAAAGGCAGAATGTACTTCAGGGAACTTAAGGTACTTATGAAAGTGACTGAGAGCCACTGCCAAAAATCAAAGGAAATGTCAGAAAACTGAGAAGACCACATGCTCCTATTTTCAATAGAGGAAAGACAAGGGAAATGTCATATGCCTACTAGAGGCAAATACATTGTTCCTAAAATCTCATGTAAAATCCTCAGAGTGACTAAAATGGTATTGGTAAGCATTTAGAAAAGAACATTGTGATTATTTCCTAATAGCACAAATGGATGTGACAAAAATGTAAAATTAAGCCAATTCCCACTGTGGTAGTGGTGGTGTTGGTGGGGGGGGGGGGCGGGGGGAGGGTGGCGGTTGACAGATTTATCAGACTGAAAGTATCTCAGTTGCTCTATGTATTTGGGTGGGGCTTTCAGAAAAATTATAGAATCTCAAAGGCTGTTGGAACTTTATCAATAATCTATTCCAAACTTCAAATCTAGAAGATATTTTTCCCCTGCAACATCCCAGTAATTCTTTGGATAACAACTGCCTGAACATAACAAAAGGTAATTCATTCCACTTTGGAATGGTTTGAAACATATTGCCGAAAATCTATTTCCATGGAGAGATGAATAGGCCAAGCCTATTCATCAGGAACGTTCTTGGGGGATTCATGAATTGGAAAGATTGAATTAAGTCAACTTTAACTTCTCTTCCAAGTATAATGCACTGCGCTTCAAGGGTTGGCCTTCAAAAACAACATAGAGTTTATGGCCTGGTGGCTCCCTGCCCAGGAAGAAGATCCTATCTCGGAGACCTTCTGTTGTTCTGTCATATGTTAGGGAAGAGAATTTCCTGCCTATGGTTCGTTTACAGTCAGCTGTCACTCTGCGGTTCTTTTTTGGAATATCAGTGTCAAGTTTCCCCTTTTGGAAAGGGAATAGGAGGGGATAAGAAGGGGGAGGGGCAGATTTTTGTGTTAATCTTTCATTTCAGCTCCAGGCATTCCTAATCTGTTACGTCAATTTGAGTTTATAACAAATCTGAGTTTGAATTTAAAGTTTCAGGTTTCCCTTTCAGAGATGGGGCGGGGGCACTGACACAGCTGAGAAGCCTAGGGAGTGGCTAATAGAAGAGGCCAAACCACAATCTGCTTTTAAACTAAACTAAATAAATCATAATCATAATGATAATAAAGAAAATAAAGAAAGAACAGGGAAAAAAGCGATTAGAGCAAGAGGGAGCTGCCCCCACCCCCAGTGCTACTCTCGCGCTGACATTTGGATCGCCTCACTGGATGAGGAGGTGACCATGGGAACAGGTGCGCCTCACTCCTACCCCATGTCTCCTAACCAGGGATTATCTTGCTGGGTTTGGTGTGCCCGGAACTAATTAATCAAGGATAGACAAAGAAGAGTCTAGAAGAAGAGAAGGGGATGGGGTCGGGGAAGAGAAGCCGCGAGCTTCTCGTGTACAGTGTGCACGGCAGATGACATCATTGCCTGAAAGAGATTTGGCCCTCCCCTTCCCGGAGCTGGAGGCTAGCTTGCCTGTGCTGTAGCAGGAGTGGGGTTGCCTGGAGGGTGCGAATTGGTGGGAGGAAGTGTGCCCGCGCTGGGAGAGGTGTGGAGATGTGAAAGGGAGACCTGGAGACAGCCAGCGAGAGCAGAAACCGCGGGGTCTGGAGGTGTTTGCGCAGCTCCAAGCTCCGCCCCGCGCTGGGCAGCCTCGCTCGGCCACGGGAGGGACACGCCTGTTTGGGGGTGGGGAGTGTGTGCACGAGGGGTGGGTCCGTGGTGGCGGTGGGGGTGGACAGCCGCCTGCGCATGTCAAGGCTGACTGAACACACACGGTCAAGAAGGACCCGGAGAAGGGCAGTTGGTCACCCGCCACCCAGAATCGGGGCCCCGGCACTATCTGGGGGCGAGCTCCTGGGAAGCGGCCCACCCTCCCTGCCCCTCCCCAGAGATCTGCGGCCGACGGGAGCTCCCGCCTCTTGCCCCGCCCCTCCGGACCTTCCTGCGGAGCAGAGGGCGGGCGTGGACGGGACCGAGGTGGAACGAATTTTGGAGCTCAGACGGGAGGCCCCGGTGGCTTTGGGTGTGGGTGGCACGCCCAGCTGGAGAAGCCGGTGCAGGCTGATGAAGCCGAAGCTGCCGGGTCTTGGTGGATCCTGGTCGGAGCGTAGCTGTTCCCAGGGGAGGTGAGAGGTGGATCAACATGGACCCCTTCGACAGCCCAGCTGCCTAGAGCCAGCCGTGCTGCTCGCCTCCGAGCTGAGCTGTCACCGAGGCGCAAACCCGAGAAGCAGCTGAGCAACTGGAATTTGTGAAGTTCCGGGGTGGGCGGGGAAGGTACTGTCCGTGGTGCTGAGCCGGATCCCAGCAACGGGCTCCGGGGAGGGCGCGCGAAGCTGCTGATCGGCTCCCTCGAACTGGGGCGGTGCACTAGGGTGGTTTGGAGCTGAAACCCCCGCCCGGCTCGAAACCCCCTGAAAGCCTCCCCAGTCGCCGGCGCTTGGCCCTCATTTCAGTCCGAAAGTCGCCCCCTTGGGGCAGTTCATCCCAAAGGGTTTCTTCTAAAGTATCTGAGAGGGCGAGTTCTTGACCGAGGGAATCTCTCTGTTTAGCCCCGGAAGCCACCCGCCAGAGAAAAGATGCCTGCCTTCAACAGATTGTTTCCCCTGGTTTCCCTCGTGCTCATCTTCTGGGGTAAGTACCAGCACCCTGCCATGCGAGATGCAGATAACAGTAATAATGCCAACAATAATAACACTAATTGATGTCGTTTGTAACAAAAGGAGCCTTGGTTGGCTTCTCTCTATGCATGTCTGCCAGACATGGAGATCCATAAGGGTTACATGACAGCTGGGATTTTGAGACTGGAAAAACACCTCACTCCCCTGCTGTTAATTAATTCCAAAGTATTTTTTCCCTTTTCCTTTTGTTGAAAGGGAATGCAGTCACGTTCATTATGAAAAATCTCGGTTGCATTTACCTTTCATTTTTCAATGAAAAATCATTGGGTCTTCAAATTAATTCCCACGTATTTTTTTAAAAAGCTAAATGCATGCATTTTGAGAATGAAAACACGTTGTTGAGCCATTTATTTAATTTTAATAAGGAAAATAGGCTTCAGCCATTTGCAGCTACGTCTTTGATAAATAGGCACCTGGGCATTGCATCTTTATTCTTTTTCATGAACATGTGAAGCTAAGGTGCTTTGGTGTTTGGGGAGCTATGTTTTTTGCTTTCAAAAACGAATAGGTTCTTGTTTGCTGTGAGGAAATAAGGTGACCTTCTCCCTCCAAATAAGGAAGACCTTCACTTGCAACACTAAGGCTAAGCAGAGTGGTGTCAGAGTAGGGTACCTGCATGGGTGTAGAGAGAGCTAATGAGTCTACGTGATAACATCTGTATATGTGATTGAGAGAATGCTTTACTGTGTCGTTTATGCCTCAGTGTTTGAATGTGTGTTAGTGTATGTCTGAGCATGTTAGTATGGGCATCTGAATGGATTGGTGAAGATGTGTGTGTGTGTGTGTGTGTGTGTGTGTGCGTGTGCACGTGTGTGTGATTGCTGTATAGTTCTAGGCATCCCTCTCTTGGTGACTCTGATTAGATCCTCAGGTCAAATACAGGTGCTGTTCAGTTGATATATTGCTTCACATGATCGTCTACATTTCTACTTTTTACATGCTTTTACCTTTATGCTAAAAGTCAATAACCAGGATAATTGTGCCCACTTGCTTTATTGAAACTAGGCGTGTGGGATTTATTCTCCCGTGGTTGGCATGAAACTCATTCTACTTGTGCAGTGGCAAATATGCTGATGGGAATTGCCTCTTTGCCTTAGTATCACTTTATTAAACCTCCAGGACTTATTGGCTGCCAGCATTATCTGGATTTTACATGTGACCAAAAGCAGAGCCAAGCTTCATGTTGAACAAAATGCATGATGAGACAGTCTGGAAAGGACAAAGAGGGAGAGTAATGCCAGTCCCAAGGGCAGATTCATCACCATCCATCCCCAGTAGAGTGACTAGACCTGAAGATGAAGCAGACATAGTGGGTTGCCAATGATCTCACCTGCCTTGACGATTTAAGGCTAGGATTTCCTCAGGGGAGGCTAAGACTAGGGAAATGAGCCTTAGGAGAGGTTAGTCTGGCTGGAAAAGAAAGAGTATTGATAAATCAATGGAAGATAAAGTTGCAGAGAAGGACTGGGGTGAGATTCTACAGAGCTTTTCTTCCCAAACCTTAATTTAAATTTTTAGCATCCCTGCCTGAATTCCAGTGGAAGGGTTGAGGGTGCCACATGCTAAGCCCTTTTTAGGACTTATAAAGCCTGGCTTGGAGTCTTAGCTGTGCCATTAGCTTGCTATGTAACAACCTTAGAGTATCTGGTTCCTCACATGGAAAGGTCGGAAGTTGGGGCAGATAACATCTAAGACTGAAAAGTAAGGAAATATTTACAAAATATTGCTCGACTTGGTAGCATCCACCCCTCTCCTCACCTCCACTTTCCACCCCATCCCCAAAATAAAACCTTTGGAAGAAGCATGCACATCACACCCATCATGTGCTCATTCTCAGCTTCTTTGGCTCATGAAGCTTAAAAGCTGCAGAAGGAAAGAGGGATGGTTCAGGAAACCTGGTCATCAAATGTAAGAGAAGGGCCTCATTTCACAAATGCAATTTCATTTTATTTGAATGTAATTCTAGGACTGGAAACCACTTTGACTAGATGCATTCTCCCTTCCCAAGTTGCTTTATCACATGATGCAAATATAAATGGAAAGAATATTTTCCATTGTATTATTTTCTGCATATATTGAAAAAAAGTTCCCTTATTTCCTTTAATAAAGTATATAATAATAATTAAAAAAAAACCCTACACTTCCCTGGTGCTTTATGGTTTGCGAAGCACTTTTCAATCTGTTACTTCTTTTTGGTCACCATGTCAATCCTTGGGGGTAGCTAGGGAAAGTAATATTACTTCCAGTTTAGATGTGAGAAAATGAGCTCAGGGAGGGGGAAGGACTTGCCAGAGAGCTCTTGTCTCCTGATTTCAGTCTTCCAGTGCTTGTTCTGGCACTTCTAATGAACACATGTACTGCTATGCAGGATTGCCGGATGGGCTCTGTCCTCACATCCCTCTTCAGAGCCACCACCCTCCCACCCCTCCCGCCATGCCTTTCCTTTGCCCTCCCCATCCAGGCCCTAGTGTCTTCTCTGCTCTTCCTCTCTGGGTCTAGTCCCCCACATGTGTGCTCTGTTGGGGATGCTTTCCTCTCGTCCCCCAGAAGCTCATCATGCACCCCATTCTTTTCAAGGCTCTGCTAAGTGACTGGCTAACCTGATAGACAAATCATTTCAGGTTGTTAATGCCTACAGATAACTTCATTTATTACCCCTTTTGGCAAATATTTACATTCTAATAAAAGCCTGCATTATCTTAGCACAAAGGAATGCATTCTAGAGCAAGCTCAGGAGGGGCAAGCTAGTAATGGCCAAAGAAGAAAAAGATTTGAGGGTATTAGAGGAGTTGGTTCAACACATATTACTCTTCACCTCATGATAGATTGATACTATTCCTTAGTTAAATATAATCATTAGTAATATATCTACCTAGTCTACCTTCTCATAAGTTTCCTCATTTATTACTATAGAAATTGGAGAAGAGACCAGAAGTCAAATGATTTGGCCAAGATTATTCCAGGAGTTTATCATTTACAGTCAGCAATGTGGATTGAGTATCTACCATATGTACGACCTTTTCTTGGGTATCTAGAGGATTTCACAGAGAGGCAGTGGTGTACTAGAGACTCATGGGGTGGGGAAACAGATTTCACCTCTTGATGGAAGAAACATCACGTCATATGGCAAAGGGCAAGCAAAGAGACAGGAGAGAATTTTGTGACCATTTTGCAATGTACTATCCAGGACTTCATGAGCAGAATTCTTATGCCTTGAAACTGGACTTTGGCCATGAGAAGGGAATCAGTAGTGCTTGTTCTCTGATGGTACACTGGGTTGCTGTCATCTCAGGAGCAACTCAGGAAAAAGAGAGATTGCTGTGCAAGCCACAGCCATCCTCCTGATTGCATATATTTTGCCCTCCCTCCTTTAAATGAACTAAATGTGCTCCTATTTAAGACCAATTCATCTACTTGCTCACTAAAGCACATCAGCTGGCACGTATTCGAGGATGTTGGTCCAACAAATTGTTCTTTTTCAAAGCCCAGCAGCTCTGCTACCGCCTTCATCCAAGCCAAACCACTGAGCCATCTCTCAATGTGATCAGTGTACCAGCCTCTTAACTATCCTGTTTGCTTCCACATTGTCCTTAGTCACCTCTTCCGTTTATTCTCAACATAGCCAGGTCATGTCAGTTTGTACCAATCATGTTATTCTTCCACTCAGAACACTCCAATGGTCCCCATGTCACTCCAAGCAGAAGTCCAAGTTCTAATCAAGACCAGCCATGATCTGGCCCTGGCTTATGTCTCCTTTCTCACTTTGTTCCCTGGGCTTCATTGTGCTCTGCTTTCGACAGACACTCCTACCCTAGGACCCTTGAAATGCTATTTCCTCTGTTTGCACACTTCCATGGAGATATTCATATATCTCCTTTCTTGCCCTCATTTCTTTCCTTCAGTGCCTGCTCGATGTCACCGTCTCAGTGAGGCTGTCTCCGATGTTCCCATGCGCCTCTACTCTGTTTTACTTTTTCTCATTAGTACATACTACAATGTCATGTTTCTTATTTTTATTACCCTCCTCTGGAATGCAGGCTCCATGAGAGTAGGAATGGTTTCTGTTTTGTCCCCTGTTGCATTGTCAGTGCCTAGAACAGTGCCTGGCATACAATAAGCACGCAATATATTTGTTGAATAAGTGGGCAGATAAATGAAGGAGAAAATACATTAACAGGTGATATATGTCCAAAGCACATTCATATAGATCATTCCATAGAATTCCCATGATGACGCTATTAGATGTTATTTTCAGCATTCTGTTGATGAATAATCTGAGTCTCAGAGGTTAAAGAGTAGATACACACAGGCCTTCAGTTGCCAAATTCATTTTCTTCCTGCCTCTGTATTTGTAACTGTGCATTCCTTGGTACATCTTCCTATGCTACTTTCGAAGTCATCATCACTGAACTAACTTATCTTTACCATGTCTCATTAAATATGAATGTGCCTCAAAGCTGCCTGCCACACAGATTTCTCAGTGCACATTCTCTGCACCTGTATTCGTTCCCAAACTTTTGCACAGACCACACCTTCTTTTCTTTTCTTTTCAACCAGGCTTACAATCGAGACTTCAAACACATCACATATTGAAAGTGTTTCTGATCAGTTCTCTCTAGATAGAGATCCTCTCTCCATGAAAGTGATGGTCCATATACAGAAGCGGGAGACTCTTTTGCAGACTGCCTGATAAGACCAGCCCCAGCTAGCTTGAGAGTTTTAAAACCAATTAGTTTTATTTCCCCTTGATGTTTTAAACTCATCATAGTGCCACTTGTGTGTTTGTTTAAAAGATTTTTAATGTTTATTTATTTTTGAGAGAGAATGTATGAGCAGGAGAGGAGCAGAGAAAGAGGGAGACACAGACTCAGAAGCAGGCTCCAGGCTCTGAGCTGTCAGCTGGCTCTGAGCCAGACGTGGGGCTCGAACTCACGGACGGTGAAATCATGACCTGAGCTGAAGTCAGACTGAGCTACCCAGGCACCCCAGCGTACTAGGGGTGATATTTTTAAATATCAATGTGTATTGTTTCATTTTCTTTAGGAGTTTTGTTTTTATTATTAATTCATGGAAAGGTAGCACTAGAAGGGGACTTAGAAGTCCTGACATAAGATCATCCCATTTTTGAATCTTCCATACAATAAACTCTTACCAAATAGTTTTTTGTATTTGTAATCAGCTTCAGCACCAGAAAATTCTTTTTTTTTTTTTTTTTTTTTTTAATGAGCCAAGTTTACTTTCTTGTAACTTTTGGAATTAGACACAATCGAATTTCTCTTCCACAGGCCTTCAAATACTTGAAGGCAGATAAGTTCTAGAAGTGTCCAAGCCAGACACCCCCAATTCTCCCATCTGTTTCTCCCCAGACGATGTCTCCAGACCCTTCTCCATCTTGCTCCTTGCTGGGCATGCACTCACTGAACAACTTCCTGTTGTCAAGTGTGACAGCTGAACTGATCGGAACGGTCCAGATTTGTTCTGCACGGTGCACAGGCACTGTCTCTCCCTCGTTGTGCACATCGTGCATCTGTTAACGCAGCCCACATTTGCACTCGCTTTGTTGGCGGCCTCATCCCACTTTTGACTCATCCTGAACGTGCAGTCTGATGTACTCACCCTATTTTTATGGGCCACAAGTTTCTAGAGGGCAGAGACCATAAGTCCAGACCTCCATGTGGCAGGCAAGCTATCGCCCCAACCTGACCTCTCTCCAGATTTTTAACTTTGTCTCTCTCTACTCCTCTGCAAAAAGCATTGCTCTAGCCCAGTGGCCAGCTCACCGTCTTCCTCATCTGCTGTTCCAGCCTCCACCAGGCGTCGGAATTACCTACTTTTTAAAATAAAATTCAGACGCAATGATTATCTCTCCATGGCTTGCCAACATCTGACCCCTCATGTTGTGAAGGCCACACAAAGGTCTTCACAACGTGGTCCCCGCTCCCTTTCTAGACCCCTGCCTCATCTTCCTTCTCTTCCTCTCTCCCCAGCCCAACCAGGAATAACTGGCCCTCCTCTGGGAACAGAACACGTCACCAGCATGGCACTCGCCATGGTCCCGTTTGATGATACTTAGAAGTATGCGTTCCCTGCTAGATTATAAATGCCTTCACGGTGTGGTTGGTGTTTTATTCATCTTTGTGTCAGCCTCGCATCAGGCCTGGCACAGAGTAGATTTCGGTGAATGGTGGTTGAATGAAGGGTGCATGGATGGGTGGGTATGTGTGCCCCCGGTTTCCCACCGAGACTCTAAGTCTTTGAGGGCAGGGCTCAGGGCTGCACCCCGGGAGGCTTTCAGTCAACTCAGAGTCATCCGTGGCTCCTGCAGCCCATGCCCTGCCTGTTCTGAGCGCGCATCCTGGGGAGCCCAGGTGAAGACGTACACGCAGGTACATGCGATCTTCAGGTTTGTCTCATGATTCTTCCTTCTCTGTCTCTTCTCCCTCCCTCTTGTTCTCCAATGCCGCTCTCCTGGTGCCCTCCTCCCCAACACCTCCCTGTCCCTTCCCTGTCACTGGGCCCCTCTCCAGTCAGTGTCTGCTTCCCTGTGTGTGTGGAAGTGCCCTCGGAGACGGAGGCCGTTCAGGGCAACCCCATGAAGCTGCGCTGCATCTCCTGCATGAAGAGAGAGGAGGTGGAGGCCACCACGGTGGTGGAGTGGTTCTACAGGCCCGAGGGCGGTAAAGATTTCCTTGTATGTCTGGCTGCTGACTCCGGCCTTTCTTTTGCTTGCCTCTGCTGTTATGTGCCTGGCTCCCGAGAGTCTGGGGAACGAGGCTCTGACAAACCCTGGCTCTTTCTTTTCAAAGCGTTGACAGCTCCCCAGCAGATAACTGACGGCCTTAGTGTAGCCCAGCCTCTGTGATGGGAAGGGCACTTGGCCAGCCGCAGGCATTCCTGGTTACCAGCGGGGGAAGGGGGAGAAGAGAGAAATGGCATGTAGAGCCTACCGCGTGCTAGCCACCCCACAAGGCACTTTGCAGGTGCTTTCACGGGCTCTTGTGCACCATCACGTCGGACGGATTAAATTAGTAGAAAGATGGAAATAACACTCAGCCTCATTCTATGGGAGAGCATAGGTTAGCTCATTGAAATCTCGCAATCCCAGTGAAAAAAGAATGGCAGGGATGACCCAGGCTGATGTTCAACTGGTATACCCAGTACAGCCGCATCTGTGAGTGAACTATTCGAATAGGTCTATAATGGGCACTCGCCGTGCTAAGCTTCCCAAGCGGCCTCACCATCATCGGTCCCACTGGGAACCTCCAGACCTCCCCCACGCAACTACGGGATCATCCTGACGGAACGGGGCGCCTCCGAGACTCCGCTCTGTGCTGTGGCTGGTGTCAGCTCGGCCTGGTTCGTGCCACGGCCAGTACCGTTACATGCTTTGAATATCACCTTGGGGATGACCCTTATTCACACTTTCACGGACTCTGGAACCCACGCTGCCTGGGTTTGATTCTCCACTCTACAGCTTGTTAGTTCTGTGCCGTATGACAACTGGCTTCACCTCTCTGTGCCTCCGTTTCCTCATCTCTAAAATGGGGATGCAAACCACAGCTACCTCATACAATTGTTACCTTCAAAGTTGTTAGCTTTCTTTTTTTTTTTTAATTTTTTTTTTAACATTTATTTATTTTTGAGACAGAGAGAGACAGAGCATGAACGGGGGAGGGGCAGAGAGAGAGGGAGACGCAGAATCGGAAGCAGGCTCCGGGCTCCGAGCCATCAGCCCAGAGCCCCACGCGGGGCTCGAACTCACGGACCGCGAGATCGTGACCTGAGCTGAAGTCGAAGGCTTAACCGACTGAGCCACCCAGGCGCCCCATTAGCTTTCATTTTTAAGGCATTTAGAATAGCTCTGGAATATAGGAAGCATGATACACGTGTTTGCTAGAGAAAAGGTATACGTACGTGAGTGAGGTACACGGAGGCCCAAAGAAGTTAATAAGAGACCTTAGATTCGAACCAGGTTGTCTGACAGCACATACAAAGCCCTTTTTACTGAGCTATCTCACCTTCTTGAAGGCGAGTTTCTTCTGTACAAAGACTTAATGGAGACGATAGCAGGGTGAAATTGAGTGCTCCAATCAAGTGTTTGTTCCAGAACTGGAACCAGTAAATTTCCCTGAAATCTCGGGCTTCCCTCAGAGTTGACTGTGACTGAGGCCGGTCCCCAGGGGACAGGAATCTGGATGTCTAGGCCCGATGCAAAGGCCCCCATTGGCCTCAGGCCTGGTTGTGTGCCAGCCACCTACTCTGCTTCTGCGTCTGCCCAGAATGAGTAGAAGCTGACTCAGAAGGAGGAAAAGAAACTTTAAAAATTGTAGTGGACAAAGCGATGCTGTCTGCTAGAAATTCCTGTGAAAATGGAAATGTTCCATATTTGTGCTGTCCAATACAGTAGCCACTAGCCACGTGTGGCCACTGAACCCTTGAAATGTGGCTAGTGCAAATGAGGAAGTGAATTTTACATTTTCACTTCTAGTCATTTAATTTTTTTTTTAATTTTGTTAATGTTTATTTTTGAGAGAGAAAGACACACAGACAGACAGAGTGCAAGTAGGGGAGGGGCAGAGAGAGAGGGAGACACAGAATCCGAAGCAGGCTCCAGGCTCTGAGCTGTCAGCACAGAGCCCGACGCGGGGATCAAACTCACAAACCGTGAGATCGTGACCCGAGCTGAGGTCAGATGCCCAACCGACTGAGCCACCCAAGCACCCCATCTAGTCATTTGTTTTTTTGTTGTTTTTTTTTTCTAGTCATTTAATTGTTAGCATGAGTAGTCTCCATACGGCAAGTGGAGACTAGAATGGGCAGCACGGCTGTAGAGAATAAAAAGGTGTGTCAGAAGGTGGAAGTGCTTGAGAAAAGAAATTTCGAGACCACATTTCAGTTATAACTCAGCCCAAAGTGAAAAACCTGCATATCTTTTGGCAGCTCTCTGCTCAACCATGACACTTTGGCGCCCAGGGTCCCCTTCCTGTGGCCTGGCCCAGACTGACCACATCCCCTCAGTGGCAACCAGATCAGAGAGTCCAGTCTTGAGGCCAAGGCTTTACGATGTCTTCGTGACTCGTGAAGCTGCCTCTCTCGGTCTCTATGCTCTGTTCTCCCACTGGCTGCCCTCGTGACACAGCTTACTCTCTTGCTCTGTCTGTCTCCTTCCAATTCTTTCTTTCAGTTTCCCCCTCCTGGTCTATCTGCTTTACTCACCTTCTTTTGTTCTCTTTCTCTGTACCTCTTTTTTCCTGCCAGCCTTCTTCCTGTCTACTCCTGTCTGCGTCTTCCTTTGCTGTGTCTATACGCCCTGATACCTGTTTACCTTTGCTCATCTTTCCCTGCCTCTCTCTCTCTCTCTCTTCCCTGCCCTCCCCTGAGCCTCCTCATCACACTCCCAAACTTGGGATCTCCTTGTAACTTTGCCCGCTCCCTCCCCTGTCCATGCACGACTCTGCTCCTTTTCTCTGCCCTGTCCCCATCCCGGCCCCCCTACCCTGTTTTCTCTCCTGGCCCTACTCTCTTCTGCTTCTCTACCTGCAGATCTATGAGTATCGAAACGGCCAGCAGGAGGTGGAGAGCCCCTTCCAGGGGCGCCTGCAGTGGAATGGGAGCAAGGACTTGCAGGATGTGTCCATCACCGTGCTGAACGTCACCCTGAATGACTCTGGCCTCTACACCTGCAACGTGTCCCGGGAGTTCGCCTTTGAGGCACATCGCCCCTTTGTGAAGACTACACGGCTGATCCCCCTCCGAGTCACCGAAGAGGGTGAGGCTGGGACGCAGGGTCGCGGGGGTGCCCTCCTCTTAGGGGAGGGAGGACAGTGGGTTTCCACACAAATGAGACCTCTGCAGAGTGCAAAGCCCATATATCTGGAGGGGTGACATCTAAAAATGTCACCATTGATTTAACTTCCTTGAGTGGCCAGCTTCCTGCAAACTGCCTGACAGCTTGCCTGTCTGTGCCTTTCCTCAAAGCAGAAAGGCTCAGAGATGACGGGAGAAATACCTGTTCCCTGATCCCCTGACTTCTCATCCTTAGAGAAAGAAGTCAGCCTCCATGAAGCCTAAAACTGTCAACTCAGCTACACCTTCTTCTCTGATCTGTGTTGAATCCCTGACTCAATGGGCAGGGGAAATCTCATGAGCTTATCTAGAAGTCCTCTAACCCTCCTGTGTGGAAGCCATACATACCTCTGAACCAGTGGTGCTCAAATCTCAGCAAGCCTCAAAATCCTCTGCAGGACTTAAAATGCAGACTTCCTGCTTCTGTGGATAGAGTCTGAGAGTTTACATGTCTAACAAATTGCCTGGAGATGCCCATGCTGCCTGGGACCGCACTTTGAGAACCACTGCTCTAAACCAAGTCTTCTGTCTTCCCCAAAATGACCACACAAGCAATCCCTTTCCCATCCCCTGGCATCTATCAGTGCAAAACCTCATTCTCAACTGGAAGAAAAAAAACTTTCTAGTCTTTGGCTTAAAATCTTCAGATTTCCCACAGCCAATTTCTTATGAGGGTGGGAGGTGGGGGGATCCTTCCATCAACCCAATTCAAATGTTTCTGTTTTAATCCAGTCCAGAATCTTGAGGGTAAAGTTAGAATGTGCTCACACACTGCTCTGTTCTGGTTTCAAGGGACTCAGAAAACTGTGGTTTCCAGCCGCTTGCAAACACTCCCTCATGCGTCAAAAGACCGATATATGCCATCTCCTTTTGTGTCTTCTCATCCAGGCTACGTGATGGCTCCATTTTTCTTAGACTGTTCCCAGGCAATCTATTTCCAGCATACTCTTAGCATTATCACTGCCCCAAGAGGCAGGATGGTGAGCAGGTAAAAGGTGCGGGGCATGAAATAAGAAGTCAAATTCATGATAGCGTTCTTCCTAGGATTCCCAAGAATCCCGACTTCCAGGCCACAAATTTCCTCATTTTTTCCTCCTGTTATTGCGATAGAATTCATGAAGCAAACTTGAGAGTGCACGGCAGGGCAAGAGATGTCATGATTTTGTCCTGATGTGGACAACATGACTAAAACGAAAGGTAGGTCAATTTTTTTGAACGTGCAGAAGCACTCTCGGACCACTGGCATTTAGACCTGATAAGCCATTCTCCCTCTCTGAACCCATCACCTCTTGTGTACAGCGCGTGCGTTGGGCTAGAAGCTCTCTGAGGTATTTTTCTGTTTCGAAGTTCCATTTTCCCTTCTGTTTACACACCTCTCCTCCCCGGGGAAAAGAGGCTGGCGCCCTCTACTGGTCACTGCCGGAACTGTTGGCTGGTGACGCCGATACTAGGAAGGCGCCGCCGGTGTCTCTCAGGCTCTTGCCTCCAGAGTCCCTGGCGCAGCCCGTGGAAAGTGTGGCAAAGCTGAACCTGTCCGCCTCCGGGGCACCAGAGCCAGGCTTGGGTAAGAATAGAAGGAAGACGAGTTTGTTATCAGAACCACAAAGCCTCTTGGGATGTTAGGGCTGGAAGGAAGCTTGGCTTTCATTTCCTGCAGAGGTTCTGAACAAAGAGCAGGCAGGCCTCAGAATTGCCCAGGGGCTTTCCTCGCGTGTAGCAGTCTCCCTACCGCTCTTATGAGCCTGAGCTCTGTGGCCTGGAGTGAGGTCTCGCGTATGTAAGTAGAAATGACCCCCCAGGTGATTGATTGGAGGGTGCAGCTCTGGTGCCCCTCATTTTGCGGCGGGGAGATCGGTGAGGCGCTTGCCCAGAGATAGGAAGCGAGTTAGCGCCAGACGCGGGCCTACGGACCAGATCTTTTGGCTACCGGGCTAGCTCTATTTCCAGTACATCTTTCCCTTTGACCACCATCTCTCTTTCTGCTACTCCTTTCTTTTCCTTCTTTTCATATCTTTTCCTTTCTCCTCCCCCCCTTCTTTTCCCTCCCCTTTTTTCCTTCCTTCTTTCCTTCCTCTCTTTCTTTCTCTCTTTTCCTCTGTGACCCGTGGCCGCCTCTGAGAATACCCCCCTCCCCGCAGCCAAGATCTGCTTTCATAAGGCTCAGAGCGACAGGCGCCACCACAACGCAACGTGCTACATCTCCTCCAGTCCCGTGGTCCCACAGAATCTCCCTAGTTCTTGGCTCGAGCTGAACGTATCCTGTCCTAAGCTCTGACCTCCTGGCTCTAAGACAGAAATCTGAGATCTAGAAGCGACTAAAAATACTGAGCATGGATAGCTTCCTGTGTTCCTACTTCTGGGCTATTGCATTTAAAAAGAGCGTGCTTTAAGCCAAGAACATCACAAATCAGGTATTACCCAGCCCACAAAAAAGATACTTTATGTGCATGGCGTTCTGTGGCGCATGCTGTATTTATGACCTCCAGCTCCAGTCAGGAAGCCTGGATGATCGTGGAAGCTTTGGATTGCTTCTCTGAGCTGAAGGTCATGGCTATGGCTATTCTGTGCTTTTAAGCAGTGAGGCCTGATGGATGACTGGGGCCTATGAATAACCAAGGACCATGAATCTAATTTGCTGGAGGAGTTAGCAACAGGAAATGTGGCTACAAACTTCTTTCCCACTAGAAAGGACGATGTGGACCAGGACCTTTGCCTTATATCATCTTTTAATTGTCATTCTGGTTGGCTGTGAAACAAAGATCAATGTTTATTTGCATTCATTCACTCAACAAATACTTATTGAGTACTGCAAATATTCCAGGATTAGACAACAGGCTGATAATGTAGAAATAAGTGAAATATGTTCTTAATAAGCACACCGTCAGTGGAGAAGAGAGAGAAACACATCACAGCACAACCCGAGAGGTATTAGAATGCGCGGATGAGAAAAGTGCACAGAGAAGTACATGAATAGCTCTGCACGAGAGGCCGAAGAAGGTTCCACAGAGGAAGGGACTTTGGTGGAGTTTGGAAGAATGGTCGGGACACTGAAAAGCAGGAGGGGATGTTGGGAGAGAGGTAGCTGAGGGGTGTGCAATACAATTGAGGAAGAGGAAATGGGGATGAATAAACGTCTACAGATCCCCAAAGAGCCCACAGTGTAAATGAGAAGTGAAGTTTTGCTGGTCCACTGAATGGAAATGAGGAGAAAAGGGCTGGATTGTGAATCTTGCTTGCCACGTTCGTGGTCTGGTCTTTATCTTGAGGGCGGGATGGAACACAGAAAGGTTTAAAGCGTGAAAATAGCAGGGTCAGTTTTGTGTTTCAGAAAGCCTGGGTAATATGTGGAATGCTCCAATACTCATTTTTGTTTGGGTTTGGGATGGCCTGGAAGAAAGATGAACTGGGAAGGACCCTGTTTCCAGTCCAGACTTGTAGAGGCTATGCCCAGATCACTGGGTGGGCCGACCGCACTGGCCCCGTACATGTTTCCCATGCTCACTCGCTCTGCCACTCTATGCTCAGTGGTTGAACTAGACCTGTCCCTCACATGTGTGTAGACTTTCACATCTCACCGGATATTCCTGAATACACTAGGTAAGGTAAGGTTGTGAACTGTCACCCTTAATTTACAAGTTAAGAAAGAGAGTTTCCAATAAGGGAAGTGACTGTCCACACAAAATTGGGACCCGGTTCTTCCATCTCACCCCGTTCCAGGATTCCTTCCACGGCTCCCTTTTCCCCTCCACTCCTCATTCTTTCTCACCCCCATCCCCGCCCCCACTCCCACTCCTGAAAAAAGTCAGCGAGGAAGCTGACAGACAGGAGAGTCAGAGTCATTGAATCTCTTTGACGCCTTCTCAAGTTCCTTAGAGCCAGGGCTAATTTAAGCCATACTTAAAAAAAAAAAAAAAAAAAAAAAAGGTCTCATATATCTCCGACCCAATGACAGTTCCGGGTTTGTCGCACATGCACGTTCTGAGCCTCACTGTCCCCCTTGCAGCTGGAGAGGACTTCACCTCTGTGGTCTCAGAGATCATGATGTACATCCTCCTGGTCTTCCTCACCTTGTGGCTGCTCGTTGAAATGATCTATTGCTACAGGAAGGTCTCAAAGGCCGAAGAGGCAGCTCAAGAAAACGCGTAAGTTCCAAGATGCCAAAGTGATGGTAGCTAGCACCTTCAGAGTGTTCGCCCTCACGGACGAGGTGCTAAGCGATTGACACACTCCTCCACTTGCCTCACAACCACCTTTGAGGTAGGCAGCGTTCATATACCCATTTTACGGATAAGAAAACCGAACCTGGGAGAGTGTGCCCGGGACCGTGATAAGAGGCAAAGCAAGGTCTGGATTCATGCCTGCTAACTCTTACCCTGTACTCTTAACCACTGATGGAAAGCCCATAGCTACCATCACAATCCCATGAAATTAGCATTATTATGACCATTTTATGAAGCGGGCTTACAGAGGGTTGTGTGGCTTGCTGAGGCCATGCGGATGATGAACGGAGAGGCTGGGATTTACCTCTCTGTTCCGAAAGTCCGTGCCCTCTCTGTCGCGCTCAGCTGTTTGTTGTACACTGTGGAGCTCATCGGGCCATCTGGGCCCTGCCTTTTATCAGCTAAGGAGCTCCGAGCCACATGTTCTTGCCCCTGGAGCCTGGCAGCAATTGGATACGCGGAGTAGAGGCTCTCATCCTCCAATGTCCAGACTGCACCTCGGCCATTTTCACCAAGGCCCTAGTCACTCGGGAGTGAGCACATCTGAGAAAAAGATGGGGTCTGAGGGCCCAGGGGGCCCCTCTGGCCTGTTATTTGGGGAGAAGAAAAAACAGAACTCTCATAGATTTACAAGGCTGGCAACATGGCCGAGGGGATACCTAAAAGCTGTAGACTATTATCACCTAAAAATGTTCGATATTTTGCATGATATCTATGATCCCAGGCAAGTAAAAATTACAACTGATACAAGGTTAGAAAGTATTGATATACAAGGGAGGCTGTCGTTCCTGGCGGAACCTAGGGTGCTTGGGTTTTAGTGCTCTGACAGGAAGTGCCCACACTTGGACAGGAAGTGTCTACAATGGGGCCTGCACAGAAAATAGAGTCATATACCCACTTTATGGATGAGAAAACTGAACCTGGGAGAGTGTGCCCCGGACCATGTGGCCCGAGGCCCCCAGCAGAGCCCGGATCCTCAAAGAGCTACAACACATGCAAAGGACAGATCAGAAAATCAGTCCACCCGCCTGGGGCAAAGCCAAGGAAACATATCCATCTTGGCCTGACTCCCAAGTAGAAACCTAAAAGATTCTTGAGAATTAGTAACCGCAAGCCCACTCTCACAATGTTTGGGATTTAAATTTTATACTACTTACATGATCCAGAAAGCTTCAAGCTGAGAAAGTCAATTAAAAGATTAATCCTCAGACAGCGATCACCACGTAGAAGCAAATGAAAAACCATTCTGAAGGGACCTACCCCACAGCTGAGGCTTAACAGGATTCCCTACATAAAGCATTGCTGAATCTGATTTCACAATCTGATCCAAAGCTAAAAGACACAGCAGCAAACAATCCAGCACAAGCAAGAGAAGTAACAAATGGCAAGATTACATCCCAGGAACTTCAGACACAAAAAGGACCTGGTAGAAGTTAGAAAATAAGTTTATTTAAAAGAGTGAAAGCAAGGGGCACCTGGGTGGTTCAGTTGGCTAAGTGTCTGACTTTGGCTGAGGTCATGATCTCACAGTCCATGAGCTCGAGCCCCATCCACATTGGGCTCTGCGTTGACAGCTCGGAGCGTAGACCCTGCTTTGGATTCTGTGTCTCCCTCTCTCTCCGCTCTCCCCCACTCACGCTCTGCACTCTCTCTCTTTCTCTCTCAAAAATAAATAAACATTTAAAAAAAGTTTTTTAAAAAGAGTGAAAGCAATTAAAAGAGGAACCAAAAGCCTAAGAACAGAATAAGTTGCGAAGAAAAAAAGAACAGGCAGATTTTAAATAGGAAGCTTAAAATCTGGAAATGAAAAATAAAGTCAATAAATTTTAAAACTTGATGGATTGGTTCACCAGAACAGTAGATAACAGACACGCTGGAAACAAATGTAAGGAAGTTATAGAGAATGAAGCGCAGAGATATAAAAGGCTGGAATATCAGACTGAAACATGAAGAAAGAAAATGAGAATATCTCTTAGAATAGAACAGAGAAGGGGGAGAGGAGCCAAGATGGCGGAACAGCATGGAAGTTTTTTGTGTGCCTCGCGTCCCTGAGACAGAGCCAGACCAACACTAACCCATCCTGCACACCTAGAAAACTGATCTGAGGATTAACACAACAGTTTGCACAACCTGAACCACAGAATTCAGCAGGTACCCGGCGCGGAGAGGTGAACTGGGGGAGACAGAAGCCACAGAGGGCAGGGAGCTGCTTTTGCATGCGGAGAGAGGACAGAGGCCGCAGTCTCTGGGTGCAGTCTCTGGGTGTCAGCAGCAGCACGGTCCCGCAAATGTTCCCGGGTGCGGCCGGCACCTGGCCATTGCTCAGTGAGACCCTCTGCAGAAAGGGGCCAAAGCCGCAGTCCCTCAGAAGTAAGGAGTCGGGAAACACAGCCGCGTCTGAGACAAAACTCGGGAGGGAGGTGCTGCCTGGGGCTTGGTCACGAACCGTGTAAAAGCGGGGAGTAGATGGAAGCCGAAGACAAAGGACGGGTGCACGATTGCTGATCGGGGAGAACAGAATTCAGATACTACAGACCGGGTGGCTGGGTGACGCCATTTAACCGCTCCCGCGCATGCGCATACGCACCTACGAGCGCCACAACCATCTGCCCCAGTAAGCTAAGCAGCGCCATCTAGTGGAGAACAGAGCCATTACGCTAAGCCCCGCCCAACTGGGCCAACCTCGAGCTTCAGGAACACAAATCTCTCCGCCAGCTTAGTTTATGGACTATAAAGGGCTTCATAGTTTGACTTCTAAGGGAAAATGAAGTAATTTCAGTCGTATTTTTGTTCCACTGGCTGTTTGCCAGTCCATCTATTCAGTTTTCTTTTTTTTTTCTTTCTCGTTTCTTTTCTTTTTCTTGAATACAGAAAGAGAAAAAAATTCATCTTTATTTTCAATTTTTATTAAAATATTTTTCAATTTTTTTCTACTATATTTTTTACTTTTTTTGGTGTGAAAAAGATGATTTTTTTTAATTAATTTTTTTAACGTTTTTTATTTATTTTTGAGACAGGGAGTGACGGAGCATGAACAGGGGAGGGTCAGAGAGAGGGAGACACAGAATCTGAAACAGGCTTCAGGCTCTGTGCACTGTCAGCACAGAGCCCAACGCGGGCTTCGGACCCATGGACTGCGAGATCATGACCTGGGCCGAAGTTGGCCACCTAACCGACTGAGCCACCCAGGTGCCCCAAAGATGATTTTATTAAGGCATGGGGACAGGACCCATGGGCAGGAAGAGCTGCCTATATTTTTTACTTTTGTGTAAATTTTTTCAAATTCTATTTTACTTCCATCATTTCATTTTAGTCTACTTCAGTGTATTAATTTTTTTCAAATTTTCAAATGATTTCCTTTTTTTTTTCTTTCCTCTTTTTTCTCTAATCTGTCAAGCCCCTTTCAACACCCAGACCAAAACACACCTAGGATCTAGATCTAGCATCATTTACCCGATTTTGTGTGTGTGTTTGTTTTTAATTTTTTAATTTTTTTAATTTTAATTTTACCTCATTAATTCCTTTTCTCCCTTCAAAATGATGAAATGAAGGAATTCACCCCAAAAGAAAGGGCAGGAAGAAACAACAGCCAGGGAATTAACCAACACAGATACAAGCAAGATGTCTGAACCAGAATTTAGAATCAGGATAATAAGAATACTAGCGGGAGTCGAAAATAGATTAGAATCCCTTTCTGCTGAGATAAAAGAAGTAAAAGCTAGTCAGGATGAAATAAAAAATGTTATAACTGAGCTGCAGTTGTGAATGGAGGCCACGGCAGCAAGAATGGATGAGGCAGAACAGAGAATCAGCAATATAGAGGACAAACTTATGGAGAATAATGAAGCAGAAAAAAGGAGGGAGATTAAGGCAAAAGAGCACGATTTAAGAATTAGAGAAATCAGTGACTCATTAAAAAGGAACATCATCAAAATCATAGAGGTCCCAGAAGAGGAAGAGAGAGAAATAGGGGTAGAAGGATTATGTGAGCAAATCATAGAGAAAAACTTTCCTAACCTGGGGAAAGACACAAACATTAAAATTCAGGAAGCACATAGGACTCCCATTAGATTCAACAAAAACCAACCATCAACAAGGCATATCATAGTCAAATTCACAAAATATTCAGGCAAGGAGAGAATCATGAAAGCAGCAAGGGAAAAAAAGTCCTTAACCTACAAGGGAAGACAGATCAGGTTTGCAGCAGACCTATCCACAGAAACTTGGCAGGCCAGAAAGGAGTAGCAGGATATATTCCATGTGCTGAATCAGAAAAATATGCAGCCAAGAATTCTTTATCCAGCAAGGCCGTCATTCAAAATAGAAGGAGAGGTAAAATGTTTCCCAGACAAACAAAAATTAAAGGAGTTTGTGATCACTAAACCAGCCCTGCAAGAAATTTAAAAAATTTTTTTAACATTTATTCGTTTTTGAAAGGCAGAGAGAGACAGAGTGTGAATGGGGGAGGGGCAGAGAGAGAGGGAGACACAGATTTCTAAGCAGGCTCCAGGCTCCAAGCTGTCAGCACGGAGCCCGATGTGGGGGCTTCAACTCATGGACTGCAAGATCATGACCTGAGTCAAAGTCAGCCGCCTAACTGGCTGAGCCACCCAGGTGCCACCCAGGTGCCCCATCTACAAGAAATTTTAAGGGGAACTCTCTGAGGGGAGAAAAGATGAAAAAAAAATAATAATAAAGACCAAAAGCAACAAAGACTAGAAAGGACCAGCGAACACCACCAGAAACTCCAACTCTACAAGCAACATAATGGCAATAAATTCATATCTTTCAGTACTCACTCTAAACATCAATGAGTCCATGCTCCAATCAAAAGACCTAGGGTAACAGAATGGATAAGAAAACAAGATCTATCTATATGCTGTTTGTAAGAGACCCACTTTAGACCTAATGACACCTTCAGATTGAAAGTAAGGGGATGGAGAACCATCTATCATGCTAACGGTCAACAAAAGAAACCAGAGTAGCCATACTTACATCGGGCAATCTAGACTTTAAAATAAGGACTGTATCAAGAGATGAAGAAGGGCATTATATCATTATGATAATTAATTATAATTTATATTATTATTAATTATCATAATTAAGAATTATGATAATTATATCATAATTAAAGGGTCTATCCACCAAGAAGACCTAACAATTGTTAACATTTATGCGCCAAATGTGGAAACACCCAAATATATAAATCAATTAATCACAAACATAAAGAAACTCATTGGTAGTAATACCATAATAGTAAGGGACTTCAATACCCCACTCACAGCAGTAGACAGATCATCTAATCAAAAAATCAACAAAGAAACAATGGCTTTGAATGACACACTGGACCAGATGGATTTAACAGATATATTCAGAACATTTCATCCTAAAGCAGCAGAATATACATTCTTCTCCAGTGCACATGGAGCGTTCTCCAGAACAGACCACATACTGGGTCTCAACAGCCCTCAACAAGTACAGAAAGACTGAGATCATACCATGCATATTTTCAGACCACAATGCTATGAAACTCGAAATCAACCACAGGAAAAAATTTGGAAAGGTAAGAAACACTTGGAGACTAAAGAACATCCTACTAAAGAATGAATGAGCTAACCAAGAAGTTAAAGAGGAAATTAAAAAGTTCATGAAACCAATGAAAATGATAACACCACAACCCAAAACCTCTGGGACGCAGCAAAGGCAGTCATACGAGGAAAGTTTATAGCAATCCAGGCCTTCCTAAAGAAGGAAGAAAGATCTCAGATACACAACCTAACCTTACACCTTAAAGAGCTGGAAAAAGAACAGCAAATAAAACCCCAAAACAGCAGAAGGCAGGAAATAATAAAGATCAGAGCAGAAATTAATGCTATCAAAACCAAAAAAACAGTAGAACAGATCAATGAAACCAGAAGCTGGTTCTTTGAAAGAATTAACAAAATTGATAAACCATTAGCCAATTTGATCAAAAAGAAAAAAGAAAGGACCCAAATAAATAAAATCAAGAATGAAAGAGGAGATTGGGGCGCCTGGGTGTCTCAGTTGGTTGAGCGTCCGACTTTGGCTCAGGTCATGATCTTGTGGTCCATCCGTGAGTTCAAGCCCCGCTTTGGGCTCTGTGCTGACAGCTCGGAGCCTGGAGTCTGCTTCACATTCTGTGTCTCCCTCGCTCTCTGCCCCTCCCCCACTCATGCTCTGTCTCTCTCTCAAAAATGAATAAACATTAAAAGAAAAAAAAAGAGTGAAAGAGGAGAGATTGCAACCAACACAGCAGAAATAAAAATAATAAGAGAATATTATGAGCAATTATATTCCAATAAAATGGGCAATATGGAAGAAATGGATAAACTCCTAGAAACATATACACTACCAAAACTGAAACAGGAAGAAATAGAAAATTTGAACAGACCCATAACCAGTAAGGAAATTGAATTAGTAATCAAAAATCTCCCAAAAAAGAAGAGTCCAGGGCCAGATGACTTTCCAGGGGAATTCTACCAAACATTTAAGGAAGAGTTAACACCCATTCTCTTGAAGCTGTTCCAAAAAATAGAAATGGAAGGAAAACTTCCAAACTCTTTCTATGAAGCCAGCATTACCTTGATTCCAAAACCAGAGACCCTGCTAAAAGGGTGAACTATAGACCAATTTCTCTGATGAACATGGATGCAAAAATCCTCAGCAAGATATTCGCCAACCAGATCCACCAATACATTAAAAAAATTATTCACCACATCCAAGTGGGTTTTATACCCGGGATGCAAGGCTGGTTCAATATCCACAAAACAATCAATGTGATTCATCACATCAATAAAAGAAAGGACAAGAACCATATGATCCTCTCAATAGATGCAGAGAAAGCATTTGACAAAATACAGCATCCTTTCTTGATAAAAACCCTCAAGAAAGTAGGGATAGAAGGATCATACCTCAAGATCATAAAAACCATATAAGAAAGACCCAACGCTAATGTCATCCTCAATGGGGAAAAACTGAGAGCTTTCCCCTTAAGGTCAGGAACAAGGCAGGGATGTCCACTCTTGTCCCTGTTATTCAACATAGTATTGGAAGTCTTAGCCTCTGCAATAAGACAACACAAAGAAATAAAAGGCATCCAAACCAGCCAGGAGGAGGTCAAACTTTCAGTCTTCACAGATGACATGATACTCTATATGGAAAACCCAAAAGATTCCACCAAAAACCTGCTAGAACTGATCGATGAATTCAGCAAAGTTGCAAGATATAAAATCATTGCACAGAAATCAGTTGCATTCCTATACACCAACAATGAAGCAACAGAAAGAGAAATGAAGGAATTGATCCCATTTATACTTGCACCAAAAACCATAAAATACCTAGGAATAAATCTAACCAAAGAGGTGAAAAATCTATACACTGAAAACTATAAAAAGCTTATGAAAGAAATTGAAGAAGACATACAAAAAAATGGAAAAAGATTCCATGCTCCTGGATAGGAAGAACAAATATTGTTAAAATGTCAATACTACCCAAAGCAATCTACGTATTCAATGTGATCCCTATCAAAATAACACCAGCATTCTTCATAGAGCTAGAAGAAATGACCCTAAGATTTGTTTGGAATCAGAAAAAAACCCGAACAGCCAAAGCAATCTTGAAAAAGAAAACCAAAGCAGGAGGCATCACAATCCCGGACTTCAAGCTATACTACAAAGCTGTAATCATCAAGACAGTGTGGTACTGGCACAAAAACAGACACGCAGATCAATGGAACAGAACAGAGAACCCAGAAATAGACTCACAAACGTATGGCCAACTAATCTTTGACAAAGCAGGAAAGAATATCCAATGGAAAAAAGACAGTCTCCTCAGTAAGTGGTGCTGGGAAAACTGGACAGCGACATGTAGAAAAATGAACCTGGCCCACTTTCTTACACCATGCACAAAAATAAACGCAAAATGGATGAAAGACCTAAATGTAAGACAGGAAGCCATCAAAATCCGAGGAGAAAGCAGGCAAAAACCTCTTTGATCTTGGCCGCAGCAACTTCTTATTCAACATGTCTCCGGAGGCAAGGGAAACAAAAGCAAAAATGAACTACTGGGACCTCATCAAAATAAAAAGCTTCTGCACAGCGAAGGAAACAATCAACAAAACTAAAAGGCAACTGACAGAATGGGAGAAGATGTTTGCAAATGACATATCATATAAAGGGTTAGTATCCAAAATCTATAAAGAACTTACAACTCAACACCCAAAAAAATAATCCAGTGAAGAAATGGGCAAAAGTCACGAATAGACACTTCTCCAAAAAAGACATCCAGATGGCCAACCGACACAGGAAAAAATCCTCAACATCACTCATCACCAGGGAAATACAAATCAAAACCACAATGAGATACCACCTCACACCTGTCCGAATGGCTAACATGAACAACTCAGGCAACAACAGATGTTGGTGAGGATGTGGAGAAAGAGGATCTCTTTTGCATTGTTGGTGGCAATGCAAGCTGGTGCAGCCACTCTGGAAAACAGTATGGAGGTTCCCCAAAAAACTAAAATTAGAACTACCCTACGACCCAGCAATTGCACTACTAGGTATTTATCCAAGGGATACGGGTGTGCTGTTTCGAAGGGACACATGCACCCCCATGTTTATAACAGCACTATCCACAATAGCCAAAGTATGGAAGGAGCCCAAATGTCTATCAATGGATGAATGGATAAAGAAGATGTGGTATATATATACAATGGAGTATTACTCGGCAATCAAAAAGAATGAAATCTTGCCATTTGCAATTCCGTGGATGGAACTGGAGGGTATTATGCTAAGCGAAATTAGTCAGAGAAAGACAAATATCATATGACTTCACTCATATGAGGACTTTAAGACACAGAACAGATGAACACAAGGGAAGGGAAGCAAAAATAATATTAAAACAGAGAGGGGGACAAAACATAAGAGACTCAAATATGGAGAACAAACAGAGGGCTATTGGAGGGGGGATGGGCTAAATGGGTAACACCTAACAGAGGGTGTGTGGGGGGGATGGGCTAAATGGGTAAGGGGCATTAAGGAATCTACTTCTGAAATCACTGTTGCACTATATGCTAACTAATTTGGATGTAAATTTTAAAAAAATAAAATTAAAGATTAAAAAAAAAGAATAGAATAGAGAAAATGGAGGAGAAACAATATTCGGAGATACAATGGCTAAACAGAGCATGACTTCTCAGATTCAGGAAGCACGCATGTCCTGAGCAGGATAAATATTAAATGTAAACACCAATCAGGGTTGCTTGGGTGGCTCAGTTGGTTGAGTTTCCAACTTCAGCTCAGGTCATGATCTCACAGTTTGTGAGTTCGAGCCCTGCATGGGGCTCTGTGCTGACAGCTCAGAGCCTGGAACATGCTTTGGATAATGTGTCTCCCCCTCTCTCTGCCCCTCCCCTGCTCACGCTCTCTCTCTCTCAAAAATAAACATTAAAAAAAAAAAATCAAACACCAATCATCTTTAAAGTGATAAATGGCAGCCACTGAGATAACCTCCAGCAAATACCATCTGTGTTATAATATTAGACACGTCTCCCTGCTTCTATTAATATTATATTGCAGTTTGTGGGTAGTGTACTAAGTAAATACAAAGGGGAAAAAAAGAGTAAAAATTGTAAGGGAAGAAACTAAAGAATCATGATTCACACCCAGTATAATTATCTACTGTTGGTTTGAAACCTCCTATGGAGCTCCCCGGCTGTCACCTGAAACCTGCCCCCATACACGGAAGGCAGGGAGAGACTGAAGGAAGACGCAGGCCACCCCGGATTGGGAGCTGGCAGGTTGAGTGAGCCAGGGTGCGAACGGAAGGCTTTTCTAGGGCAGCCACAAGATAAGCCTGCCAGAGTCTTAGAGGTTTATGTAGAGAGGCCTTAGCTGGGTTTGGACATGTATATTGTCCAGATAGTCTTAACACCACATCCGTGTCCTAAGATGTGGCCTTGGAGCAGCTTCTGGGAGTGGGGAAGGCAACTGGAAGGGACACCCCAAGGAAAGTGGAAGGGGGAGCCCCTGATTGCTGGGGTCCAGCTTACAGGTCACCTGGCAGCCACATCCTTTCCATGACCCCCTCTACCACCTACATAGAAAATACAATGGAATCTACAGACAAACCATTAGAGTGAGTGAGAATGTTCCACAAGACTGTTGATACAAATCACAACATAAAAGTATAAAAACCACCTATGGTTCCAGCCACAAAAATTTAGAAAAACATTTAAATATTGAAAACATTGGAAAACATTTCCGTTACAGTAGCAACAAACAGTCTCCAGTACCTGGGAATACATTTGATAAAAACGTGCAAGACCTTTGAGGAGAAAAGCACAAAACTTTACTGAAAGACTTAAGACCTAAATAAATGGAGAATAAAAGCTCGCTGTTGTAAACACGGCAACTGTCTCCTAAATTAGTCTGCAAATTCAATGGCATTTCAATCAAAATACCCATTAGATTGTTCAAGGAACTCAATTAGCTGGTCTTAAAAGTCACATGGAAGAGCAAAGAGCCAAAACTAGTCTAAACCAAGCGATGGCCAGATAGTGAATATTTTAGGCTTTGCAGGCTACACAGGGTCTCTGTTGTATATTGTTCTTTGGTTTTTCTTCTTTGTTCGTAACCCTTACAACTGTTCTTAGTTCACGAGCCATAGTTTGCCTATTTCAAAAAAAGAACAATACTTAAGGAAGGTGGCTGGTAGGACTTTTCCTATCAGATATGTAGATTTCTTATAGAGAAATTAAAGAATTTGTTGATACTGTCTTAAGCATACAGCACAAAGAGAATAAAACAGAGAGCCCCCAAATAGATAAGTGTGTACATACAATTTTAAATAATATATGACAGAAGTGGCACCACAATCGCTTAGGGAAGAATGAACTCTCCAATATATGGTAGAAGGACAATTCCTTATCCATATGGAAAAGAAAGTAAGAGTCCCCATCTCTCACAGTAAACAAAAATAAGTTGTAAGTGGATGTAGAGATGAGATAAAACGTAAAACTTGAAAATTCTATTAAGGGAATAGAAGACAGTATCTTCATTACACACAGAGAGGAAAAATGGATAATTTTCATGACACTATATCTAAAAATCTTTTGTTCATTACAAGAATCCATAAACAAAGGTTAGAGAGAAACCACAGACTGGGAGAAGATTATTTTCAAGACACAAAACGATCAAAGAAAAATCCATGAGAGAGACATCTCAGAAGGAAAGCTGCCAAAGCAAATGAACAGTCTAATTACAGAAGCAGTAATCCAAATAGCCTATAATCTTATGAAAAATGTACATCAGCAGTGATCAGGGAAATAAATGTTAAAGCAACTATAAAATATAATTTCACATCCATCAGTTTGGCCAACATTTTAATCTAACAATAAGAAGTCCTGAGACCCATGTGGATAAATGGGAAGATTCACACACTGCTAGTGGAGGGAAAAAATAAAAACGCCTATTATTCTAGTTCCCTATGAAAGGACCATTCTAGTTTTCTCTTGGGACACACAGGAAGAAGGAAACGCAGAGCTATTCTATAGATGTCCTTGTTCCTGTGCCCTTGTTCTTTCCCTTTTCTTGTGTTCCCACCCCTGGGTACTAAAGTATTGATTCTCTCCCCCCATCTGCCCTCCTCCAGGTCTGACTACCTTGCCATCCCATCAGAGAACAAAGAGAACTCTGCGGTACCAGTGGAGGAATAGAAGGGTGTGACTGAGGTGATGTACAGGGAAGGGCAGGCGAAGGTGGATAAGGATGGCAGCTTGTACAAGTGACTTGGTCACCCACACCCAAGTGACTTTAAATTTGACCCCGTAGATTTCTACCCTACCCAGAGTTCCCACCCTCGGGGTACTTCTTAAAGTCGATATCCAGGTCACAAAGCTCTGTGTGACGTCAAGCCCTTCAGAAAGTGAATTGCTTTGGCCTGAGCAATGTGAACTTCTTACCCACAGCGACAAAAAGTAGTTCCCCCACTCCCTCCTTTGTAAGGATTGTGGATTTGGTCAGTGTCTTTGGCTGGCCTGGACTGGGCCAGGCTGGAAATTCTCAGTGAGTTGTTTTATTGTTGGTAGGTGGGCTGAACACTGAGGGACTGGATATTCCAGGTTCAGCGATGTTAACAGCATCAGGAGGGTGCCCCAGGGGCCAGATCACTTCCCTTCATGCATCCATCCTTCTATTCATTCATCATGCATCCACTCACCTCTGAACTTTCACCTCTGACTTCTAACTCCATCAGACCTCTACACACCATAAGACTTGGCCAGTACTGAGGAGTAAACATTTCTACACGGACTCAACCTCACCCTGTTCCAGCTTTCAAGCAAGGAGCTCCCATGCCAACTGGACTTCCCTGTGCTCCAAATGACTTTGTACAAATGCTGAAGATGGCACACCCCTCTGTCCCTAACTGGTTGGAACTGGCTCATTCTTCTTTGTTGCAAGTGAATGGATGTCTTAATGGAAGGAAGAATGATTAATTTGGTTAAAGCAGGAGCATCATGAAGTGGGATTCCTTGAAATCAGTCCCTCCACCCCCACCCCCCGCCAAGTTCCTGGCCCACTTGACTAGAGCATCAGAGCAAAGCATGCCTTTCTAGGATCTTCAGTGATAGAAAGTTTAAGCATGGACCAAGATGTTCTCTGGAACTTGGTACTCTGGGGCTAGATCCCGATAGGTCTCTAAGGACTAGGTTGGCCTCAGCCCTTCAAGAAGCCAAAGACAGAAGTGGCCCTCAAAACTCATACAACATGTTCATCACCCTATTAGGGTAATGTATGTGTGCCCTCCAAGTGGAGCACACCATCTGAGATGGCTGGGAAGCATTATATTCTTGTGGGCATTGAAACTGAAATTTCTAAATTCTTTTCCTCAAAATTCCTGTAGGTCAGTATTATCCCTCCTTTTACAGGAGGCAACTGAGACTCAGGGCTCAACTAAGAGATTTCAGAGGATAAACTGGAACGTAGTAAGCCTTAGGCGCTTCCCACTTGACACTTTCAGAGATGGGATAATTTTGGTTTTAAAAAGACCTTGAAACTGAGTTTGGCTACAGCCATGCCTCTTTCACAAGCACAGGGGTGGACTGTCTGGCTGAGGTTAACTCTGATAGACCCACACACCTGGAAAGTAGCCAAAAGGCAGAGAGGAGGACATGGGGTAGACATGAAGAGTTTCCTTAGCGAAAAGATTTGTGACTCTGAAAAATCCTCCAGAGACCGCATCTGGGAATATTTAAACTAAGAAACGTGCTTTTTAGTCTGAGAAGGATGATGAGAGAATGAGTGAAGTGATAGGGGCTCCAGGATGGGCTAGGTGAATCCATGATGTCTAGTTGTTGAGGGTTTCTTTCCTTTCTAGATTTTGGGAGAGCACAGGGACACTGGAAAACTTTCAGTCAGTATCTCGTTTCGTTTTGAGTGGCTGGTCCAAATGTGATGTCCTTCAGCACCTAGTGACCGAGGGGAAGGCTGCTTCATGGGTTCTGAGAACATGCAAGTGTCTGGGACTCAATGACAGGTGTCCCTCAGATCTGGGGGAATTCATGGGGAAAGATCACACTCCTCTGTCTTTGGGCCTCACCCGACGAACTCATTTTTTTTCCCAACTCTTCCATTCTTGGGGAAGTACTTGACACAAGTCCTTGTTCACACGTTCAAGAGTCCAATTTTATTGAAGAAAATACTTGCAGTAAACTTACGGCCTTTCTCATCGGTAACTTTGCACATGATTCCTCCGATATTGGGGACAGAATACAGATCATTTTTCGTACTTTATAGAGAATAGGCGTGGATTACTGTGCGGTTCTCCTGATCCCGTGGCTGGTGGATGGCTGAGCTTTCAGTAGGAGCGAGCTACTTCCTATCACCCCACCTTCCTCTTGCTTCCAGTAGACAATGCATCTAAGCATCGAACTCAAAATCAAGTCATATGCATGATGGCTGCCTTTTTGTTTTCTTTTTAAAAAAGCCCACCCCAGATATTTCCTGAGTGGTTTTTAATGAACTGAATGGCACCTACCATCTCCCCCCCACCCCCCGCCCTTATTTACGTTTTACAGGTAATCTTTTTTTTTTTTTTAACTTCTCAACCCTTCTCATTCTCAATTCTGTCATTAGAGCAATATGGTTTACAAAGTGCTTTCGTTTCTGTTACCTTAGTTCTCCACAGCTAGCCCTGTGGGGTGGGTATTACTGATACCCACATCACAAGTGAGCAAGCACACTGAGGCTGCTGGAGGCTAAGAAGCCTTACCACATGCTAAGGTCATACAGCCGGTAAGTGGAGAGCTCAGTTCCTTTTTCCACTTTGATCACAGCTGCATCGTTTCCTCTCATTGATGAGCTTTTGCCTCATCTTTGCCTCTCCTGCTTGTCCTGAGATGTCTGACGTCTTCTCTCACCCCTAGTGCCACCCGACGGCTCCTCTACCGCTTTGCTTCTTAGCCAGTGCTCCTAATGTGCTTTGAGAGTCTATCTCGTTTTGGTTTTCTCTTTCTAGTTGGTTTCCACGTCACTCTTTCTCCCTTAGCGTAATTCAGCTCCTTCTTGGGAGACTTGATCAGGACTACAGAACTAAGGGTAGTGTGACCCCCCCAACCTGCTTCAAATCCTCCCCGCTCCCCATATTCCTAGAGGACCCAGACCAAATGTGCATTGCTCTGGAAACTTCATCTGGCATGCTGTTCCTATAAAGGGCTTAGAAATGTTCTCAAGGGCTATTATCACTTTAGGAACCCCATCTGTTATCTTGGTGCTGGATATTTTCCATGACCAATCCTCAATAACACAATTCACTAAAGACCAGGCCAGGCTTAGGTCTTATTTTCCTTTTCCTACTGCTTAACAGCCAAGAACTTGACCCTGCTCAAATCAGTTGGCACTGTATACACCCTGTCCTACTGACCTTTACTGCTAGCTCAGTCTTATATCACAGCCCTGACTCCTGTGTGGACGTACTGTGACAGACACTGCCTGTACCTACTCCCACCTTTATTTTGTTTGTTTAAAAGCATTTTCCCTTATTTTCTCCATCCCCCAACATCCACACTCCCAGATTTCTGATACTCTTGAGTTTCTGGTTTCTCCTTCGACGCCCGACTAGATGTTAGTAGGAAAGGAATTTTTCAAAGCAGGAACATGCTGGATACATGTGTATAGCAACGAATGGTTAAGACAAGAGACAGTAGCTCCCTCCTCTTCCTAGGAAACTACTAGATCAAAAAGGAAAGTATACCCAACTCAGAATCTGTGAACCTGACATCAATCGGAGGGGAAAGGCTGTGTAACTGGCATCTTTGTAGGAAGAAGCAAAAGCTAGACACATTTCAGAATAGATCTTGGTTCTCCTTTCCCAAATTAACAAAGAAATAGAAAAGTACAGTAAAATGAAGCCTTCCTCACCCCTCCTTTTGTAAATGAAAGATCCCTAAGCCAGTGAATTCACCTAGTCACTGTGAGTGTATCTGAGTAGTACTGTGTTCATCCTCCAATCATCCATCCATTCTGCATTTCAGCACCCACTCTGCCTGGAGCACCAATCTAGAGCCTCAGTGTGCCCCGTGGTCTTAGGTCTGAAAAATACCATCATCCAAACTTGTCCTAATCTCTGAAACTCCACCATAGCAGAGAACTCATGTTGAGTTATCTTACTTGAGTCTAGTAGGACCCAGTAGAGAAGGACGTGCAGCAAGTCTGAGTCGTAGTAATCAAACTCAATCCCGATCACAGGCCAGATAAGCCTCAACGCTGGTAATACGTCTCCCTTACAGACCCCGAGTCACCCTCAGGCAAGAGCTGCATCTGATGTCAGCGTGTGTGATGGGGAGGGAGGCCACGGAAGCACCGTGCTTGTAGGTTTGGGAAACACCATCAGATACCATTAGTAAACTCCTGAGGTCTTTCAACTGATGGATCTCCTTGCCACATTGTCACCTTCATAGTGCTTTTTCTTCATTTTCCACAGCCAATCTTTTTCTGAACTCTAGCAATGTCGTTCCCGACCACCCAAGCTCTCGACAACCTAATGGCAGTATGTAGTGTTTTTCAGGAAATACCCTGTTCGTGTCAATAAAGCGTCTCTACACACAGCTTGCTCTGGTTTTGCTCTACAATGTGCGTCTGCCACGAATACTATGGCCTCCACCTCCCCCTCCAGCCTGCATCAATTCCTGACCTCACCATCAGTGGACATTTTCCCAGGCAATGAAAAATGCATTTAACAGTCTGAATTAAACACCATAAATGTGTGATCTGGCTGTTCTTTCCCTCTTCTCCTGCCCCCCTCCCCCTCCCCCCCCCCCCCCCCCCCAAATAAAAGAGTCAATAGTCCTCTCCTGCCTGACACCAAGAAAGTTTCCCACCAGGTGGCAAGGGGCTAACTCCCTTACCGGTCTAGGTTAAGGAAATAGAGCAAAGCTGTCTCTCAATGTCCACCTTCCTGGAAATGCCAAGGCACAAAAGGGAAAAGTTACATAAGAAATTGTTGTTGGGACTCAGTCTACCATATGCTCCTATCATAATAGTACTGGCTAATAATGGAATAAAATTATCTCAGTATGGTACCAGGCACTATACTAAGAAACACACACACACACACACACACACACACACACACACACACACACACTTTTATATTATCTCTAAACAACTGAGGCTTGGAATAATGGCTGGGGACCAAGGTCACACAGCTGATAAACAGTGATGCTAAAATCTCTACTCAGGTATGATTCCAAAACTCATCCATTCACCTTTATCAGGCTGCCTCCCTCCCCAGGAAAGGGCGTCCTAGATGTTGGGCGGATGGCTGTCCATATGTGTATGAGCATGCCTACACACACACGTCTTTGGGCCTTGCCCTCATCACATCTGGGAGAACCAAAAACATTTGGGACAATGAGTGCTGATGAGTCCAGCAATAAACACACACACCATTTATTATTTGTAGTTCAATACTTTTTTCTTTTAATTCATACTGTACTTCCATGGCTCTAGCTACTTTACATTAAGATTTGGCTGGGAAGCCGTGTATGGTTTCTAGGTAATAGCAGTTAAGTTTTCAGACCTTGCGCACAGCGCCAGGCAAAGTACAGTTACAGATCCAAATACAGATGGCCAGACAACTCGACTGCAATCAACCTGTGTTCTTTCCCATATATGGCCCAGTGCAGGTGTTGGGGGCTGCTCCCTCTGCCTCACCCCACTCCACCCCTTGTCAGGATTATCCAGGGGCCGCTATGGCCTCTGACCCATCCTCCCCACCTTGAAGTCTAGGCTGAGTGGGGGGAAAAGCACCATGGGTTTGGGAAGATGATCTGGTCCATGCAGAGAGTGGTCTGGCCCTAGAGTGCAGGATAGGGAAATGTGGGGAGCCACACACTACCGTTGGCAAATATGGTTGCTTTTGTTACGCGATCTCAGCACGTGGCATCCAAGCCCAGGGCCAACTCCCCAGACAGCCAGCTGTCTTGCCTGGAGCAGAGGCCGCCATTTTGCTTCTGCAGCGTCTCACTGTGTCGAGAGAAGCAAGGGGGCCAAGGGGCAGAGATGACAATATTCTTTATGCTTTCACATGTCGGGTAGATCGTCTGGCATCAGCTCCTCTTGGCAGGCAAGGTGCTTCTCGCCAGCAGCCAAGGCTCCAATCCAGGCTCCCAGGCCTGCTGAGGACCTCAAGTCACAACAGAAAACAATGCCCAAGACCCCTGAGCTGTCGTACAGAACACCAAGACAGGGAGCTGGCTGGGCCCATCGCAGCCATGGCTGGAGCAGGAGTGAGGTAACAAGGCTGGGCAGAGAGGTGGGGAGGGAGCTCTCTACACCTTGTGCAAATCCCTGCTCCACATCAGGGAAGCAGGGGCGTTAAAAAGACGGCCTTCCAGAAAATCGCTCCACTCGGACCCAAAACGCATCTTCTGGAAGAAAACATAGAGGTGGAGGGAGTGGGGATAGCCTGCTGGAGGCTAGGGGACGAGGGTCAAGGATGTCAAGTGGTGGATGGGATGATTGTCCCACAGCCTAGAGACAAAGGGTGGGGGAGGAGAGAGTTAGGAAGCCAGGTTCTCAAGTTTCTGACTGGAGTGGGGAGGTGGGGTCCGGGGGTGTGGGGAGGGAGACCACAGCCCTGCCACCTGGGGGTCCTAGAGAGGAAGGGCTGGCTTTGGCTGCCCTGCAGAGCTAAAGCAACAGCACAGTATGGCACAGAAAGCATCCTTCTGGGACCACAAATAGTCTAGAAAGAGTCTTCCCCTAGTCCTTTCTGCAAGATTTCACCCTAGAAATGCTGTCCACAAATGATTTAGACATGGTTCGAGCATGGATCAGGGAGAGGGACACAGAGGGAAGCCATTTCTAGCAAAGCATTCCTCTTTGAGGTTTCTTGATCCCCCTCCCCCTTCCTAAAATCCCAGATTCTTAGGGTCAGTGCTCTAAAGCAACCCAAGGATTTTAGCCAAAGGTTCACAATTAATCTAAAACCCAACAAGGTTTGGATTGAGCCAAAAGAGAAGTGCTAGGGCCAGGAATGGCTTCTCTCCAGTGTTTCTTCTAGCAAGGAGGAGGAAGGATGGACAGATGAAAGGCTTTATAGCCTAGAGACGAAAGATGAGCTCAATCCAAGATGGTGCCATTCTTGCCATTATCCTCCTCCCAACTTAGAGAAAGTCCCTTCCCAAACAAAGACTAAGCCCACAAAGGAAGAACCACCCTCCTAGGTTAATACTGGGAAGTACGACAAACTTTATCTCCCCTTCCCTACCTCACTAGGCCTCCCTAGTCCTGCCAGCCCATAAAGAAGAAAGTTAACTACCCTGGATTTCTTGGGAACCCTGATGCTGTCCTACTACCCCTCTAAACACCAGGGAAGCTCTAGCTCAGACGCTTGTTCTCTTCTGGCAGAGCACCTTCCACGTTTGAGAAAGCCCTGCCTTGCCAGTCTCTGACCCAGCCTCCAAGACAATGCTCAGCTAGAACCTATCTTCGAGACAGTCTAGCCTACCCCCCTTCCTATTACAAACGAGGATACTGATGTTCAGAAAGGGGAAGGGACTTGTCTAAGAGCAGAGCCAGGCCTCGGGCCCAGGTCTCCTGACTCAGCCCAGTGCCCTTACAGACAGCTTTAGGTTGCCGGTCTTGTTGCCCCTGTGCCAGGGAGGTGGACGGGGGACGGACGAGTTGTAGACACGAGTGGATTCTCCAAGGCCAATCTTAATCCCTTCAAGTACACTGCAGTTGGAAGTATAGACCCAGTAGTTGTTTGCCACCTGGTTAGAAACTTTGCAAAATCTTTGAGCGCAAGCTCTCAATTGTTACAACAGGAATCCTCACATAAAGACTCCTATGTGACCAGAGTTCTTACATGAACAAAAACAAAGCACTGGCTGGAAGAAGTAACAGAAAGGGTGGTAGTTTGGATGCTCCCAGGTAGACAGCTACAATCAAAGCTGCTGGATTTGAGTTGCAATGTTATGTATCAGTTTCACTCCCAGACTTATCTGCAAGGGCAAGATGAATCCCTTTTCTTCGACAGGCTATTGAATAAGGGGGGGGGGGGGAGCTTTTGTTTGGGAGTCAACAGAGGTGCTGAGCTTTCTCCTGGTTTGAAGGTTTAAAACGTTATTATATCAGAGAGGGCCCACCAGAGAGATCATGATTCCTAGGAAAGAGGCAGGTGGAGGGACGTTCCCTGTGTGTAGACCCTGTCTCCCGGGCTCACACCCCCAGCAATCATGATGATTCCTTGGACATACTAAATGCGTCCCTCCCTGTTACCTACTCCTCCCTGGAATGGCCGAAGAGGTAAAGCAAAAGCTGAGCAACTCTGCGTAGCCAGGCCCACTTGTATTGCTTTACTGCCGGCAGAGAACCCTTTGTAAGTCACCCCAAAGGTCCCACCATGGGACCTTCAACAATTGAATGGATTTAGATAAATAATTGTACATGGATTAAGTTAGAGAATTTATCATTTTTGCTTTCAAAGGTTTCTGACACTAATTTTGGCTTCTGGCCACTGCACCAGGAAAATTTCTAGCAGTCTGCACTATTCCTCCTTTGGCCCAGGGCCCACGAGCCCTGACCCTCACCAGGGTGTCTCCCATTCAGAGCCCCGGACAAGAATGAGTGGTGACCCACTGACCCGTGGGCCTATGCACCCTTCCCAAGGATTATGTTCAACTCCATCCCTCACATCTCCTTTTCTAGAGGAGGGATATCAATTCTAGCTGATTCTGTGGAGCCTTCTCAGCCTACTCCCCTGGGGCATGTATTCCTGCTCTTAGGGCAATAATAAGGCCATATTCTCAGACTAAAAAGTCAAAAACTTGTCTTTGATTATAAAAGTGGGATGTTCCGGCCGTTCCAAGAGAAGAACACAACTTGCCCTTCTTTTGGGCCACATCAGTGAGAAGCCCTGCGTTTCTTCTGTCCCTCGCATCAAGAGGCCCACTAGAATAACGAGCAATCTAAAAGAACTTTCCTTGCCAAACTGGTACGATCCTTTCCTGACTGAGCACTGTGAGCTCTGCCTGGGGCTGGCAGGATCCCTCTGGTCATTATATGTTAGAATAGCAGTTAGTGAATAAAAAATGGTAATCGTGGCTACAAGGGCCCGACGAGGTCAGATAGAGGTCAGATAAGTGCACGAATCCTAGTGAACCAACTCCAAAATGGATCTGGATGACTCCCTTTCTCCTCCTTAGTGCTCTCCTACCTCCCTGGGGCCAGAGACCAGAGAAGGCTTTGCCCCCTTTACCAGAATTCTCCTAAGTCTTAGAAACAGGATTTGGAATGGCCTCCAAAGGGCAGAGACTCAATCAGGCCTTTTCCTTCACAAATGCACGCATGTTTCCCAAATGTATTCCTTCCAAAAGCCTAGGTCTCCTTCCTTGTGCAGAAGGTCTCCAGTGTCTCCCTTGACTAAAGTTGGCTCTTCTCTTAGAGTAAACGATGCTGGCAGCCAAGTGAGCACTCACCAAGTTGCTCACTACTTACACAGCGTTCCGTGTGAACCCACAATATGTACAATGTGAGGGCACTCGCTCTCCCAAACCCCGGACGTCCCTAGGGCACCCTGGATCGTCCCAGAAATCAAATGGACAGCTCAAAATGAAGGAATTAGAGCCACAGGCCCGCCTTGCTTATAACCACTTAAAAAGGGGTTTAACAAGATCAAAAATGCTCCATCCTGGCTAATAAACAATGTGTGCTCTTAGGGCACAGAGAAAAAATAGGGCTTTAGGCACTAAAAAGTGACACTTCACCCAGATCCAGCCTGGGAGAAGACCAGAGAGAAGGGGGGTGGGAAGGTCAGAAATTCCCAGCCCTTATTGGGTCCACACCCTACACGGGTTAGGGGAAGGTGCAGGGGTGATGGAGGAGAACACCGTTAGGTACACAAGTCCCCAGGGGAGCCTTCAGCTACAAAGCCCAATCACGCAGGCACAGCCTTCCCAGCCCTCCAACCCCCCAACTGGGTTGGGGGCGTGGCGTCCACAGAAAGGGGCGTGGCCACAGGTGGCAGACTTTTGATTGGGCTCCGGCCCTGGATGCTTCCTGTTCACAAGAGAGCACCTGGGGAAGCGCGGGGAGGGGGCGGGGGGGGGGGGGGGGGGGAGATTCTCTTTTATTTTGGAGACAAATCAAAAGAGGATTGGGGAATGAAGCACCTTAAGCAATGCCCCCTTGAGACTTCGAGACCCCAGGGTCTTCACAGGCATAACTTTGGCTCAACAACATTTCCCTTCTCAGAGCCAAGGACGGCCAGTGAGGGAAAGGGTTGGGGGTGGGGGAAGGGATGGGGAGGAGGAGGATCAGGGGAGGTCGGTGCTGAGAGGTGGTCCCTGCCCTCCTCGGCCCCTCGGCCCGGCCAGCACAGGAGGCCGTCCGGCTCCTTCTCCCTGGTACATAGGCATTATCTCTTTTTAAAATCTGTATATAATATATATATATTTATATTCTGTATATATATATATATTTATATATATATATTTATATGGTCTATGTACACGTATTGCACAGGCCTCTTGCAGCCACCCCTGCTCCTGCCTGGTCAGTGATAGCGGTTCCTCTTCTCTTCACTTCCTGATGTGTAGTCGCGGGACCTGATGCCGTTCTGAAGATTGATGAGAGAGTCCTTCATCTGGAAGACAGGGAACCCCACCCAGCTACGGGTTTGCACCCCCAGTGGGCTTCTTTGTCCAGCAGCACCCACCACGCCCACCTAGGGCAAGTCCCCTATCATGCCAGCAAGTTCAAGGGAGCCGGGCTCCTAGGACAAGGTAGGACATCGTCTCAGGCAGAAAGGGGACAGCCAGTCTAGCACTGGGAACCCCTAGGGTGAGGTTCACTGTGTCTCAGTGATTTGTAGTCCTTCTGTTGCTGAATGAAGAATTCTCTCAGGGTTAGGGCATGTGGGTGGCTCAGTCAGTTAAGCATCCTACTAGTTGGTTTCAGCTCAGGTCATGATCTCATGGTTTGTGGGTTCAAGCCCTTTCCGTACTGACAGTGTGGAGCCTGCTTGGGATTCTCTCTCTCCCTCTCTGCCCCTCCCCTGCTCACTTTGTCGCTCTCTCTCAAAAAATAAAAAAAAAAAAAGAATTCGCTCAAGGTGCCTGGGTGGCTCAGTGGTTTAAGTATCCGACTTTGGCTCAGGTCGTGATCTCACAGTTCGTGAGTTCGAGCCCTGTGGGCTCTTGTGCTGACGGCTTGGAGCCTGCAGCCTGCTTCAGATTCTGGGTCTCCTTCTCTCTCTATTCTTCATGCTCTGTCTCTCTCTCTCCTCTCTCAAAAATAAACATTAAAAAATTTTTAAAAAAAAATTCCCTCAAAGCATTCAATTGCTATAAGGAACCACACTAGGCGGTCTTCTACTCATTGGATTTGGTTTCCCCATTGACCCTAACACTCGGTATTTCTACCTTTGTACGTTTTGCCACGTTGTTCCCCCCGCCTAGGACTCGTCTCTCTTGCCCATTGCAGTCTCACCCATTGTGGACCCAGCACAAATCCAAACTTTCTCTGGCGCATAATCCTCTTTCTTATTCCTGGCCACCTGGAAAGCACTCACTAGGACTCTGCAGTGGACTCCTCTGTAATCGCTTTGTTTCGTGTGCGTCTGGACAGCATATACACCCCGCATGTCAAGCAGAGAATGGACGGCTGAGTAGGCTTCTAGTTGTACCCATATCACGGAATTAACCTTGACTGAATTTCTTCCTCTTAACCTCCTTTAAGAAACAGGCACACTAATATGGTTAGGTCAGCGGCAGAACCCAACTGGCTTGTCCTACCACGACACATTTCAATACGGCCCCTGAATAAGCCGCTCTATGACAACACAATGCAATTAACATTTCGTGGCACACGGTCATGGATTTTCAGATCCTCTGATCTCTGCCTAATCTACAGCTTTCTTCTCTCCGGGTCTTCTGTACCCCCCCCTCTGCTCCTCGGGGATAGGGGGTTTGTTATTAATTCTTTTAGAAGCTACTCTTAAAGGGAATGAAACAAAACACCTATCCTGTTTTCCTCACCCCCGTCTTTCCTTCTCCCGGGCATATCTTTAATTCTATCAACCCTTCTTGATAGGACAGGTCTTTTGAAACGCCTGCTATGCTGTTTACCCTTAAAAAAAAAAAAAAAAAAAAAATCCATGGCTTTAAAGCTAAACATGATATCCTGAAACACCTTCAACCGGATCCTGACAGCTGCATTAAAACTCTCTCTCCTTAATTTAGAGCAAAGACCACACCATGAAGGGGAAATAAGATTTACTATTAAGGAGTGTCTCCCATGGACCATCAAATCCCGACAGCAATTTCATGAAGTTACAATTATAATCATTTTATAAATGAAGAAACTGTAAGTCAGTAACGTTATGTCCCTTGCTCAAGGTCTAGTTGGTGGCAAGGTCGGGATTCCACCTCAAGTCTGGCTGGTCACCAAACATAAGGAACGCCTTAGGAACAGAAATTTTAATGGGAACAAGACAAAGCCTCAGTCTCTTATCTTCTTAACTGTCTTTAGAGCAAAGGTAGCTTCTTGCTGTCTTGGCAACTACATGGCAGTTTTGTATAAGATGTTAACTTCTTCTGGGGGAAGTCAGACGCTCCCGCCCTTGATACAACTAAACTTATTATTGGTTTTGCCCCAGGATTTTCTGAAACAGATGCATCTAGTTTTTGGAAGGAATACAGGCACCTGTACTAGAAGATGTTATGGAAAGATGACTTAGTTCACCAACCATTTTCCCAGACTAGCAGCGCAGCCTCGGGGGAAGAATGACGTATTAGGGGTTGTGTGTTGGCTATGTGGTGTTCAGGGCGGGGGAGGGGGGATGGCATACATCAAAAGGGACTAGAAAATTAGGCCCTCTGGGAAGACAAATCTTTGTGAAATAGAGGTTCTCTCTTCAAATGCCTGTCAGATGGCTGTGAGTTGCCAAAAAAGAAAAAAGATTGGTCCTTCCGTGCAACCTACAACTTTCCCGCAAACTTCATTGTTATTATTTGGGGGAGTGCACCTGTGTTTCCAACAGCCCATCCCAGGATGGCTTTAAAATCAGAACATCGGATGGCCCAGGGTAAGAATGAAATGGGAGAGTGAGGTCCGGTGGGTGGGGATGGGGATGGTGATCTTTCCCAGAGCGCAGGGAAGGAGCTCCATCTCTGGAAGACGGGGGCAAGGAGAGAAGGTGGGGACATCTCACCTGGTCAAGAAGCATCACTGAGGATTTGATGATCTCCCTCCATTTTTGGAGCTCAGTATCGTGGTACTTTTGTTGGGACTCCAAGAGCTGGGCCCATTCTGTCTGAGACTGGGGTAACCTGTGGGGTAGAAGAAGGGGTACCCTGGCAGCTGGAGTTATGCTCAGTGGACTCTCCTGTGCTCCCAGACCCCTAGAGGACAGAGAGTCACATCAGACTGCTTTGTCCTCTGCTCAATGCCCCCCGGTTCCCCTGTGCCCCCGATCTGAAGCAGACTAAAGCTACGCGGACAGTTTTCATAGCTTGCCAACGGATGCATCCCCAAGGGTTACCCACTGGCCAAGGGCAGCAGGGCAGTCCCAAGGAGACTGGGCGGCAGGAACTGGGGCACGGTACCAGGTGGGGTGAACGTGGTGGCAAAGGGAAGAGGCAAGGATTACCTTTCTTGGAGCCTCAGACCCTGCCAGGCAGTGAGGGTCTGGGTGGTGTATTCCAACATCCAGAGTTTATAGAAGAGCATCATGTTAAGGATGACCAGCAGCACCAGACTAGGGAAGAGACGAGGGGGGAGGGGGAAGCAACGGCCATGAGACGTCATCGAGAATGCATGCTCCCTCTAAAAGCCAGGGATGTCCCCCACCCCAGAGGCAGCTGCTGTCCTTAACCACTGGTCACCTGAAGCATTGCAGTGAGTGAGGTGGAAGGATGCAGCAAGGGAGAGGAAGGGGGGTGAAGAGAGAGAGAGAGAGAGAGAGAGAGAGATAGAGAGAGACTCTCATCTGGAGGGGCCGGGACACAGCAGGAGAGCCATGGGGAGGTATGTGGGTGAAGGCATTGGGAAAGAGAGACACGCAAGAGCCACCCAGAGTCTGGGTGCCTGGGGGAAGAGGTAAGATGGAGAGGAAAAGAGATGAAGGGTAAAGGAAGCGATCAGAGAGCCAGTACCTGAAACAGATCCTAATGGGAGCAAGGAGGAAAAACGGGGAGGAGGCAGAGGTTAGAACAGACCAGTGCAGGGGGAGAGTGGGGAGAGCTGCACTGTAACCAAGCCAGAGAGCAACTGAGAGGCTGGGGGAAGGAAACACCGGAAGCAAGCATCCATGGATGAGGAGACCCAGCAAGCAAGGAGCCAGAGAGAGCAGCTGCAAACAGATCTTCGGTGACAAATCGAGGCAAGTCCTCCCACCCACCCAACTTGAGGCACAACAGAAGGTCAAACTGTGGAGCATCTGCCTGATCCACGTCACAGGTGTTAGCGGGATGCCTTAAAAAGGGCAGTCTCCTCCTGGTACCTGCCCAGTCCCAGCTGGGGTCACGAGGCTCCCCGGTCTGGGCCGGAACTGGTCAGAGACAGGGAGGTGGTAAGGAGGATCCGGGGGGACAGAGAGCCACCGAGAGAATGGGGACATTCTCTCCTTCCCTCGGTGTCATTGGCTGCCATCAAGATCATCTTAGGACACAAGTCACGGAATAGAGGGATGAAGACCTGGGTAGCAAGGGGACCGAGAGACGCACGGAACTGGGAACGATCCCGGCTTGCCGCTTCAAGGTTCTTAACTTCTGATGAAGTTCCCTAGCTTCTCCGAACCCCCTTCCTCAACAGGGACGGTGCCTACCGTGCTAGAGCTGTGACACGCATGGGTCGAAGTGGACATAAAGCACCCAGCACCCAGGAAGCCCTCGACGAAGGGCGGTTTTATCGTTAGAGGAGGTACAGGCCCGGATCAGGATACACACAGGAAAAGGGAAGATGGCACCCCGGGAAGACAGAGTGAAAGACGGAAAAGGACCAACAAAGAAAGTCCGACACTATGCCTTTGACCTTTCGAAGTGTGTGTGTGTGTGTGCATGTGAGTGAGAGAGAGAGAGAGACAGAGAGAGAGATTGAGAGAGAGAGAGAGAGAGAGATACTGTGCTGTTCTCTGCATGCAAGGTAGTATTCCTGGAGCTGGCAGCTGCAAATGCCTGACCCTACCGGGCCGTGTTCTCAGGGCTCTGTGAGTTCTCCAGAAGAATCTCTAAATACTGCGTTGACTTTCAGTGGATACTGTCTTTAATCGTATCAGCACACGCCAGAGGAGATCGGAATGCCCGCCTCTTCGGCATGTGCCGCACACAATCTCAGCTCCTGCATTTGGGTCTGTGTTTATTATAATCCTGCCTGTGCTCAGTGAAGGTCCAGGGACACCCCTGCATGCTGAGGGAGGGTCCTGCGGTGGTCTAAACAGAGAAAAGAGGAGGGAGAGCCGAGCTGCCTCGAGGCAGGCGGACGGCGGTGCGGGCCTGCCAGACGCAGGGCGGTCTGTGCCACACAGGTCCATTCCACACGCACACGGTCAGCAGATCCCTCGCCTGAGCTCCCTGGTGTTGAAAGGCGAGGTCTGATTATCCCAAACTAATAAAGCCCCAAAGTTAGTTAATGCCATGCTATACCACTGACTCAGGAGAGCAGGCCTACTTAAATAAGTACTTAATTAAGAGCAGGCCTGCTTAAATAAGTCAACATGCAGAAAAAGCTCAGGGAACTTACCTGAGGTTAAAGTTTTCTATCTCCCAAACCCAACCAGGAGAGACTTTACAGAACAGTACGAATCACATCAGATGGATGCTGCTAAATGCGAATTTTACTGGTCTTACAGCTGTCTTTGCATTTGACTTTTTCTAGGATTTATTTATTTATTTTGAGAGAGAGAGAGAGACAGAGAGAGAACATGAACAAGCAGGGAGGGACAGAGACAGATGGAGAGAGAATCCCAAGCAGGTTCCGCATTGTCAGTGCAGAGCCTGACATGGGGCTCGAACTCATAAACCATGAGACCATGTCCTGAGCCGAAACCAACAGACGGCTGCGTAACTGATCTGAGCCACCCGGACACATCCCTGCATTTGATTTTGTGAAAATAACTTGGCTTCTGAGGCCACTCACAGAAGAATTTTCCATCTACTTTTGTTACATACTCAGTTAAGGTTAGCAGAGAGCCTGCCTCACGTTCCTCACAGGGGCCTTGTCTGCAGCCCTGCTCTTTCTCGCCCCCACCCACCCCGCTGTCCTCGGAGGATGGTCTCATCCGCACCCACGGCTTTCATGCTACTGTTGACTAAACCAGCATCCGCGACCCATGCTTCTCTGCCTCGCTCCAGGTCCGCATCAGCAAGTACCTGTCACCTCCACCTGGATATAACCTTTGGCAGCTCAAGACACACGCGGAATGGAGCAGCTTCTCTGACAACCCTGTGCCCGTTCTGTTAATGACAACCATCTACGGGTGCTCGCTGCGGTCATTCCTCTTCTTCGGCTACCCAACGTGGCTAACGGGTCTTCCCCCTGCAGGACCTGTCAGCCCCAATCGCTCGCCTGCCGGACAGTCACGCTCGCCTACGTCACTGCCACTTACTCTGACTGGCCTGCCCGCCTCCAGCCCTTCCTTCTCTAGGCTTCCGCGCATGGCTGTCACAGTGACTTTTTTAACTAATGCAAAAGTGGGGCATCTGGGTGGCTCAGTCGGTTAGCGTCTGACTCTCGATTTTAGCTCAGGTCATGATCTCACGGTTGTGGGACTGATCCCCACGTCGGGCTCTACGCTGACAGTGCGGTGGCTGCTTGGGATTCTCTCTCTTGCTCTCTCTGCCCCTCCCCTGCTTGTTCTCTCTCTTTCTCTAAAATAAATAAATAAACATTTTGGGGGGGAAAAAAAAAGGCAAAACAAACCATGTCACCCCAGGGCCTCCTTCAGTGCTCCCTCATGGCTGGGCTGTGCCCCTGCTTCTGCCTCTCTGAAAACACTTTAGTGGGGGTTGAAGGAGGGAGGAGGGGGTGTCACAAAAGGAAGATCTGGAGGCAGGCTAGTGCCTGGTGCACGACTGTCAGGGCCTGCGTCTAGGCAGCCCCCACGCCCCTCACCAGCTGTGCCCCCATAAGCTCACGGCACAGCCCAACCCCCAGGAAAGGCGGGGGTAGAGGCACCAGGTGAACAGAGCGCGAGCGGTCAGCACTCGGCTGTCTCAGGCACCCCCAGCTCACAGGGATGCAGGGGCGTCCGGGGCGGGCTGCGGGCTTACTAAGCTGCAGACAGCTGTGCTCTCCCCACCCTACACCCGCATTCTTTCCATGCCCTCTCTCCCTGCCCGGCATCCTTCTGTGAATGGCACTGAGCCTACCGTTTTATAACATTATGGCACTATTATAAATTATTTACATGAATATAAGCATATGCCTTTCTGGACTGTAGTCATTGATTTTGTCTGGCTCTCCCGCCAAAGTGGGGGCCCAGGAGTGCATGGTCCTTGCACCTGGCACACAGCAGAGCCACAGAACATCCCTCCCAAATGAACGAATGGGCTCCGAAGATGCTGTGTAGCATCTCTATGTTAGCATTTTCCCAACGGTGTGGTAATTCTGAATTTGCTGCCTGTCCTATCCCCTTGAAACTGAGTTCCTAAGGGCATGGATGCAGAGAATCCCCTTCTCAATCCCGAAGGCCTAGCTTACAGCAAATGCTAAATAAAACAGAGAAAAAGAAGCAAAGAGGCAAGGAATGACGGACAGAGCGACTGATCTGAAGGAAGAAGCCTAGAGGACAAAGAAGAAGCAGGGCTGTGGTGTGGAGGTGCTCATACGCCTGAGGGGCCAGCAGGCAGGGAGGGCAGGTTGGGGAAGAGCCTGGAATCCCTTACACACAGCTGATAACCAGCAGCAGCTTGGACACACTCTGCAGGTGGAAGCCGTTAGGGGTGTCCTCGGGGACATGCCGTGTCTGCGTGGAACCTGTGGGGGAGAGTAAAGACGCTGTCACCATTGTGGCGCTCAAGTCCGCTGGCTGCTCTGACGGCGGTCACGCACAGAGCCTCAGGGGATGAAGGACAACCGTCCGTGGCGCTGTCATGATGACAGGATAGATACACTCGGCCTCCACAAAAGTACAAGGGAAACTCCTCGAGGGCAAGGTCTGGGGTGGGCCCAGCAACGTGGACATTAAAGTCACCAAACGCACGGGAAACTCAACAGCCTTATGTAACTGGGACACGCAGGGGCGGGACAAAGTGCCCACAGCTTAGCCATGGCTCAGGCAACAGCCCGCGGCGAGGACTAGAGACCGCTCTCCGCCCTCGCTTTATTTATAACCCGCTACGAGATGCTGAGCAAGTCTCAATGCTGGAGACTCAGTTTATTCAAACGCCGTGCTGGTCAGAAATCCTACGTATAAAACACCTAAGGCGGGGTGCTCTGGTTGAGACTGAGGGGAGGGACGTGGAAGGCTGGCTCTTTCCTCCTCTCCTGTCCCCATCCTGAGGAACGCCTACGGCTGTGCGAAGCATAGCCTAAAAACTGCCGGATTAGCCGTCTCTAAGGCTTCTTATGGCTGCATGTCGCCATGACTGAGAAGACATGAGGCTGTGCACGCTGGATGCAAGGGGGAGACAGGTCAAGGGAGTCCACTGTCCGGTAGGGCAGGTCCTCAGTGGGCCTGTGGGGGCCAGGGGAGGGGGGCTGCCTTGGGCTCTCTGACATTCAGGTTATGAGGTCATCTCTGGCGTCTGCACTGGGGCTTGTCCCTGGTGCATTTGCCCCAGGTTTGGAAGTTGCACATTTGAGTCTATCCACAGGGACACGGAGTTCAGGTCACGTCTATTCAGCAGGGGGTACCCCACATGTGGGTTCAGCAGGGACTGAGGACATTAAAGGGCAAAGGGAAACAGGTAGAGGATCCGGAGGCTGAAATTTAAGGAGTCGTGTGCAAATCATACACAATCTATACCCGAGGATGCAAAATGAGCGTGTGCACGCATACGCCTCGGCCTGGGCACACGGCTCTGGGTCAAAGCCCTGAGCCACGCCCCCACTCCCACCTGGCACGCACCTGCCACGTGTTTGATCCTGTGGCCCACATCTTCATCAGTGGGTGTGGTGACGGGGCTCATCACCTCTTCCAGGTGAGGCACCCGCAGGTGAGCATGGGGGCGCTTCCTCCTCCGTACCGTTGGGGGCTTGCTGGCCTTCTCTTTGGGAGACTGTCTGTGCATCTCAGCCAGGTAGGTGCTCTCCGTTTTGGTCAGCTCGCTCTCTGTCACAGACGAAAGGCCATCTGCCTATACCTCCAGCTCGACACACTGGCCTCCAGAAACAGCTGTCTGCTCCTAGCTGAGACAGCCATCTTCCCGTACTGTACTCTGGGACACTGAATGCGAGGGCGGGGGTCCCTCGGGGATGGCCACGGGCCTCAGGAAGCTGGGATTCAGCCCCACCCCAACCCCTCTTCAGGGTTGCTCAACATTTTGTAGACCTAGGTCCCCAGGATCTGCACCCTCATGCACACAGCTTGGGGCATACCCCATTTCCTAATGGAAGCATTCACAGGCCTTTATTTCCTCTCCATAACTGAATTACCATCAGTGTGATCAGATGGGAAAGTCACAGATCCCGTAAAAGTTACAGGCAGAACCTCTTGGAAAATGCACACGTTCCCATACATGCCCAATTCTGTATCCATTTCTGGGGCGGACTTAGGGACCCCATGATACTCCTTCCCCATCTCGGTCTGTGCCCCCCTCCACTCTCCATGTCTCCTGGTCCCCTGGATGGTGGCGGCCGGATGCAGTTCAAGCAGCACCGATGGCTACAGCGCATGCTCACCCAGGTGGCGGAAGTAGTCCTCCAGCCCACTCCAGAAGTTCTTCTCGATGAAGGTCTTCACTAACCCCCAGGGCTGTTTTCGATAGCGCAGCTCTGTGGAGACCCTGAGGGAAAAGCCAGAAACACGATCAGCCATTTCCTGGGCAGACCCTCCCCTGCCGCGCAAAAAGAATTCAGGTTTAAGTCCACACTTGATCTTAGCCAAAAGGCCGAGAAGCGATTTCAGGTTTAAGTCCAAAGCGGCTTCGCATTTGTGCCGCACTTTACGAGGTGAAAAGTCCCTTCACACCACACCCACCACGTCATCTGGTCTCCCTGGCCGCCTTTGGAGATCAGTGGAACTGGTGGCTTTATCCTCACTTTGCAGGTGAGACAACGGGAGTTCTAGACTAGTCTAGCGGACCAAAGGCTAACAACAGGGCTCTCGACTCCAAGCCCATGGCTCTATTGTGACACCACGCTCTCCTCCAGATGGTGCCAGCCAGCCGGCCAGCCATGGGGGTCCTTTTTGCCTTCTGCAGACACTTTCAAGTCCAAATCAGGCTCTAGGGTTCCATCATTCCCACCTTTCAGAGCATGATCTGCTACCAGCCCTGGCTCTTGCCTCCCCACCTTGACCTTGCCAGCTCTTGCTTTTTTCCAAATATTCTCTCTCCCAGTCATGGGTCTCTCTGCTTGCATACTATCCCCTTCCACTCCTACACAGCGGCTCTGAAACAGGGCTCCCGTCTTTTTAATGTTTATTTATCTTGAGAGAGAGAGAGAGCGCACACACACGGGAGGGGCAGAGAGAGAGAGAGGGAGAGAGAGAATCTCAAGCAGGCTCCAGGCTGTCAGCACAGAGGCCGACACGGCAGGGCTTGATCCCACAAACTGTGAAATCATGACCTGAGCTGAAATCAAGAGTTGGACGCTTAACTGACTGAGCCACCTGGGCACCCCTATGCTCCTATTTTTACGGCTGCCTGCCCTGCTCTCTCCCCAACCGTCCTCAGGGATGCCCTGGCCTGACGTCAGCATGCCTACGCTTGCGAGCCACCTCACCCTGTCCCCCGAGAAGTGTTCAGGGGGTTACAGGTGGGCGCCTTTCTACAGAGGTTTATCTGAGGTCAACAAGCTGCCTCTGTGTGAACTGAATAGAAAGAACGTCTAGTCAGGAAACTCTCCAAAGAAGCTGGAAGGGAGAAGCCTAGACACTGTATGGGGGCGAAGGATGGAGGGGACAGGAGGTACGAGGGGGCGGCAGGGGGGGGGTGATAAAGGAAGGAAGGAGGGAGGTTTAGATAAACGCAGACAGCAGCACAGACACCCCCCCAAAAACTGTTTTTTAAAGCAGAGGATGAGAAAGGTGCAGGCCCCTTTGAGATGTGGGTGTGCAGAATGTCCCGATTCCCAAGAGGGCTCCCTGTAGCCTTTCACCAAACACCCGTTTTATTGCCACTGCATGAGCGAGGACATCCGTGCACACCAGGGACTTCCTGTGAACCCGCTCAGGCCCTCCAGACGCCACACCTGAGTCGACTCTTGTTCCGAGCCACGCGGGTGAGGGTGTAGCGATTGATGGTGTAGAAGTAGTCGTGGTAGGGCACGTCGTGCGTGAGGACCTCGGCGTCTATCACGTAACATTCACTCTCCTGGCTCGCCTTGTACATGGTCTGTGGGGAGAAGGGTCCACCGGACATCGCTAAAGAGAAGCAAGGAAGGGAAGCATCTCCCCTGCCCACCGCACACTTCTAAGCGGAGGACCCAGAAACACTGGGAATGGAAGGACGTTAGGTGTTCCCACCTCAGGGCTAGACGATGCTTGCAACCCGGAAACTTCTTCCTGGCGTACTAGCCCTGATCCTTCTTCCTGCCGCTCTTCGGTGCCCCTGCCCTCAACTCACCTGTGTCTCCCTGACAGTGGCAGTTTTAGGAGCCAGAGGGTTGGTGAGGGTGATGGTATAGAGAATCACTCGGCTCTGGTTGCCATTCTCTTCCTTCTTCCATGGATGGAAGATGATATCTGAGGGTGGAGAAGAGCCCTGGGATGAGGGAGGGAAAGAGGCATGCCCTCACCATATCCGAATTTCCCCTCCAAGTGAACTCTTGACTGTACTGACTGCCGACTGACCCCCAAAAGGAAGCCAGTGGGAGCCTGAGGCCCCGGAGAGGAGGAGGGGAGGTGGGGGAGTCGAAGCAGAAAGAGGCTCATTGTAGCATTGCCGAAATTCTGCATAGGGCTCCGGAATGCTGATTGTTCCTGGGGCTGGGACAGGCAGTCTCGGGGCCACCTGCGGGGGTGCCGGCAACACTGGAGCCACTGTGACGAGGGCCTGGGATCCTTGGGAACAAGCCCTCTCCTCTAAGGCGTGTCCTCCCCGTGCCCGCAGCATGCCCTCTCCTCCTGGCAGAGGGCTACGCTCTAGATGCTCTTTCACAGACTCAGATGCCTAGTAGCTCTGCTGGGCCAGAGCCACACGCCTGCTGGGGAGCAGAACAGGGGCAAGGGGAGGAGACAGGAGCACGCAGGTACAAAGCAGGAACGCAGAGAGTCCTAGGTTTGAATCCTGGCTCGGGCTCTACTTGGCTGCGTGGCCCCGGGCAAGCAAGAACGGTCTGAATTCTGGTTTCCTCCTCGGTACCCTGGGGATCGCAGTGCTCGCACACGTGGCAGATCCGAGGGTCACATGAGATAACGTCATGTGCCTGGCACACCACGGGTGCCCACTGAGAAAGGGTCGCGGCTACTCTTTGTCAGACGGTGGACTCCGGGAGGTCTTGCCCGCTGGTGAGCCTCCAGGGCCTGGCACTGAGTGCTGGGGGGGGGGGGGGGGCGGGGGGAGCAACCAGCAGGGCCCTGGGGGAGCCGGAAAGGGGGTGCCCCGGGCCATTGGGTGGCCTGGAACAGGAGGGAGCTTGGGGAGAAAAGGAAGAAGTGTGGCCAAGAGGGAAGGGACGGGAGGCACCGGCCCCGGAAGGACTGACCAGAGAACCGCCGTTGCTCCATGAAGTCCCGCTGGAAGGGCGAGTCGGTGAACAGCAGGTCATAGAGCTTGTCCACACTGAAGTTGAAGACTTCATTCACGTACTGCCGGCCACTCAGGTCCTCGTAGAAGGCCTGGACCTCCCCTGCACCGAAGAGCCACGGAGAGTGAAGGCAGAGGGGCGGACGGCCCCAGGGACGCCCCCAGAGCAGTTACGTGTCTGTGGCTTATGTGGCCTTACCAAGGGTCAAGGGCGGCCGGGGTGGGTAGTGGTTAATGACCTCACCTCTGCCCTGTCTCCTCCTTCGCCCGCGCGCACAAACTTACTCTAACTGGCATTCTATTCAGCCTCGCTTGACAAAGAGTATGGAAATGTGCTATCGGCTCTTCTGTTTTCAAGGCTTCCTTCCTAATCAAGGTGATCTTAGACTAACACTCAGATCTCACTTCCTGAGCTGAACTGGTAACCTCAAAGTTATCAGTTATCCAGAGCTTGTAAGTTAACCACGACAGACGACAAAAGGCATTGCAATCATGGCACAAGTGCGTTAAAGGGACATGGATTCATCTGGAATAACCTGTTTATATAAAAGCTTCTAAGGCTGGGCTGGTCTGCAGGGCCGTGATCCCTTAACCATACAAGCCCTGCTCCGCTTCCATAAGGCACTGCGATGTTTCGCCCAGGATTTCCACACCCTCCACCTTTCTCCGGTCTCTATTTGCTCCGGGAGAATGTTCCTGAGGGTACAGGCGTGCTGCTAAAGCCCCAGAGCTCCTCCCAAGCCCTCGGCACCCCACAGTCCCTAACTGCCGCACCTACGGAGGCTGGTATGTGATCTCAGGCACGATGCCGCCATTGCTGGCACCCCTGTGGCTCAGAAGCGTCACACAGGGCCCATGACTGCACAAGACAAGCACTATGGGAGCGGTCATGTCTGAGTTTACGTGACTGGCGCCCTTGCTGCTATGCGGCACCCAACCCGTGCAGTCATTTGCACTGGCCCTGCATCCTAGATGGAGTAGGGAAACCAGGCATTGGGGAGAAAGACACTCGAGGTGACCACAGGAGGGACTGTCCACGGATGTTCAAATGAGCACCGTCCACATGCACTTACTAGTCAAGCCTACCACCAGTTCAGTGGATCAGCCAATTTCATGAAGACTGACAATTTGGCTTCTAGCCCTGGAATGTCAGAAGCAAAACATCCCCAAGCTGGGTCCTAGAAGCTAACCCTGTGCAGGAATGAGGTACGAAATACTACCTAGAAGTACTGGAGAGAAAGGCAGACTCTGGAGTCCGAGTGACCCAGCAATACCTTTCCTTGTAGCCTGGTCTGAAAGCCCAATGCTGGAGTCACTAAAGCAAGGTTCTAATAAAATCTGATTATTTCCAGGGGCGCCTGGGTGGCTCAGTCGGTTAAGCGTCCGACTTCAGCTCAGGTCACGGTCTCGTGGTTTGTGAGTTCGAGTTCGAGCACCGCATCGGGGTCTATGCCGACAGCTCGGAGCCTGGAGCCTGCTTCGGATTCTGTGTCTCCCTTTCTCTCTGCCCTCCCGCTCGTGTTCTGTCTCGCTCAAAAATAAACAAACATTAAAAAAAAAAAAAAATCTGATTATTTCCAGGAAGCAGCTGACTGGCACTTTCCTGTGGCATATACACTGCCCTGCATCGCATCTCTGTGGGCAATGAACAAGGCAACGGGGAGGTACACTCAGTGACAAGATGGGATGGCAGGACAAAACATTATCCATCGAGTGAAGAAAGACAAATATGGCATAACATGGATCCTGCAATGACTACCCTGAAAAATGTATGTTAAAAACAAATGAAATTTAAAAAAAAAAAAAAAAAAAAAAAAAGGCTCTGTTACCCACCCGCCCTTCCACTGGAAGCCCAGACACGGACTCCAGCCTTCCTACACAACATCCCATTAGCCTTCAAAATGGAGAGAGGAAGGGCCACGCTGCACACCCATTTTCCAATGCCCACCTTCATCATGGGTGTCGGAAGAGTCACTGAGCTCGGTGGGGATGTCCTCGTTGTCATTGAAGTCCAGCGAAGGGGAGGTCACGGGTGCGATGATCTCCATCTTCTCCCCGATGATGTTGTCAATGGCAAGCTCCTTCTCCAGGGACCCATCGCCATCCAGCACCTCCTCCTCCAGGGGCAAGCCATCAAACTAGAGTGGGGACGAAGCCGTCACCCGACAGGGGCAACCTGCTGGGGGGTCTCCAAAGGGAGATTTCCCCAGCCTGGGAGCACTCACGTTCACAACACAGCTGCTCAGGAGCTGGGCTGGAGTCACACTCCAGGGGTTTTCCCCAGCTCCACCGTGGAAGATGGGAGAACACAGAAGAAGGTTCTGCCCTTGTCTCGCTCACCAGGGAAGAGCACACCAAGCCCCAGCAGTGAGCAGAGTTAGTGCCTTCAGGCACAGCTCTGTCCCTGGAGCCAGGCGACAACACGTCAGCCTGCCTCTGGCTATGACCCGTCTGCTCAGAAGCTCAAAAGCTTCATCGGCGGTTTTAAATTTATTCTCCCCTTAGCCTTGGAAGGGAAGAGATACAGGTCTTTCCGTTTTTGAGATAACCCCAGAGACAGAAAATGGAGATTCGGCACCAAACGAATAACGTTTTCAATCCAAGGCCAAGTGGTCTGCCTGACCACTACGCCAGTGGAATAGGAGGCCCCCCTCTGGGGGAATCCTTTCCAAGAAACCCCACCCATTCTTCTACCTGCCAGCCACCTGACACTTCCTTCATCAGGTTTCCATCCCCTCTGTAACCAAGTCTCAGAGAATAAAGGTCTTTCTTCTGAACACATTTTTCTCTCTTTCACAAAGTCTAGCTACAGCGGGAAAATAAATCGGGAGAGTATACACACTAGGAACTCAAAACCTAATCCTTGAATGAACAGGGAAGAGGTATACAGTCCCAGATTCATCCATGATTTTGACCTCAGATCAAGGCAGTAAACACACACACACACACACACACACACACACACACACACACACACACAAAACCCTGGGATAATTCTCCACAGAGGGGCTGATCTGGAACACTCCGCCGGGAGTGAAGCCCACGTCAGTGAACTTGGAATGGTTTTTATCCACTCAGAAAGCAAACAAGATCTTATATTCAAGGCACCGAGAACCCGGCTCTGGATCCTGGGACTATGCTGTTAGAACAGAGAGCCCACCGGCTCTAGGATGCCTCCGTGAACAAACTGACCACAGGGTAACCAACCTCCCTTCTGCCCACTCCCCGGGCTGGGGTCCTGTGAAGTTAGCTCAGCTGGGAAACACCGGCCACTGGATTGGGGGAGGAAGAAAGGTCTTACTGCCCATACCGACACGGGGGCTTCGCTGCTCCCTGTGGATGTCAGCGTGCTGTTGGTGATGGATTTCTTGGGTAGCTGAGGACTGGCATCTGGCTTGGTCTCGATGCTGCTTTTCGACGAGCTGTCATTCACTTCATTCTCTTCCACGGGGATCTCCTCACAGTAGCTGAGAAAGGACACCATACATTCCTGTTAACCTTGCTGCCAAGACCACCAACTATTCTAAGAGCCCCAGATCTGTCCACCCCATCCCAAACTATCGGCTTTCTTGCTTCTTTGCTTTGTGAATGATCTTCCTCAAAACACCACCCCCCTGCTACACTGTTCTCCTGACGCCTTCTCCCCACCCTGCACCCCCAGCCCCACGTACAATGTCTGGCTCCAAAGTCACCTTTTCTTAGATTTAACCATGCCTAAATACAACTATTATGTGTCTTAAACTATCTTTCGCCCGCTGGCATCCCATCCCATCCCATCCCAACCTGACCCTTTGAATGAATTAACCGGTCTCTGAACACACATTTTATTTCCCACACAGTGATGAGGATGAGACCCCGGACACGAGGGCCTTTTGTTGATAATGCCCAGATTCTGTATCCTAACTAGTGAACTTCTTTGCCTTGGACACCTGAAGGGAAACCCTCCTTGAGGTAGAGGTGGGTGTCCTTGTAGGGACACTTCAGGGACGTCACTGTAGCCTTTCCTAAGGGAGCAATCATCACCGTCACCAACATCTTAAACTTTACCTATTGCCCCATCTGGATGCATGACAACTCTTGAGTAATCTATTATGTGCCTCCTAAAGATAATCAAATAGACAGATGTTCACAGAGATTAAGTGATAACTACCACTAAATGTCGGAAATCCTACCTGAGCCCGGGTCTACCTACGACACATTCGGTGCTCTTTCCTGGCCTTCTACTGCTCTGTGCCTCACACAACACCACTGGGCCCCCACCTACCCACATTCCCATCTTTCTCAATCCATCGACAGCATGAGATACAACGATGCTTCCTTCTCCCTAAAGCCTCCTTCCCTTGGCCTCTAGGATGCCAGGTCTCCCAGTCTTCCTCCTGCCTGGCTGGCTGTTCTTCCAGGATTTCTTTTGTTGCTTCTCCTTCTTGTTGAGTGTCCCCAAGCTGAGTCCCTGAACTTCTTTTCTTATGTTCATTCAGCCACTTGGTGGCTTCAGCCAATCTCACGGCTATCCACTCATAATTCCCTAATTTATGTCCCTCGCCCAGACTTCCCTCGTGAACTCCACACTCACAAACACAAATGTCTATGTGACATCTCCACCTGGCTAACAGTCCTCTGAGACCCAACCTGCTTGATCTTCTCCCCCAAATCTGGTCTATAGTATTGTCCATCTCGGTTTGGAACTTCTCTACTCTTCCAGTTGGTAAATCCAAGAAAACCTTAAAGCCATTTTTGGTTCCTTTCCAATCTGTCAGCAAATCCTTCAAAATGTATCTGGTTCTACTTTCAAAAATATATTCAGAAACTAACCACTTGCTGCCATTTTTACTGCTACCCTCCTGGTCCAAACCACCTTCACCTCTCATCTAAATGATCTAAATTATTCAAGCCTCTTAGCCTGTCTGCTCTTGCTCCTCCCTGATCTATTTTCAACCCAGGAGCCAGAGTGATCCTATTAAAATGTTAAGTCAGTTATCAATTACCTACTCAAAGCCTTCCCAGGGCTTCCTGTCCCACTCTGAGTGAGAGCCAATCATCATGTTGGCCAAAAGGCCTTCAGAATCTGGCCCCTGGCCTCACCTCTTCCCGCTTGTGCTTTGTCCATTCCACCCACCCACCCACCCGCTTGCTTTTGTCTCTGCCTGGGAAAGTCTCCCACAGGTAAGCTCATGGTTGACCCCCTCACTTCCTTCAGGGCCTCACTTAGACATCACTCCCCGGGAAGGCTGTCCCCACCATCCCAGTCCCTCTTGGAGAAGCTGCCCTCTGCCTTCTCACCCCATAGTGTTGAAGTCGTCATCGGGGGGCACGTAGTCCTCGTCGTCACTGGTAAGGCCCAATTCATTCCCATAGCACTGGTGAACAAAGTGCCAGAGCTCCTTGGGACAGAGGGGCTGCAGGAGACAACAGAGTGACTGTGACCCTTCCTTCCTCAGGACCCCACTCTACACGGAGGCACTGAGTTGAGCTGGACTCCCTTGAGGGAAGGAGAAGCTGGCCTCCATGCTCCCTTGCTGGACGAAGAGGAGAGTAACGCCTCTGTGACAGCTTCCTCCACCTCTTCTTCCCTTTTCCAAGCCCATCGTCAGACACCTATCTTCTGCCAACAATATGGCTTTCAGTAGAGCCAGGAACTTGACCTGTCCCCACAACTCAGGTTTGCATAATGGAATCAACTGGCCCCTTAAGGATGGTAACTAGCCATCTTTTGCTCCTATGGATGAGGTCGAGCATTAGGCGTCATAAGCCAGTGTTACTCTGGGGCCAAGGTGATCACAGAGCGTCTGATTCGGACTCGGTCCCTTGAGCCAGTCTCCCCAACACCTCAGAAATCTCTTTATACTAATGCTGGTCACGTAGGCCCTACTGCCTCATGTTCAAGAACGAGGTGTGACCTCAGAGGCCCATTCCATAGTTGGAAAGTTCTTGTGGTTGGAAAGAAACCTATATTCTCATAGTTCAAGGGACCTCAAAGGTCATCACATCCAACCCTCTCTTGGCTACCTGCACACTTCCTTCTTTATTGTCACGCAGAATCAGTTTGCCTACAGTTCTATGTATTAGTTCTAGTTTCTTATTTCACTGGGTGTCTACAGGTCCTCAAAAGTACTGTCCTCAGAAAAGTGAGCTCGCATGGGGTTCAGATTTTTGGGAAAGAGGCAACAGAATGTGGAAGAACTAAGACTGGAGGGACCATGAATGAGTCTTAAACTGGAAGGAGGGGGAGCAGGTGGTAAGGGAAGTATGTGAAAAAGAGAGCAAGAGAATTAAGAAAAAGAGAAGCAGTCAAAATACAAAGATAGATTTTTAAGTCAAACATAAAGAATGTTTCCCATCAATAGATTTGATGAAGAATCTGAGAATTCTCCGAGTCCATCCTTTCAAGGTTATGGTTTAAGAAGCAGGTGCTGGGGCGCCTGGGTGGTTCTGTCGGTTGAGCGTCTGACTCTTGATTTTGGCTCAGGTCATGATCCCAGGGTCATGGGATCGAGTCCCACATCGGGCTCCGTGCTATCAGCACAGAGCCCGCTTGAAATTCTCTCTCCCCCTTTCTCTGCCACTCCCCCCGCAAATAAAATTAAAAATTAAGGGAAAAAAAAAAGCAGCAGGTGCTGGCAGATTGCCAGGAGCCAGGGTTCTAGGTTTCCACCTAAGGAGAAATGCCTAGAATAGCATAGTCAGGGCTCTCCCTGGGCTGGCGGGTGCTGGCCCTCACAGAGCCAGAGGGAAACATCTCCTTTTCCTTTATCTGGACCTCCTGCCTCCTATCTTTGGCCCTTATGTATAGCATTCACCCCACCTGGGACGCCTTTGCCATTCTATATTCTCCCCTTCTCCATTCACCCTTCCCTGACCATTCCATTTGGCTTGGCTTGATTGACCACAACCAGGTCAAGGACAATCGGCACACATCTATTTTGTGAGAGTTCCTGTGAACCGTATGGACGTCCCTCTGTCTTATCCAGCAATGACAGTGGTTGTGAACTGAAGATCCAAACAGGCCAGTGGGCGTTAAAACACATTATCATGTTACTACTGTTGATAGCTACTTAAGGCAGAACATCTCAGCTCAAATAAGTTACCTGGATTTATGCCATGGCTGTAGATCTTCAGGTTAGAAGAAATTCTAAAATTTTTTTTTTTTAACGTTTATTTTATTTTTGAGACAGAGAGAGACAGAGCATGAACGGGGGAGGGGAAGAGAGAGAGGGAGACACAGAATCTGAAGCAGGCTCCAGGCTCTGAGCCGTCAGCCCAGAACCCGACGCGGGGCTCGAACTCACGGACCGCGAGATCGTGACCTGAGTTGAAGTCAGACACTTAACCGACTGAGCCACCCAAGCGCCCCATGAAATTCTAAATAATAAATCTACCCAGTTTATTTCAGATTGTTCAGGATAGAATCAGGGTAGATACATACATGTCATATATATAATAACTAATTATAACCATGTAACTTCTTCCTATGTCTCTTTCCCTGGCTTGGGGGCTATTTATCAACACACCCTCCGCCCTGACATCTGAGTGTGAGTTTTCTAAGGAATGTGGCCATGATATCACATTTATCTGTGTCCCCTCAGTGTCCTTCAGACACTCAAGCAGTCAAACTTGTGGCTGTATTAACTCTATTTCCCTATTTTCTGTATTTTTTTTTTTTAACGTTTATTTATTTTTGAGACAGCGAGAGACAAAGCATGAACGGGGGAGGGTCAGAGAGAGGGAGACACAGAATCCGAAACAGGCTCCAGGCTCTGAGCCGTCAGCCCAGAACCCGACGCGGGGCTCGAACTCACGGACCGCGAGATCGTGACCTGAGTTGAAGTCGGCCGCTTAACCAACTGAGCCACCCAGGTGCCCCCTATTTTCTGTATTTTTGATGCTCCGGGATCTGAGGCCTTGCTCACTGGGGAGGGACTGCCGCTCCTGGGGTTAGGTAATTCCCGCAGATAGAAAACCACGTGCCTGAAGTGCATCTTTCACACGCGACTGACCAATCCGAGGTGGATACCACCTTCTTTTCCAGCTCTTACAGTCCAGGTCCCTGGTATGCAGCTTTATGTACCCCAGGGACAGGTACCAGGCACCCAGAGACAGCCTCTGTGCCCTGAAGCCAGATGGAATTATTCAAAGTAGCTGATCCTCAACCTGTCCTCCTGCTTACCCTGCCTCACCTATTGCTTCCTGCAAAAACAAAAAATCACAACAGAAGCTCTGGCATGCTTTCCCCCTCGCTCTCTCTGCCTCCTGGCTGACGCCGGCTGGCACTTCCCCGTGTGTTTCTGCACGGTGGGATGCACCTCTGCCTCTAGGCCCCCGTAAGCCTGAAAACTGATCCTTTCCTAACAGTCACCTCCACCTCTGTGTGTCTCACCATTCCTGACTAAAACAAACGCTGGCACATTTTACAACAGTGGGACTGGAGTGTCTGAGGTCCAGGAAGGCCTCGGTGCAGACAGCGACGAGGCTGCTCACACCGCACCACGTGTGGGAGAAGACGGAACTCACCCCGAGTCTGGGGGGCTTTCCCGAACCACGTGGGCGGCTTTGGAGCAAGCCAATGTCCCAGTAAGAGCAATCTCTCCGTGGGGCCCCCACCTCAGGGGAAGGAGCATTCCAGACGGATGTGCGTGCTGAGGCTGAAGGAAGGAGCTGGGCGGCACTCACCTTTTCGAGGAGTGCATTCTGCCAGAGCCGGAACATCATCATGTACGTCCTATCCCGGGCTCCGAATGAAGTGAAAAAGTGCTAGATTTGGGGAAAACAGCAAGAAACATCTGGTAAGACTCACGATATAACGAATGGAGGACACAGGGTGCTTCATCCTTTAAAAAAAAAAAAAAAGAAGCTGCTGGGGCACCTGGGTGGCTTAGTCGGTTAAGTGTCCGACCGTTCAGCTCAGGTCACGATCTGATGGTTGCTGAGTTCAAGCCCCGCGTCAGGCTCTGTGCTGACAGCTCAAAGCTGGAGGGTGTTTCAGATTCTGTGTCTCCCTCTCTCTCTCTCTGCCCCTCCCCCATTCACACTCTATCTGTCTCTCTCAAAAACATTAAAATTAATTAATTAAAATAAAATAAAACAAAAATAAACAAAGAAGCTGCTGAATTCATCCCCAAATGCTACAGTTATCAGTGACCATGACACCAGGGTACTCTCGCGATGGGGATGAATCCTCGGGGTCTGTGTACCTGGGACCCCCTAAGTCCTCACTGTCACCAAGTCCTTCATTCACCCATGTTAAATGCTAAATGCTAAGTGCTTCTCTCTCTGGGTGGACGTTTTCACCTCCATAAAAGCTTCTTTTTCTTTCCAGCTCCAAAGAAGCTTCTTCCACCTACTGGCTAGAACTGGGTTATTAAGTGGTGAGCTGTGAACTGGCCCTTGAGAAGACAAACCCACTAACCCACTCACCCTTTCAATATTAAGTCAACAAATAACTGAATGTGGTACGTGCTGGGTACGATTTTACACATTTGGGATACAACAGCAATCAGGACAGGGAGAGAGGGACTCCTGCTCTTTGTGCTTACACATTAGTGGGGACCCTGTGTAACGCGCGGGGGGGAAATGATGGAAAACCAGATGGTACTGAACACGATCCAGGCGCTTCCCAAATGCTGCTGCTTCATTTTAATCACACAAAAGCCTGGGAAAATAAACATAACTGCTAATACCTAATAAACAGGCTGGTGGGGATCAGGTGACGTCTGTAATCACAAAGCTGATTCGTGAGGAAAAACAGAATTCAAACCAAACACCATCTGACCCCGAAGTCTCATGGTTGCTGCCACTGAACTGCCTCAGTCCAAGGGCATGGTGGACCTGTGTTCAAGCAGAAGCCTGGTCCACCCCTACCCCTGAAGCTATCAGTCTTCAGGCTCTGGTTAAAGATCAAAGATCACAGTGTTTTCTCTGCCCTAAATGTTACCTACCACATTTTCCCCATCCTGATGTGCTGAATCCATTTCCTACCAGACTCTCATCCCTCTTTTATTTATTTTTTTAAATCTTTTTTTTTTTTTTAATGCTTATATTTATTTTTGAGACAGAGAGAGACACAGCATGAGCAGGGGAGGGGCAGACAGAGAGGGAGACGCAGAATCCGAAGCCGGCTCCAGGCTCTGAGCGGTCAGCACAGAGCCCGACGCGGGGCTCGAACTCGCCAACGGCGAGATCGTGACCTGAGCCGAAGTCGGACACTCAACCGACTGAGCCACCCAGGCGCCCCTGACTCTCATCCCTTTTGATGAGCGCTACACGGATATATAATAACATCTTACATGTGTACAACGCTTTACGATTTAGTGTTTCCAAATATGTGATGTCACTTCAAGAGTGTTATAGGAATGGCTGGCTCCACTTTATACACGGGAAAACTGAGGCTGAGAGAGGCAACGGCACACACCTATGGTTACGGGACTCAAATTTAAGTGTTCCGGCTCCAAGGGCAACGTTCAGCCGTTCCATCTTCACCCCTGCTCAGAATCCAAACACCCTGACCCAGTGGAGGCGACCCCCACGATCTGCATCACCTGACCATCCCTCACTGCCATACTACTGGCTTCCATATTCATGCAACCGAGGGACAGAAGCGGGAGGCTTGGGGCCAGGGGCAGCGGGGAGCAGAAAGTCCAAGGTCAGACTCCACTTACCTTTTCTGAGTCAGTGCAAACTTGGATGGCATTGGGAATGAGGCGGGCTGTTTTTTCTTTAGTCATGGAGCAGATGTCTTTCAAACGGACAGTCAGCTGGCACCCCACAGGGAAGGGAGGGTGGATAACGAGAGGAGACATTAACTGAGTCGGCAGTGAGCATTCGCATGGCCCCAGTTCAGAGAGGGGAGATCACGTGTCAGTCTACGTATTTCTAAACCTAGAAGGGACCTCCTCGGAGATCACCTGGTGTAGCCCCCTACTTCACGGAGGCCACAGGGCGACGTGGTGGCTGAGCCTCGCCTAGAGCCCAAGGGTGCCTCAGCTCCTGGTGCAGGGAGCCTTCTTTCTCAAGTCTACACGGTCCGATTAACGTGCAGAGGCCCCGTGCTACTTGCCACTTACAGAGACACAGAACACCGGCACTGGATGCAACCATAAAAGTAACCCAGTTTACCTCTTCCCACTTGATCTCCTAAGATAAGGAAATAGAGAAAGAGCAAAGGACCAGCCTAGTAGCACACAGCTCACTAGGTGGAGAACGCAGATAACGTACAAGCCAGTTCTGAGGCCAATGTTCCTTTTACTCAACTATCCTACGCCTTGCAGGATACTTAACTGCATTTGCCGAAAGCAGATGCTCCCACACTCTCTTCCACACCCAAGAGGGAGGGAGGGAGGGAGGGAGGGGAAGACGTGGTAGAGGAGGTCTATCCCTCAAGACTCGGCCTGTACATTTAGGAATTGTGCAAAGGTGTGGGTGGAGCACGAAGTCAACAAAAAGGGGCAGGTGGGGGGCAGCTCGTTCAGTCACAGCCAAGGGGACAACCCCGGAGGCAAGCCCCAGGTCTTTACCAGAGTTTCCCAGCGGAAGATGTTGCTGTAGAAGCAGATCCAATTTTCAGAGAGGTAGAGTCGGCCCTGAAGAAGAATGTCTCTTTGGAGTGCACATGAGTAATCTGTGGTAGGATGGGGGGCAGAGAGCTCAGAGACGGGACACATCTTCAGCGAACCACGAGTTAAGCATGCGCGCCCTGCACCAGCACTGGGGGAGCCCAACTGCCTCCCACTCGCTAGGCTCACTAGGTGGGTGAGACCCTTGAACTCGTGGCCAAGGGAGTCCCTGGTGTCTCACGTGATTTGAAATATCACCGTGCTTCCGCCTGGAGGCAGAGGAATGGATGAGATGGCAGAGGCGGGGCAAAGACGTCGGAGGTAGAAAAGGCCACGGGGCGCCTGGGTGGCTCAGTCACTTAAGTGTCCGACTCTTGATTTCAGCTCAGGTCATGACCTCACGCTTTATGAGACTGAGCCCTGCATGGGGCTCTGCACTGACAGCATGGAGCCTTCTTGGGATTCTCTCGCTCTGCCCCTCCCCTGCTCATGCTCTCTCTCAAAATAAACACTAAAAAAAAATTTTTTTTTTTTAAAGTCAACGAACACCCCTCCCCTACACAGTTACCCCAACCCTTCACCGCTGGGCCATCTACAGAGGTTAAGAATGGCAGAGACTCCTTCCAGGTTGGGTTTTCTGTCAAGGCCACCACACACATGGTACTTAGCCCTGAGCCACAACCACCGGGGTCGGCGCTCTGGACATCTTCTCTCCCTGCTCCCGGACAGATGTTCTCGCTTGGGCTGGCTTTTATGTGGGCAACCTCAAGACAGAAGCAGCCTGAGTGCTGTCCTTGGGATCCCAGACTTCCTTCTTGCCCCCTGCCCTCCATCCCCAGGTCTCCCAGCTCACCAACAATGAGGCGCTCCGTGTCTGGAAGTTGCTTAAAGAGCTTTCTGAAGTCTTCATTTCTCTGCTTGTAAGTTGGGCTTAATACCTGCACGACAACGGCCAAGGTTAGCAGGATGCTTCCAGGTTCCGTGGGGCTGGGGAGGCAGATGCAGGAAAAGCACCTGCTTGCGTGTTTAAAAGGCAAAGATGAGGCCCTGTTATCCCACAGACCCTAAGCGGCCAGGTTAGGCAAAGGGAGCTTCGGTATTATGGAAAAACACCACGGAGAGAATCTGCCACTGAAAAAGTGGCCATCGACGCAAAAACGTCAAACAGACGAAGCAGGGCCCACATTGCATTCCAAGAAGAGAAAAGAAGGAGGGACACGTCCAGGGAGCTTCCTGGGACCCACCATGAGAGCTATTGCTGTGCTGCCTTCTGCCAGCAGGAAGTACCACCTTGACAGTGAAACAGGGGCTCAGAAGGGCTCCCTCAGCCCCCCGGGAGGACCCAGAATATGACGGTACTCAGTGCATCCCTCAGAAGTGGTTATCATGACTAACACAGTAAGTACTTGGCCGTGTATGAAATTCACAACAAGGAAAAAAAAAGAAATCAAAATGGAGGACTATATCAATGTGACATCTCAATTATATCTCAGGAAAACGGGGCAGGGAGAAGACCTGCACTTCACCAAGACTGGATTTTAAAAAACCCATAAAGCTAGTACTAGAGTAAGCACACAGAGAATTTAAAAGCACACCTGGCAACTAGAGGCACGCAGCCTTCATTCCCTCCCCACCCTTTATAAGACTATCCACTCCAACACTTACATTACTGATGAGGAAACAAAGGCCAGAGAGGAGACCCCTCCCCAAGGTTTCTCCAGCTGGTCAGGGGCAGCTTTCTGGATTCCTGGTCCTGAGCTCACCTCCCATCACTGGTGCCACCAGGTGACCCTGTGCCCACCTAGCTTTTTGGGTGCCTCCGTGCAGGCTCGTACCCATAAACTACCTTAGCAAATCCTCCATGGAAATTCCATCAGCCAGTTGAATAGACAGGAATCCTGATCTTTCCAAACTTACAGTCTTAAAATTAAAATGAAAAATTAAAAAAAAAGGTACCCGAGGATGATACAGGAAGACAGGTGCACAACCCAGAAGAGCCATGCATTGCGACAGAGAAACATGTGTACTCCACCCAGGAGGTTCACTGACCTACTTATGCCAGGAGTGCACGGGTGCACACAGATTGTCCTGATGATGGCGACAGATAGATCTTGGCCATTTACACTCTCTCAGCCACTTCCCTGGGAATCCACTGACATACAGCTGGGTGCAATGAATTGCAATGAAATGCACCTTAGACTGTTCGTTTTTGGCTTTCTGTGAAGCTCGCTGGCCTGTGAGCAAACTCAGGCTGTGGCCCGACCACATTCAGAGCCTGCAGTTGACTACCTGAGCTAAGTGGCTCAATGGCTTTTGTGCCAGAGGGAAGAGGAATATCACAGGAAGTTGAAGGAGACGTAATGACAGGACTTCAGTTTGGGGAGGATTTCTGGAAGAGATTTCCAGTGGATGCCGTGCTACCTCCCACCCCCCAGGCAATGCTATGCTGCAGAAGCCCAAACTGCAAAAATCACCTGCCGTGTGTTTGAACCAAGTATCAGGGCCATTGGGAGTGAGTATCTAGAAGCCAACCTCTCCTGTGGCTAGAAAAGACCTCCCAATATAACACTCCTCTGGCCTATATGATAGCTCCAAACCGATACTGAGATATCCAATCTAACTGGCTGCCTGGCCTTGCAGAACAGAGCCTGCACAATGAAAACCCCTGCTTGACCACCTGATCATCAGTAAGTTCCTAATTATGTCTGACCTTCTTTTTTTTTTAAGTGTATTCATCTATTTTGAGAGAGAGAGAACGCACAAGCTCATGCATGAGTGTGGGAGGGGAAAAGAGAGAGAGAGGGAAACAGAGAATCCCAATCAGGCTCCAGCTGTCAGTGTGGGGCCGGGCGCAGGGCTTGAACCAAAAACTGAGTCAGATGCTTCACCGACTGAGCCACCCAGGCGCCCCTTCTAGAGCTATAGTTAAGTTAATACAAAATGAGTTATTACCATGTACCAAGCATTGTCATTGTTAGCCCTTCATATACATCATTTCCTTTGGCCACAGATTGTTTTCATTATCCCATTTTACACACTAGGAAGTTGAGGCACAGAGAGGTTAAGCAACTTGTCCAAAGTATGTGGTTACCGAGTGGGAGAGGAGAGCACGAACCAAGGTGGTCTGAACCAGAGCCCCTGGTCGGAGTCACGGCTCCATGTTGCCTCAGGATCTCGGTGCCAAGAAGGAAACGACAGGATGCCCCAGCAGAGCACGCTCTCTTGCGGATGAGATGTTCACCTGCTTTGGGGCCCCTGCTAGCCTTTCAGGCCCACGAGTGGGTCTTTTTGTCCAGGGGCGTGGTAATAAAGTTTCAGTTTTTCAAGGGGAAGAAGTTCTGGAAATTGGTGGCAGTACAGTGTGAATGCACTTAATGCTACTGAACTGAGAAATACTTAAGATGGAACATTTTATGTTCCTTACCACGATTAATTGTTTTTAAATGAATGCAACGATCAAGCGGGTCTTCATTACCACACTCCAGTTATCAGCCTGAGGACCAGCCTACCAGATGGCCCCGAGCCCCCTGCAGGTGAAAGCGGGCATCAGGCATCCAGTTACCTGAAGCCCAGAAGTGTTCCTATTCCTAATGGGCTTTCCATAGTGCTCCTTCACCCGGATTTCCACTGGGAACTCGGGCATTTTACAGAGGTGCACAGTGCATGGTGTCTGGCCATAATCTCCACACCAAACCTCTGGCAAAGGGAGGGAGCCACTCCTCCCCTCTCCTCAGAACAAAGCTGCAGCTGTACGGAGGGGGAGGGCAAATCCCGCCTTGACCTCTGACCTCAGCCAGTTCTACAACAAGTGGCTTGGGTGTAGGGACTCCTCAACTTGGTCTTGCATATAAATGCTCCGATTTCTTCCCGGCTGGCTGCCGGTGTGGATGGCGGCCGCCTTTGCTTCCTAGACTCTAAGTAAATACACGGTAGGACAACCTGCCACCATAGATCCTTGTGACACAAGAGACCTGACCCCCTGCTCCCCGCCACGCCCCCCCAGCCCGCTCTTAAAGCAATCTTCTCCAAAAGTGAGCCATGGCTCACCTATTTTAATTTAAAATCGTCAAAGAACTTTGGCTCAAGGATTATCAAGATCTGGGGCCCCTGGGTGATCTGGGGCCAAGTGACGAATTACAAAGGCCCAGCGGAATGTCACTCAGGCCCGGAGGGGTTGGGAGGCACACTCACGGCTGGGATTTCCTCAGATCCGTGCCCAAAGCAGAGCTCTGCACCAGCAGGTGTATCTGGAAACTTCTTCAGGTACCACTGCAAAGGCTGGCTGTCCTGCTCCAGCAGGAGGCTCCAGAGGACCCCAGACTCCGTCAGAGATTCCATTGCTCCCCACGGCTCCGCCTCCCAGTGGAGCCCCGCTCCTTGAGCTCTGATTCCCTCAGGATGAAAACAGTCCGTCTTGTCTGGGCCGGACACAGATGGGCAACCTCTGGTGGCTTGGCAGAGAGCCTTCGTGACCCTGCCCGGCCTCCTTTTCCCTCCTAGAGCTCTGCTCTCAGCACGGAACCTCACGAGTGGGAGGGTGTCGTCCGCATGGTTCCTGGGACAGGCTGGCCAGCCAGTCTCCCATGGCCAGGTTTTGCTTTGTCCCACTTTGGCTCCCACAGTGTGGCCGGTTGTTGGGCTGAGGGTGACCCAGAGGGGATGTGGTGAAGCCCCTCCTCTAGTCAATGTGGACAGCCACTTCAAGAGGCAGGCAGGGGCCAGACGACGCAGACACACGGCAGGTGCACAGGGCCAGCTGAGGGCTCTGAACAAGCAGGCTCCTGGAGGACAGACCGACTGCACAGGAAGAGGATGACCCCACAGCCAGGTGCACAGGTGCACCCCGCCGGTTACTCACACACAGCTCATAGTTGGTCAGAAACTCCCAGGAGAGAATGAACTCCCAGCTTCCCAGCTCTGTCTGGCCTGTCCCATAAGGCGGGCTGTTCACCGTGCAATCTCTTCCCTGGGCGGGCGCCGGTCCCTATGACTCACGGCCCTCTCCCAGGCAGAGCGGCCACCACTGGCTGTGGCAACAAGGCCTGCTCTCACCCCCACCCCTACACACACCCCTTTCCTCCCAGACCGTGCTCTGCTTAGCTGCCCAGCAAACAACTTCTTTGTTAGAGTTGCCCGCCCGTGGCAGGAGGGAGGCAGGGTGGGTGGGCGGGCAGGGCCAGAGCCCTCCACATGCTTCAAGTTACAGGATCTGGGTGACGGTACTGGCCAACGTCCTCCAGTAACCCCCCGGCCTAGCCTGGCCTCCCCAGCAGATGTTTCCTGCAATGGAAAGTAGCTGGCCGGGGCTCCTGGTGGGGGAGGGGGTGGGGGAGGTGCCAGGAGCACTGCTGCTGTGGTGAAATCTGAAATCGGAGACTCTAACGGCCAGGGACTTTGGGGGCACACTCTCCCCTCACTGACCCACCGGTCCACCAACTACCCTGTGCGCAGGGGCAGCAGGAGGTCGGGAAGCTGGACTCTTCGCACTGTAGATATGCCAGGGGGGAGAAGTCGGGCAGATCGCCTGGAGAAGCTGACGTCACCAGCTCCGGGGACCCTGCCCTGCCTCCAGCACTGGCAGGAGGGGGACCGAAGGCCAAAAGGATTCCCAGGCAGCTCCTCAGACCTTGAGGGCCAAGTAGCAATGCTAAGAGCAGAGAATCTGACCCCGGGGTCAAAAGGAGACATGGCTCACCTATTTTAATTTAAAATAGTCAAAGAACTTTAGCTCAAGGATTATCAAGATCCTTGGGATCTTGGGAGCTGAAGCCAATGGGGCCAGGAAGGGGTCCAGGCAGAAGCGGGGGCAGTGAAGAGATAGCCCTGGGACTGGGAAGACTGGACTTGGGACCCCAGGAAAAGTCAGACCTCTGAAACAAATGGGGCACCTGCCCCACGCCCACAGCTATGCCCACTGTGTCTGCCTCAGGGGTCCCAAGTCTGCACATGATGAAGGAGGGGCCTCTGGCCTAGGAGTTTCCAAGGTTAGAGCCAGCGGCACTCAAACATGAGCATGCTTTAGAAGGACTACAGGAATGCATTACAGATGGAGATCCTTGACTCCCAAACTCCCAGATTCTGACTCTGAGGAGCCCAGGGTTTCCCGGTTAAAAGGTTTTAGAGAAAGTAGAGCTTGACTCCTTTCCCAAACTCCTATCTCCCTGTCTTTAGCATCTGCACACCGGACACAGCCCCACGGCCTCCACCCGTCACAAGCGCAGGCAGGTAGCTTCATCAAACCGCTGTCCTCCCCAGGAGGGGTCTAAACCTCAAACAGCCCTCTATCTTCTACAGCACCGAGCATGACGTGTTCCAGATGTCTGCTGCTCCAAATCTGTTTACCAAACGATCGCATTCCTCATACACTTCTAGAACTGTTCCTGTTTACGTCGCATCTCCTGTGTGCACAGCCACACAGATCCAGTAATACGTGCATGGCTTCCTGGTGCCCAGTCCCTGTCTACGCTCTTCAAACCATACACCTGAGCTTCTCTCTGGCCTGTGTGTGTCAGCCCTACCCTCTGCGGTATAGCAGGAGAACCGAGTAGTTCCATTTTGCAGGGTGACCAGAATGCCTCCCTCCTGGGCCATACCAGACCCCAAGATCTAGGCAGTACCTACACCCACGAAAGCTGCATCCTTACAGTAATTGCCCAGAAACGTTTATTGCTGCAGGCCAAACAAAGGGATGACCTCGGTGGGTCGGGTGAGGCATAGGCAGGATACACCCAGAGAGATAACTCTTAAGAGACAAGTCTCAGCGCTCAGCCTTTGTCTCCTACACCCCCGACAATGGGCTGGGCTGGGCAAGGCAGGACGTCAGGCAGCTTGGGGCTGAGACGAGGGAAATGACCCCGAGCTAAACATTAACTCTATGGCAAACACTGGGAGCTGGGACCAAGTGGTACCCCCTCCCTGGGTATGACACGGGGAGGGAAGGGGTGGAGGAGCCCAGGAAAAAAAACAGATGGATTTTGGAGGAGTCCTGGCCTCACCTGAGAAGAATTCAATTAAGACCCTCAAAGGAAATCCTGGCCCTTCAGCCAAGTCCAGGTAGGGAGAAACCAGATGTAGGAGACAGGGGGAGGCAATGAACAGAGAGGAGAGAGATAGGGGCAGGACGGCATCGTGCAGAAAGTCAAGGAGGGGGTAGGACTGGGAGGGGTTCTCATCAGGAGAGACGGGACCATTCTAGAGAAGGTGAAGGGTGGGGGTCGGGGGGCAGAGGTCAGGAAGACTCTTGGAGACCATGGGTAAACAGGTGCGGACAGACGGGCAGAGCTGAAGGAAGGACAGGTGGCCCCACCTGGAAAGAACAGGCTGCCGAGGCTGTCAGCAGGTCGTCTCTCAGACCCTCCATTTTCTACACTGTCCCCCTAATGTCCCCGGTTTCATGCCCACAGAGCTTTGTTCTCTTGCTCTCAATCTCGTGCCTGCCAGGCCTCCTTGGTCAGTCATTCTGTAGGATTGGCGCGATCGCTTTCCTCGCCACCAAAAAGCCAGCATCCCCGACCAGGGGCATGGGGCAACTTGGGCACTGAGTCTCTCCCAGCCACCAGGGTCTAGGCTCCTGACCTCTGACCTCAGACAAGCTCCTTCCCTGGGTTGCCATGACCACTGACCGCCACAAAAGGGGTGACGCAGAAGAGGACGGTACCTGTGCCCACGCGAGGCATCGGACAGGAGAGCTGTAACTGCTTCCTCCAAGAAGCGAGCCCACTGTACCCAGCAGGTGCCATCTTTTGGGGGGCAGACTACACCCCTTCCACCCCCAACTCTGCCCTTGGCTCCCTCCACAAACTAAAGCACTGTTTCTGCTCATCCCTCTGGCTCAGGTCTGCCAGGGGCTGTGCCTCCCAGGCTGGGGGCCTCGGTGAATAACGCTGGTATGGTCAAGTAAGTAGAGGGGGAAGGGTTGAGGGGAAGAAGCGTAGATATAAACAGGCCTGGGAGGGCCTTAGGGCAGTTGTGGATTGCGCTGCCTTCACATCCCACTCTTGACCTTCATGTCATATCCCTGGCTAGAGACCAGAAGCCCTCACACCTCAGCCTTTCCACGTGTCTCAGGACCTAGCCACCTCTTGCCACGGGCCCACTCTTTAGGCCCGGTTGGTCTGCCATCATGCTGACCGCTCTTCCCTGGCTAGATAGTAAAATGTGGAAGGGAGGCAGGTAAGGAGGGAGCTGGGAGTGGGCGGGGAGCTGCACACCCAAGCTACTCCGACAACCTGAGATGTTCTCTCGGTGGTCAGCAGCTCTGCGATGACCCCCCCCCCCCGCTCCTGAATCTGACCAGGACATTTGTGACTGTCTCCAGAGGTGGGATTACAGAGCCTTTGCCCATCCCGTCAATGATGGCACATCAGCCACCACCAGGAGTGTCAGGGGACAGATTACAAAGAGAGTTGTCAGTAGAGATAAGCAGGGGGGATGGGGCAACACAGTAAGTGTCTTCTGGAAAACCATGAATGGACTATCAGGGGGCAGTGCAGAGGAGGGGAGCGGTTTGAACTGAAGTTTCCTGATGGGGCCTCTGCACGCGAGAGCACAGGCACACGCGTGGCACACAGCAGGGGGGTGTCCAGCCACCCAAGGACGCAGGCACTGGGGGTATGAGGGCACCCCACACCCGTGTGCATCGATCCAGGTGGCTCTGGGGAAACACCCAGGTGGTGGCTTCTTCCTGATCGAGGCAGGGCAACGGTGACTCGGGGAACGGTCACGCTCAAGTCCGTGCTACAGATAATGAGCACACTGGTACCATCAGAGCGGGCAGAGACGGGGTGGGGGGAGGGGGGGCAGGGGATGACACCTGCTGTGTGGAACAGGCAGCATCTGGCTTCCCCCCCAGACACCCAGAAGTGGGCCAGGCACCAGCCTCGGCCTCAGAAGGAAAGCAGGGTTTTCACCCCAGGTTATCTGAAGCCAGCCTTTCTAGGGCTCTACCCACTATGCTAGCCGCTGATCTCGCTCCTGATGTAAAAACACACGGAGGCAAAGTGGAAAGGTCACCTAGATACAGCTCCTCACACCTCTGGCTCGGGCCGGCTGGAGGTCCCTCGTCACCTCTCCGCGTCCGAGCCTTTGCTCGGCTCTGCCTCGTCCTCCCAGCGTCCACCTAGCCCTTCTCTGTCCTTCTGACACATCATCCCATTCTGTGGCCTGTCCCTGTCCCGTGTCAGACCTCCACAGAGGCAGCCGGGGAGGAAGGCAGACAAGGAACCGCATCTGCCTGGCAATGCGGGATCAGGGGGGAGAGGAAAGGGGAGCCACAGGAAAACATTTCTGGAGGGGGCTCGTGGGGTCTGGAAGAAGCCCCAGAGTGGAAGCACGCGTCCAAGAGAGCGGTCATCAGGAGGAACGCTAAATGCTGCTCTGCAAAGAGTCCCCCTGTGCACTTGGCCTCTGTGAGCTAATGACTCGTGCCAAGGGGAGAGTCGATAGATAATGTTTCTGGGATTCATGCGGGGTGAGGGGTGGAGGCCGGAGGAGACACGGACCATCTGTGAGCCCCAGGGAGGCCCGGGAGACGAGACGGAGTGGAGGCCCGTTTTAGAGGGAGACGTGCGGTCAGCGAGGGTCTCCAGCCGCAAGGCATCGGTCAGGAAGCAGGGCTTTGGCGGCCCGGCTCCTCTACCATCTCCCACTTATCTGTCGCCGGAACGCCTGAGTTCTGGACCTCACGTGGTGGCTGGCCTTTCCAGCTGGCCTGCGAGAGGCAGCGTCCACTTCTGTCCTTCCCTCAGCCGCCAGCAGTGATGTGCGGGGCTGGGAGAGGCGCTGAGGGGAGAGTGTGGGGAACCTGCCGGTGGCAGACAGGAAGGGAGAGCCGGCCAGAGAACGGGAGTCAGAGGGGAGAGGGAGGAGGAGCCAGATGGAAGAGCCAAGGCAAGGAAAAGTGAGGTGGAACAGAGAAGCCTGACTGAAAGAGAATGAGAGCGAGAGGGGCAGAGAGAGAAGAGGCGAGGGTGGGGGCCGGCAACCAAGATGGGCACTTGCACGTCCAGATTTGGAAGTTTCGATGGTCTGACACGTCTGCAGCCACCTGCTTCCCGTTCCTTTCGGGGATGCAACTTTTTGGGGCGGGTTTCGTCAGGCAAGGGGCGCTGGAGCCCCTGCGCAGCTCGCAGGAAAGCGGCCCCCACCCTCCTCCCTCACAGAAGCAGCGTCTCTCTCCTCCAGGAGGTGAGCTGTAAGCAGCGCCGGGGTAAAGACCAAGGTGGGTCCACAGGGAAGGGCTGGGGAATGAGAGGGGACGGTCCGGCTTTTCCCTGACACAGGCCGCCTCAGTCAGCGAGGCCCCCCAACCTCTGCCTTGGCTGTGCCAGGCCAGAGGGGCACAGCTCCCCACGGAGCAGCAGGAGGTACCTGACCTGGGGGAATCACTGAGCCCTGTGGGAACACAGCCCGCACGTACACACAAGCGATCCTGACCCAAGTCCCTACGTGAAACCCAAGCCTCCCCACTCCCACCCCCGCCCCCGTGTCCACAAGCTCTGTCACTCACGGCCACCTTCTCCCACACTTGCTGCCCCCCCCCCCCCCCGAAGCCTGCTGAGGCCCGGCCCGGTGCTGGGGAAGGTGGTACCTGCATGATCAATCAGACTCGAGTGTGGGGAACAGCAGACTCGGAGCAGGAAAGACAGCTGACCTGAGGCCAGGCTCTCCACTAGGCAGTTCCAGAGGGCAGAGTACAATTCGGTGGCAGGGGCCAGCTGAGAGACTTCAACCGGCTGCTCTCCAGGGGGAAAAGTTCAAACTGCTGCAGCCCAGTCTACGCGATGGGGGTTGGGGTCTCGGAAGGGACTGTTTACCCCACTAAACAGTTTCTGGGTCTGCAGCAGCTGGCTGAGCCACCACCGTGGACGACATCAGGCTACGCCTCCATCACAGAACCAGGAGCAGTGGGCGTCTTCTAGAAGGAAGATGCCCCTCGGGACTACTGAGGTGTGCCTTGAGGCAGAAGTCAAATTCTCCTAGATGGGACAGCCTCTCTACTTAACGGGGGAAAGTTTTCTGGCTGCACTGCCCCCAAAATGTCTTGGCTGAAGGAAGGAAACTTTGCCCCTACGTTCAGGCCCCGGGGCTGTCCGAGTCCCAGAATTCTGTCTGGTCTCTGGACGCCTCCCCCAGCTGGGCCCCTCCACTGGGGCTGGAAGAGCCCCGTCCAGGAGTCGAGGGGAGGGCCATCCTTCCCAGGTCTCCCTGAATCAAATCCTCCCTCACCAGCAGTCCTGTCCTCCTGCACAGGAAAACCAGTCTATCTGGTGTTTCAGGGAGGGGGCTGGTCAGGGGCCCCTGAGCTTGCTTGAGCAAGCCCACGGGGCGGCCAAACCTCTCCTCGCCACCTCTCCGTTCCCCAACCACCTCCATCCACCACCCGCTTCCCACGTGCCCGGACAAGAAGAGAAACAGGGATACTTACGTTATACCAACTCTGGCTTTTCTGAAAGGACAAAATAAGAGAAAGCACAATTAGTCTGGGACGAGATGGTGGGAATGGCCAGGGTATTCCTGGCTCCAGAGGGAAGGTTACACAGACAGCAGAGGGCGGGCAGGGAGGAGGAATCCAAATGCAGCCGGATGCTTCCCATGTGGCTGCTCGAGAGGGGTCCTCCTTTCTCAAGACAGCTCCAGAAAGGAGGCCCAGGGAGCAGTCCATGCTGGAAACCTCACCGAGGTCGGGGCGGCAGGCAGCGGCAGCACCAGCCAGAGCTCAGCTGGAAGGGAGTCGGAGCCCCATCATGAGGTTTTCTGATGGGGGTGAGGGGTGCGCTGCAGGCATCCGAGACCCAGTCCCCAAATGGGCCCCGACCAGAAGCAAAGTGCAGAGAGAGACCAACCCAGCCTTCCGCTCCAAGTCAGACCCTCTGTAGAAGGCAAGATGGGGCCTTCGGGTAAAGGAAGCAAAGGGGCTGCCTGGAAACTTCCTCCCACTACGCTCTCGGCGAGCAGAGGCGTGAATTCCTCCTTCTGCTCAATAGCTGGCTGATGACCCAGGTGGCAAAGGGGTCCTGGGGAGGTTCTGCGCTGAGAGGAGAGTTGAAGCACATGATTGCCGGTTGTCCCTCCCCACTCTGTGCTGCTGTAACTCGGTTCCCAACAAAATCAAGACTCCGTCCCAGCTCCAGACTTCAGGAGCTGGTTCATTTCCTGCCCTGGGCAAAGGTTACTCGTTTTCATGGCAACTGAAAGTTCTTTAGAGCAAGAGGGATGGCTAACATTGTGCTTTGTCTACCTCCAGTCTCTAATCCCACCTGAAAGCTAGACAGGTGGACAGGAACACACACGCATACCTGCCTGGGCCCCAAAACCGTGAGGTGCTGATCCAACGGTTTTAGATTGGGGATGGGGTATTTCAGGTTGTAAAAAACTTGTCAAGGGTGTAATTCCAGCCAAGAATCACTGCATCAGGGAAACTGCTGGTCAACAGCTGTACACACAGGTGTGGATCCTGGGCACAAGTGGCAACTTTTACCCTCCCACCTCGTTGAAGGGGCCCCGACTCCTAAGGGGAGGAAAAGGGCAGCCACTGTCTCAGAATGTCCACCGGGAGCAGGTCTGGCTGGGAGGAGGGTGGTCATGTGACCACCACCCCCCTCCTCACCAGCTCCCCCGTTCCACCAGAACTCTCTAGATGCTCTCTGTAGTCATTTCCCAACAAAGGCTATCACTATGGCCCATCTGGAAGCCACACACTCGAACCACGGCCTTACCTTCTCCTCTATTCCAGAGGTCTTAGCAGGTAAAGGGGCCAAATCTGAATATTTAAAACCAACTATTTCACTGTTGAGGGAGCTGTTGCCCCATGGGAATCCTGGACCTCGATCTGAACATGAGCCTGTAATCATTTGGCGAGAGCCACCCATTTCTGGAGGCGAGTGGATGGGGCAAAGAAGCTGTGTCTGACCTTACTTGTACCTTGCGAGGTCTTCATTCCCGGGTCCTGTCTCTGAGATCACAGGGCATGAGGCTGTGCAGGTATCCACTGAACCACATCTCCCAACAGCGGAGAGGAACCTTCTAGGATGTGCCAGCCTCGCCCGCCCCATGGTTTCTGGCATTTCACCAAACCGAAGCCGGGCCCTCAGATATCTGCTTCACAGCTGAGAGAACTCTCCGTCACCCGCCCCCTAGCTTCTCACCCCACTGTCCTGGCCTTCGTGTTAGACCCTGGGAGAAAAGGGGACAGCAGGAATGAAATCGGGCTGGGTGCGGGGGACCCAAGATCCTTCATGATTACTCTTACGTGCTGCTCCCACTCCTGCCTTAGGTATTCCTGTACTGCCACACAGATAGATGTCCCTTTGGAATCCGTTCAGAGTGACAAAGAGCCTCAACCAGGGAACCGGTGTCCCATTTCTGTGTGACACTTTTGTGTAATACTTGCTCGTTCATAAAGGGGGGGAGGGGATAACAATTTGTGTTCCCAAGTACTGAAATGTGTGAAATGAACCAGCCAGAGCGAGGGCTTCTGTCCTGTCCCTCAGCATGACACTCTACCCTCATCAGCCATCTCCAGGCAGCTTCTCATCTGTCACCGCTAAGAAAAATGCCCCCCACCCCACCCCCCTGTCAAACCCATAGTAGCTCCTAGGAACACCCACTGCGGGCACGAGTCCCTCAACTCTGACCGGCCTCCTGGAGGCAAATTTCATCCTCTGGCTTCACTCTCCCAGGGCTGAGTCCCCAGCTCACGGGGGCAGGGAAACCAGAGGGGCTGCGGGCGTGGGAAGGGAGGAGGGAGCGAGAGCAGAGGCATCCAGGGACACAAGTTAGGGTGTCTGCTATTGCAGCTTCTTTAAAATGCCCCTCCTTCGCAGAGAGGGCCAGAGGCATGGAAAAAACAGAACTAGGGGGTGGGGGTCGAGGCTTCTCTGACAGGTTATGAATGGATTCGGCTAAAAGGGGAGCGGGGGAGTCAGGAAAAGTACTCAGAGCTGCCCAGGACAGGGAACTGAGCAGAGGACGGTTCCACTGCCTCCTAGAAGGGGTCTAAAGAACAAGCACTAAAGGAATACGAGGCCTCTGGAAACAGACCCACCTTCCCTAGAGACATCTCCCCAGTGCAAAGGCTCCTGGGGTCGGGAAGGTGGGGGCTGGGGGGCCAGAGGAGGGGAAGAGAGGAGCTCTACTTATAGGAGGTACGAAATAAAAGAGACTTCTTACTTTGATCAGGTTAAGTCTGTCATACTGGAAAGAAAAAAACCACAAAAATTAGGGTTGGAAAACAAGGAGAAAGGTCAAGGGGAAAAGCTGCAGCGAAGCCACGGGCTGGGTGACAGAGCACACCCAAGGCAGGAGGACTCCCCTACTGGGGTCATCGCAGCGGCTGTCCTAGAGCAGGAGCTGGCCGGAGCGGGGGAACGGCCGCTGGCTCCCCCTAGTGGCCGCAAGCCAGTACTACAGAGCAGAAGCTGGGTGGCCGCACAAACTCCAGGGGTCTGGGGAAGAGGAAGGAAAGGACGCCTTGACATCTTCTAGCTCGCTGCTCTGGGCGGGGCTGCACCCAGAAGGGTCAGCCTCAGCAGTACAGTTACACACTCACAGGAGAGGGGCCTTACGGATCACCTGGTCTGACCCCTCCATATTAATACGAGGAAATGGAGGCCCTGAGAAGGCAAGGCAGACACCGCCCATGCCTGGCTCCAGGGAGAAGTGGAAGTACTTTCCAGGCGGCCTGGAAAATATACGTGGTCGTCTCCTCTAGAAGGTGGATGAGAGACGGGGTGAGGTGGCCTGGTGGCCATAATAGCAACAATAGCTCTGGCGACCAGAGCCCTTTGCCACGGATACGTCTGGTCAACCTGAGACCACGTTCCAACTGGGGGAGGGGGTATCCTAACCACAGGAGCACGCCCTCCACCTCTCCTCACCTCACCTCTGCAGCTCTCCCTCACTTTCCGCTCCAGGCCCCTGACCTGTGTAGCACCTAATTCCTGAAGTCTGTGTGTCCCTCACACACAATGGTTTCCCAGACCGACCTCAGCTGCCACCATTTCCCGCTGAGCTGGCAAGGCACCCCCGTCACCCACAAGTCAGTCCTGTTCTAATGGCGTTTGGAGGATGGTGGTGGCAGTGGTGACAGCTGTGACTGGTGGGAGAATGGGGCCGAGGGGAGGCATCCACCCAAACCAGGGACTCGAGGACTATGTGTCTGCCTCACCGAAGCCCATCAAAGGGAAAGAAAACCTAGACCACCCCCCCTTTCCCAGCACCTCCCTCTTCAGCTCATGAGAGGGGGACCAAGGCTAACTTTGAATTCAGCTCTTGGCCCCTTCACAACGCCTCATTCTGACTCTCAGAGTCCCAGCCTGGCTCAGCGGACCAGCTGCATGAAACACGCCCGTCACCCCACTCATTTACGAGTCCTCCAGCCTCTGACGTGTAACGTCCCCAACTACACACGAGCCTCTACGAGTCGGGTCTGGTTTCCGGACAATCTAGGCACGTTTCTTAAGGTTTCTTATTTCCCTTCCTAGCCTGTAGGCTGCCGGGGGGCAGGCATGGGCCCGTTACTCGTTTCCCGAGGAAGACCTACCATTTAGGAGATTTTTAAAAAATCCTCCTTACGGACTACTCGCCTCAACCCAGCACCCGACTAAAAGAGGCTCCTCTGTGGGTGGTGGCTGACGGCCGTCAGTAACGTGCTCACCGAGCGCCCTGCTGGCATAGGGGTGAGAGGAGACGAAGCCCGCAGCTTCCGCTCAGACACAGCCAGAGAGATGGAATAACCCGATGCCTGGGTCTAGCGACACGTGTCCTCTCGCCAGCCAGAGCTGTGAGGGGCTGGGAGCGGGTGCTGACCCCACGGAGCACTCCTCACTCCCCACAGGTAGAGCTCCTCCTTCCCTGCCCACAGCGAGCAACCACCATGTGAAGTCTTCAGAGCCAAGATGTGCTTTGAGCCTGAAAGGTCACAGACTCTGGGCTCAGCCCCGTAGTCTCTTGCTCTTCCCTCAGGAATGAGAACAGCTGTTCGCCCTCCTCCTCCCCAAGACACTTACAGAGGCTCAAGACTATTATTAAGTCATCCCTCTCTTTTTCTTCTCCAGGCGACATCCCACCTCCTTTTCCCCTGTGGGGGTTATTTCCTGAGCCCTGCCGTTCTAAAATACCTACTGCTCACGCTGGACTCCCTCCAAGTTCTCTTCGGACCTCTGAGATCCTGGGGGCCAGGGCAGACTCTGGAACTGCCCCCTGACCTCGTCGCATTTCTACAGGGCCTGGCAGGGGCTACTATCGATGTCCATCGACCTCCAGATCCTGGTACCACGCCCTTCTGGAAGAATAGCTCCGATCTGATCACACTTCAGGATCCTAAGAATACCACAAGCCCCCGGGCTGGGCAGTGGGTGGAAGCCGTGAGGGATGCCCAGGCTGAGCAGCTGTCAGTGGGCAGGCAGAGGGAAGAAGGTGCCAGGTAGAGCTCCTGAGGTCACTTTCCCACACCGGGGAACTCACCTATGGGAATCTGTGACCCTCAATCATCACGTCCGGGGACTCTGGTCTCACCCACTAAAGCAGGTGTAAGCGGGTATATCAGGACCCAAAGCCCAGCTGGATGGGGCTTCCCTTCCCCCAGAGCAATGAAACTAAGCCCCGGCAGGACTCTGCTTCTAGATGGCTCCATGTAAGGAGGGAACAGATTCCCAACCCAAGGCGGTATTTGGGGAGCAGGCAGAGACAGGGGAGGATGGGAGACGGGTCTGTTCTCCGACTTTGGGTGCAATAGGAATGGTCCCTCTGTAACTTCAAGCCAGCCTGCCAGGGGGCAGTGGGGCCGGCCCTTCTGGGAAAGGGACCAAGCAAGACATGGGCCAGAGTGGGCGGGGGCAGAGGGAGGGGTGCGGAGCGCTACAGACAATTCAACACCGGAGGGGAGACCAAAGACAGAGACAAAAGATGGCTTACTTTTGAGAGGCGCTTGTGAGACTAAGACCATGCATGCAAAGGAGGTATTTGGGAAATGGTGGGGAAGAAGAGGAAGAACAAGAAAATCAAAAGACAAATCAGGTGGGAAGCCAGCTCCCGTGCCTCCCAGGGGCCCCTTCCCCTCCCCGGGGCCTAGGAGTCCAGCAGTAACGAGAAGCTTTCTGAAGGAGCATCTAGGCAAAGACCACCTCCTGCTTCCCAAAGGACTGAGGAGGGGGCAAGAAAATCTCTGGGGACCCATAAGTAGTCCGGGCCCCCCTGGGGCTCATTTTATGCCTTTCCTTAGGCAAAGGCCCAGGCCCTCGGCAGGTGGCACTGACACTTGCAGGGGATGGAGAGGCCCTGTCACCGTCCTCCTGGCCCAATGAGTACCAAGTGGGTTATTACCAAAGGTGAGGCAGAGTGATAGCCAGGGCGGAGGTTAAAAACCCCTCTCTTCCCTGAGGACTCTCTCTTCCCGGCACTACGCTCCTCCCAGATAATGCTCCCCTCTACCCCGAATTTGAAAAAAGGAAGCAGGACTAAACGGATGACCCCCTCCTGGTCCCCAGAGCACCCTTTCTCCAAATCTCAAGGCACGTGAGGCTCCCTACCCCAAAAGGAGACAACAGTCACCGTGGAACCATGTAACTAGTGCTTGGGGCACTCTGAGTGTTCCGCTGAGAAGATAAACTAGGGTCTCCCCCGCCTGTCCTACCCTCGCCTCACTGACACAAGGGCCCTCGAGGAAGGGGTTGTCTACCTCGCTGACCCCCAACACTGGCTTCCCCGCAGCCAGCTGACGAGCAAGTAGAGAGTCCCGGCAGCGCCCGACTCACCTTGGAATTTTTGCCGCCACTCCGGCCGGACTGCGAGGAGCAGCTGCGCTGGACGCCCTGCTCCGGCGTGGACGGGGACTTGTCCGAGGAGTGGTCTGAGCCCTTCTCCACCATGGTGTCTCCGTCCGGGCTCTGCGGGGTTGGCGAGCGAGACCGTTTCCGGAGGATGGGGGAGCAGGCCGGCGTGCTGCGGTTTGAGTTACTGGCAGTGCTGCAGGGGCAGATGGAGAGAGGGAGTGGGGTGGAAAGGGGGGAGGAGGAGGAAAGACAGGCAGTCAGTGATTGAAGGCCAAAGACGGGTCCCAAGGAGCCAGCTCAGGGAGCCAGGGTCAGGGGCTGGGGAGAAACAGGGAGAAAAGGGCCCAGCTATGATCTCACTGCACCGTAATACTGCTGCTGGCCAGGAGGGGGCGGTGGTGCCGATGTGAAATGGAAACAATGTGAAGTGACATAGAAGGGGCAAGTAGGGCAGTTAGACATTTAGATATTCATCCATCCATCCGACCATCTGTCTGTCCATCCATCCAAATATCGTTCGAGCCCCTATTACATGCCAAGAACTGTCTAGGGAAAACAGAATTTAAGAGCTGAAAGGCTCATTACAGGTCATCCAATACCACGAGCTCCTTTTATGCACACTGCATAACTAGTTCCGACATTTTGTTTTGCAGATATGTGCCCATAAAAATAGTTAAGAATAATCCTACTTTCAAAGCAGTCACATGCATATTATTTCACTGAGGCATTATTTCTTAAGGCATTCCTAACGGCAAGTGCCATAATCCCTATTTTTAAGGTCTTCCGACTTGCAACTCAAGCACAGCATAGTATTTCCTTGTAAGCCATGTTACTCTCTGCTTCCCCTGCCCAGGGGAAAGATGAACACAGCAGAAGTTCTCACATTCCATAGCCCCCTCCACCCAAATTCGTTTCCAACAGGCACCGTATACATCCCACAGTACCAAATCCGCTCACGCCAAGGCTTACAGGCTGTAATTATTTACTATTGGACACTTAGTGTGTGCTCTTGATGGAGCAGGATGGGCGTAAAGAAAGAGGGGAGGGGAAATGAAGTTAAGTTCTAACAAGTGTTTGCTTTGCCCTGAGAGAATGGAAGGACAAACATGGAAAAGGACATGGTTAAGTGGGAAAGAGACAGGGGGAATGGGAAGGGAAGCATGGACGAAACTGCAAAGGCAAAGAAAGAAGCACAAGGGTAGGGGGATGAGAAGCCGAGGGCCCCCTCACCCACTCCGGTCAGAGAGCAGGGTCAGGCTTCAGGGACAGCCCAGATCTGAGGCTGTGAGGGCCCCTCCATCCCAGCCTTCCCTAAGTGAGTGGCACGCAGGGTAGGGAACACTGTCATTTGCATGAAGATCCAGCTGTGACCTCCGATGTCCCATCGGACCCATTTGCAATGAAAACCATGCCCCTCTCAGCAGAACCTTGCACCTGGGGATCCTCAGCAGAGAAGGAAGGAAGCCCAAAGCCCAAACCGGCAAGTGGGGAAGGAGGGCGGCAGGGGGTGAGTGCAATGCTCTAACTTTTGAAGGAAACTGATGGAGAGAAGACAAAAAGGAGGCCAGACAGAGAAAAGGAAGACAAAGGTGACCAGAGGACGTATGGAGACACGTTAAGACCCAATGTTTTGCTTCCCCCTAAAACAGAATTCAGATAGATATTGCTTACAAAACTAATAATAACTGTGCTTTTGAAAAAGAAGCTCTTGGGCACCTGGATGGCTCAGTCGGTTGAGCGTCTGACTCTTGATTTTGGCTCAGGTCATGATCCCAGGGTCATGGGCTCAAGCCCCACATCAGGCTGCAGGCTCAGTGGGGAGCCTGCTTAAGATTCTCTCTTTTTCCCTCTGCCCCTCTCCCTCTCTCATTCTAAGATAAATTTAAAAAAGAAGTATTTCTTCAAGTTCTCACTCCCCCCCCCCCCACCCCACTCATTCACTACTGCACACCGAGGAGAGGGGAAATTATGTTCCTTTTCTTCACTTGGAAAAGCAGAGTCTTGGAATGGTGGTGAGGAGATTCTCGGGACATGGTCCCTGGGGGGAAGCCTCCGAAAGCTCCTGAAGGGTAAACTCGGGTGCTCATCGTTCTGGGGTAGCTGCCTCTCACTCAGGCCAACTTCAACCCACAGCCAAGTACTCCAAGGATTAAACTGTCTTCTAGGATTACTTTGCTGGAAGAACGGTCAGGAACTCTACCCCTAACCTCAACTAGTTTGCTCACAGACATACCAGAGTGTGGACGATGCCTAGCACACGTCCATCTCGGTCACAACAGCTCGGCTCCTGTCTTTCCCTTCAGTCAGAGACATCTTGACACATGGCGAGTCCGGGTGCGAGAATGGAAAGCAGGTCTCCTTATCCTTCTCCAAACTCTCCATCCCCACTGGTAACAGGCTGTTGAGGAGGGCTTCATTCAGCAAGGGCTGGGCACAAAATTCTAACCTGGAGGAAACTCGCTCCAACTACCCAAAACCACATGAATCTCCCACTCAGTGATCAAAATGCCCATGAGATTCCCTCAACCACTGAGTGGCCCCGTATCAGCTGACCTGACTGACACGTGCCACCCAATGGATACCTAAATTCCTACTTTCAACACATCCGTAAGCTTATCCTGTCATTTGTCGTGTTAGTCTCTGTGCTTTGAAGGCCACTGATGATCCGTGTTGTTCCTGAAGCGCTCTTCTCCGCTCCGTGATGCCACACAACTCTTTCTATTCCTCTTCTGGCCTCAAACGCTGGTTTCTCTCTTGCTGACTCCGCCTGAAGTCTGGTCCTTCCCCACGGCCCGAACCATCGCCTGCATAACTTCAACTGTACCTCGCAGCAGAAGACTCACTCCCCTGCCTGTTTCTGGCTTCGATCGCACTTGCTCCCTTCAGCTCAACAGTCTGCGGCCGAGTGGACAACCCCTCCGAAGAGAGGTCTCAGTTCAGACTGAGAACCGAGCTCACCATCCTTCCTCCCGAAACTTCTCCCACTACCACCCCTCGTCAGCGGCATTACCATTCCTCGTCTCCCAGCCTGCAAATCCACGTCTTCTGTGTCACTCCGCAAAAAGTGAGTCACCGGCTCACATCGATTCTATCTGCGGAAAGCTTCTTAACCCATCCTTCCTTCCCTCCCCTCCCCCACCCGGGGTCTCTTGCCTAGATGCTTCCACGAGTCGTTTAAGTGGTCTCTTTCATCTCCTTTCCCTGTCTCGTACTCATTCCCATCTCTGTCATTCGATCTATTTTTTTAAATTAATTAATTAATTAATTAAAATTATTTATTTTGGAGAAAAAGAGACAGGCACAGAGTACAAGCAGGGCAAGGGCAGAAAGAGAGGGAGAGACAGAATCTGAAGCAGGCTCCAGGTTCAAGCTGTCAGCACAGAGCCCAACAAGGGAGATCATGACCCGAGCCAAAGTCGGACACTTAACCAACTGAGTCACCCAGGTGCCCTTGTCATCAATCTTTCTAAGTACAAGCCTGATACGATCTTTCTGCCCACCCCCCCCCCACCCCCGCCACAGGCATGCATCTTAAAGTCTCAAATCCTCAGAATGGAAGTCAAAGTTCTCTACCGAAAATGATGTTGACACTTGCCTGTATTCCAATACTTTATCTCTCCTTATACAGTCTTTGAGGGTTTCCGTATCTTAGTCCCATGTATCTTCCACTGGTGTTAATACGCACTCGCTTCCTCCTGTCTCCAGGCTTCCATACCTACCACTACTTGCACGTGAAGGGCTCTTCCCGCCCTGTATCTATCTACCTACTGGAGTCCTATTCAGCTTTTAAGAGCCATCTCAAACCTCACCTTCCCCACAAATCTTTTTAAAATCTCCACCACTGAGACACCTGGATGGCTCAGTCGGTTAAGCGTCCAACTTCAGTTCAGGTCACGATCTCACGGTTCGTGAGTTCGAGCCCCGCGCCGGGCTCTGTGCTGACAGCTCAGAGCCTGAAGCCTGCTTCGGTTTCTGGGTCTTCCTCTCTCTTTGCCCCTCCCCTGCTCATGTGCTCTCTCTCTCTCTCTCTTTCTCTCAAAAATAAACATTAAAAAAATTTAAAAAATAAAATAAAATCCCCACTAATGAACTGACTAGAGCATTTAATATATTCTGCCTGGTACACACACTCTTGGGGGCACCCACCTCTGCACCTCCCACGTGGTTTCATGTGACACCTTATAAGTAGTGTGTGCTCCGGGGATGTCTGCTGAATTACGTAACAACCTAGTAAAGGTTTTCACAATCTCCGTGGCTTTAACAATCCCCAGGATCATGACACCTCCCAAACAGGTACCTCCAACCTGTTAATAAAAATAGCTAAAAGTTGGGGCGCCTGGGTGGCTCAGTTGGGTAAGCATCCGACTCTTGATTTCAGCCCAGGTCATGATCTCAAAGTTCCTGAGTTCGAGCCCCACACCAGGCTCCCTGATGACAGTGTAGAGCCTGCTTGGGGTTCTCTCTCTTTCTCCCTCTCTCTCTGCCCCTCCCCGACTTCTGCTGTCTTTCTCTCTTAAAATAAATAAACTTAACAGAAATAGCTAAAAGTTTATGAATGTTTATGAGTTCCTGGCATGGTACCAAGCACTGATGAAGCACTAGTTTATTTTATTTCCCAGCCAACCTATGAAGTGTTGATGGAGATTATCATTCGTCCTCTTTTCAGGTGATAAAACTCAATTACTGACAGATTTAGTAATTTGCCCAAAGTCACACAGACAGGTAAGTGGCAAGAGAGGATTTGACATGCAGGCCTATCTGATGATAGAGCCTATTCTTGGAACCAAGCATTCGGTAATATTTGCTGGGTGAATAGATAGAAGGATGGATGGGGTGGCTGGGTGGGTGGAAAGAAAGAAGGAATCAGCTTCCTGCCTGCAGTTTTTAATCCATTCCCTATTTTGCTGTTACAATGAACTTTCTAAAAAAAAGTGATTTTGCCATTTTGACCATTTTCTCCCTTGCTTGAAGTCCTCTATGGTGCCCAACCTCCTTAGAATGAAATCTGAACTCCAAACTATGGCAGAGAAGCTCCTCAATGATCGTACTTCAAGCTACCTCTGAAAGCTCCATCTGTGCAACTCTTCCCAGGGGACCCTCTGCCTCAGCCATCCAGGACTCCTTAGAGATCCTTGTGCCACGTTCTTGCCTTTCCCTATCTTTTCAGTCTCTCTCATGCTGAAAATACCATTTCCCCCTCCAGGCGCCCTCCCAACATTGACCCCTCAAGACTAAGCCCAACTACTCCCTACTCCATTCCCCATTCCACTCTAATCCTTCACTATACAAGAAGACAGCTGGGATTCTAACTCACCACAATCACTATTTGATTTGCTACATGCATACCTAACACTCTTCAAAGGTATCCCCTTATCCTATAGATTTGGATGTCCTGCTGAGCAAATAAAACCCAATTCCTCTGCATCTCATAACCCTACACTATTGTTGTCTTTCCAGCGAACTCTACAATGGGCCATTAATCCAATCCTGCCACCATTATTAATAATAGTATTACTTTCTATTTCAAAACCTTGGGGATTTAAAGCTAAAAGGGACCTTGGATTTACTACCTAAAGGAAAGGAAGACTGGTATTGTAGGAGCTACTGGACCATGACCTCCCTTCCAGAACTTTGCACATAGCCACACATAAGAAATCTAAGAAACACGGAGGCTGCATGGCTGCCAGAGTGATACGCTTTCAGACCTGGATCTTCTGCTCCATACACACACACACCCACACACACACACACAAACACACACACACACACACACACACACACACACACACACACACCGAGCATGCGGTGTTCAAGTCCATAATGGTGAGTGACAAAGGATCCCTGTGCTTGGGACATTATTATAGTCGGGAAGAGCCAGACACGTGTTCTGCTCCTTCCAACATAAGCAATGAGTGGCAAGACAGGGAAGAGTCCAGGAATCTTACACAGACTGCTTCCTTGAGAATTCAGCACTTGAGACGTGAGCTGGGTCCTAAATAACGTGTCAGAGTCAGCCAGGTGAAGGCATGGCAGTAGGAGGGAAGAGAATGTGCCCAAGCAAAACAAAACAAAACAAAACAAAAACCCTGTATAAACAAAGGTGTGGAGACCTAGAACAGCTGGGGATACACAGAGCATTGCAAGAAACTGTGTTACTGAAGCGTAACATGCTTAAGCTGACGCACATGAGACTCCTCAGACTATCAACTCTCCCCAGTAATAGGTCCGCTGAGACCCCCACCAGCCACTTTTAACCCACTCACTGCAGGCGGGGGGGGGGGGGGGGGGGCAGACCTCATTCACTCACTTCCCATCTCTCCCTTTTTTTTTTTTTAATTTTTTTTTTAACGTTTATTTATTTTGGGGACAGAGAGAGACAGAGCATGAACGGGGGAGGGGCAGAGAGAGAGGGAGACACAGAATCGGAAACAGGCTCCAGGCTCTGAGCCGTCAGCCCAGAGCCCGACGCGGGGCTCGAACTCACGGACCGCGAGATCGTGACCTGAGCTGAAGTCGGACGCTTAACCGACTGAGCCACCCAGGCGCCCCTCATCTCTCCCTTTTTAAAGATCTCCAACAACACTTTTTCATTCCTCTCCTGGTTACCCTGCTAACAAACAGTGAGTGCTTCCTTAAGCCTAATACCTCATGTCGCTCCTGGGTGCGGAGCGACAGGCATGTGTCTTGTAATCTCTGTGGCACAAATGATTACACGGAAGGCAAACAAGTGAACCTGAATGAGGAACACCACCTAAGCTGCTGGGATGGCAGCAGCCCCTTTCCTACACGCTAACACGTTCCACTGGCCTGGCTCATTCCCAGATTCCCACTCACCCTCCGCACACCTGGACACTTACTGTTTCACATCATCCCTTCCCCCAAGCCCAGCCCCGCCATGACCTGTCTGATCAAATGGTTCGGCCATGATAGTTTCGGTGCCAGGACATTGGTAATTTTTCTGACTCCCTGATATATTCCAGGGCACCCCCAAACTAACAGGAAGAACATTTAATTAGAAATTCAGAAAGCCAGTTTCAAATGAAACATCTGTTTGCTGAGGGCCTGCTTGGGCCGTTATGTCAGGATTAATTGCCGGCCTGTAGAGTTGTGTCAGCAGGCTCAGGCTTGAGTCCCAGCTCTGCTACTTGCTGGGTGACATCGGTCTCTGAGTCTCATTTTTCTGCTTAGACAAATGAGAGGTGTTAATGCGTATCTCATAGGACTGCTATGTCGAATGAAATAACGTGAGTGAAATATTTAGCGCAGGGCCTGATACATAACAAATGCTCAATAAATACTATGGAGCTTCTATTATTCTTCAGAAAACTGTTGTTCTGGGGCGCCTGGGGGGCTCCATCAGTAAGCGTCTGACTCTCGAAATCCGGCTCAGGTTGTGATCTCTCAGTCATGAGATGGAGCCCCCGTCAGGTTCTGGGCTGAGTCTGAAGGCTGCTTGGGATTCTCGCTCTCGCTCTCTCTCTCTCTCTCTCTCTCCCCACCTCGGTCTCTCTGCCCCTCCCCCACTCATGCTCTCTCTCAAAATAAATAAACATTTTTAAAAAAGAAGAAGGCGGCTTTTGTTCCTCTTTGTAAAATGTGGAATAAATACCCTTGCCCTCTTTCCTCAGAGGATTATATGGACATGCTTCAAATGCTCCCAAGCAGGACTTCCGGGGACCACATCCACCTGGATGTGCAGGATCCTTGAAGTGCAGAATCCCAATCCCACCCCCACGCAATAAATGACAATTTCCAGGAGATGGTGTTAGGAATCTGCATCCTGAACAAGCACCATAGTAGACATTGCGCTCTAAAATTTGAGAGGACTCCCAAGGATTCGTCAAAGGGTAAGTGACCGATCTGTCCCAGATGACAGATGACTCCTTGAGTGAACCGCCCATTCAGAGTCTCCCATGTCACCAACTCGCTGGAACAGAAAAGGAGTTGAGTCTGTCATAGAAACTGGCAATGGAGAATCGTGAGCTGATGAGGAGTCGGCTCAGAGATGTCGTTCTCGCAGTAAGGCCACGACTCGGCGCTCGATGGGATTGTGTCGCCTTCGTTTGATGTGGGAGCCTGACAATTATCATTAGAGTCCATGCCCACAACCATATGACAGGCATCGAATCCCTCCCTGCCTTTAGCAGCATCTAGTTAAAACAGATTCTGATCTCTGGCGGTCCCTAATTCCTAGCAGACGACCATTCTGTCCTCCAATTCTGTGCCTCCCATCGCCATGCCAATCGTGAGGTTTTGTCAGTCACTCTCCTCAGTTCCTTCTATCAGCACTGCAAACATCCATGTGAATTAGCCGGCTCCACTTTGAATCTCCCCATAGCACAAAGCCCACAGGTATATTTGGGTAGCATTGCCTGAAATTTACACGCTGCCTGCAAACGCCTCTGTGAGGTCTCTCCACCTAAACCGGTTTCCTCATTCAGTTTAGTAGGGCTCCCTGAAGCTGGCTTTTTTCCCCAATTCCTCTCTATACTCCAGCTTGCCACTTGACAATGTCTCTGTACCCTCTTAAAACCACAGCATACTAGATGGGAAGGGCGGGGTCCAACAGGGACTTTATAGACAGGGGACTATGACCAGAATCACAAATCCCAGTGGAGACCTCAATTCCCCTTGGATCCTCCTCCTTAAAAGAGCAAAACACCAAGTCATTGAGAAAAAAAAAAAAAAAAAATCTTCCCAGGGCCCAGGCCTGCTTCACTCCTTGTTATGATGTTCCGCAGTTGCCGACCTTGGTCCCCTGTACCCACGAAGATAAAGCCAGCCTCGGGTCCCCAAGAGATGACGGGTGCAGAGCAAGAGGTGGAAAGTCTCACCCTGTCCGGTCCTCTCACTGACGGATGGGAAGCACAGGCCCAGAGAGGTGCCACGACTGCCCACCAGGGGGATAAAAGGGAGCTGGACATCCCAAAGCTCAGCACAGGGGGCTCAACAGTGCAAGTCTCAGTGTCTCCCCAACCCTTCCACTTTTTAAGATACTGGATGGAGAGGAAGTTTCAAAGAATGAGAAATGTACTACGGTTTCTCTTAAGAGGAGCTCCCTGTGACCGTGTATGAAACCCACCCTCTGTGGACCTATTACTTGGAATCTAAACCTGGCGACAACTCTACCATTAGGTCGGTTCCTTCTTTACGGAAGAAAGCCAACTGTTGCCTTTTGTGTCCAACAGTGATTACCTGGTTGAAAACAAAGGCCAGGCAGCACCTAGGAGACAGAAGCTTTTTTGCTGTTGCTGTTGTTGTTTTTTGTGGGTTTGGGGGGGGTGGGGGGGGGTTGTCATTGTTGTTGTTGTTTTTGATGGTGCAGAGGTTCTCTTCCCAACTTCTGCTACAGTGGAGTCTCGGCCTGGCCCAGCATGCCATGCTTTGGCTGGTTGTGGCAGCACGCTGCATTTCAGCAAGGGGCAGGAAAGGAGAGGGCTCCCAGGACACTGCCTTTCTCCCTATCACAGTTCACAAAATGCCAGCAGCAGAGCCCAAACCAGAATGGGCCTCCCTCAACTGCTTCAAGAGCAAGATTTTGACAAAGATGAACATCTCGTCCCCTGTCCTCTGTTGGGGTAACCTGCTGAAATTCCCTGAGGACTTTCCAGGTTGGGCCTTTAGGTGAAGTATACAGGGTGTTCAGGGACAAGTTCTGTTTGAAATTCAGAACCCAGAAGGTAGAACTACAGGCTGTTGCCACATCAGATCACAGGCAGAGAAAACTGACAAATGGAAGACCAACAATTCTCCAGACTCACTAACTGGCCACTGGTTATCCACACACTGGCCCAGGCCCTGCCCTCTGCCTCTCATGAGTCCTCATCTCTGTAGATATTGTATAGATAATTCAGGTCACTTCCTATAGCCAACAAGCTTCGCTTACCCAATCTTCCATTCCTATCTTGCTCAAGTAACTACGGAAAGTTAAAAAAAAAAAAAAAATGTGGGTTTTTTTTTGGGGGGGGGGTAAATTTTACTAAGGAAATAAAGATAGCAGAACCCATTCAGAAACATTTGCAAAACATTTAATACCTAGATGTATCTCATTAGAAACCTACTTAAGCCTCGAGGGAACTACTTGTTGTGGGGGAAAGTCCCAGCAGGGACTTCAGTTGTTGATGAATTTATTAATTGACCTATTAATATAAGGGCCAGGTTCATGGAAAGTCTTTGGCCAAGCAGAGAAAAGCAGACCTTCAATTACCCTTCTACTGGTGTTCTCGGTCCAGGGAGGTGATGCGTGGAGAGAGAGCCCTGATCACAATGGCTGGAGCCTCCATCCATCCTACTCCCCCACTCCCTGGCTCTCCTGCAGCTTCTGTTCAGCCAGAGTTTGGAATTCAATCCAGGCACAGGCATGACAAACACTATTTTTCATTTCCATGGAGACCAAGGCCTGCAATAGAACCAGGACTCCATGCCTGAAATGCCAAAACAGCCTGACCCACTTTTCCCCCTTCCTACAAAAACAAAATAAGTTTGTTTGGGTCCTGCCAGAGCTCCGGTTATCTCTATGGACACTTTGAAGAGGAAGGAATGATAATAACCTTTGAAAACTCTGACGATGCTACAAAAGCTGTCAGAAGGCAGACACGAATTGCTTCACCCAAAAGGCTCTCAGACCAAACCCATCCTGTGTCCTCGTCTTAACCTTCTGGAGGGAGAGGGTCATATCCCCTAAGACATGTACTTAATGGCTGGCGACACTACTCCCAGAATCCAAAATCGGGGAACTGTTTTCTTCAATGTCCTCTTATGCCACTCTGCCCCTCACTCTCTTCTGGCCTCCCTGGACCCTTCTGTTCCTCGAACACACCAAGTCCACCACCTGCCCCAGTGTATTTCCCTTCTGTCTGGGAACTCTTTTGAGTTTTGAATTCTGGTTCCTTTTCAACCTTCAAAGTTCAAAGGCTACCTCCCTAGAGCAGCTGGTCTTGAAGGACCACTGGGTCTAAAGTGCCCTCCCTTGTCTCCCAGGCAATCATGATCATGGCCTGCCTTTCCCCCTTGATGGCATTTAGTAGGAGCTGAAATTGCCTTTGTCGTTGTTTTGCTGCGTTTCCTATCAATAGAGTGAACGCTCCGTGGGGGACAGGGCCTTGTCTACTTGTGTGGGTCGCCAGTGCCTCTAACACAATGACTGGCACAAATCTGGGACCACAGATGCACTGCATGAATAAAGGAATGAGCTCTTTTTAAAAGCCATTCAATCCACTGTTCGGCCACTCTGTTAGACATTTCTTTCTTAAGCCTGCCCTAAATCTGCCTTGTTGTAACACCAGCCCACTGGTTCTTATTCTGACTTCTGGATCCATGCAAACTGAAATTGGTGACATCACTTCCAGGTTCTATGCTGGCCTGGCCACTTTCTCTAAACATCAGTATGTATGTCTGAGTTTAAATTCTGAGCTGCTTCGTGCTCTTGAGAAAAATGATTTTATCTTTCCGTGAGTCTGTGTTCCTTGTCTGTCAAAGAATCACAACCTACCTTACTGGGGTGAGGGGCAGAATCTTAAAAAGCAAACAAGCAAACAAACAAAGCGATTTGGACAGTACCTCCCCCTAAAATAAAGGTCTTCCTATAATTGCTCACCGAGCAAAAAAAAAAAAAAAAAAAAAAAAAAAAAAAAAAAAAAGTGTTAGAGAAGCAGGAAGTGAATTCCTAGTTAAGAAACTGAATCCTGTTTCTAAATTCTGTCCCTTTCTTCATGGCACAGAGGGTGAGAATATCAGTTGTTGCTATGCACGCCTTCAGCTAGTTCCTCCCTCCATGGGGCTGGGAAGATAAGGACTTAGGATGGAGCAGAAGATGCTGAAATTACTCAAAGGAACTTAACTGGTTTCGTACCGTTTCCTTTCCCTGAGATTATTCACTGCAGGACAAACATCTACGTTGGGAGACAGTCGTGCTGGGTTTGCGGGCAGTGCTGGCTGAACTGATCTGTCATAACAGTCTGTTGCTTGGAAAGTGCCTTGGTGGTCATGTAATCCAACCTGTCACCAAGCGCAGGGGTTTTCTCCGCAAGGCCCTGACAACCACCATCCAGCCTCTGCTTCAGATCTCCAATGAGAGAGTACTCACTGGGTGGCCACATACATGCCAGGACAGCTCTCAAGGGATTTTTAGGACCATGGTCCTTATTTCTCCATGATTCTTGGAGATCATTATCCATCCAGCTCTCTCTGAGCTTCACAGTCTGTGGAAATTAAGCTAACCCTGCTGATTTGATGTCAGTGAACAAGCATTTACTGAACACCTACTATGCACCTCCAACCCTGAGAAACCTATTCATCCTGAGGGCCCCACAGGGCAGTGACTTGTGTCATGGTTCTATGTAGATACACAGAGATGAAATACACAATACTAAACATGATTATGGGCACACAGTAGGGACTTAATGCTTTTAAATTGGACTCACTATCAATCTCAGCCAAATCTAAGTACAATCCCACCCTAAGTATTTCAGAAGCCTCAACACTCAGAAGAACGGGACCTTGTAAAAGCAGACAGGTGCTAATAAGCTATCCCAGGAAGCCTTCCTTGAAAGAGATTTCCAATCCATTGGGAGGCCAGAAACCACCGGAGCAAGGCAGGGCGCGGTTCAACTGAATAGAACTTCCAGCTTCTTCTAACTTTGCCCCCATCCTCAGCATGAGAAATGTTGCTACTAAAACTGAAAAGGAACTTCACTCTGTCTCTCTCTCTCTCAAAAATAAACATTATCCCCCAAAAAAAATTTTTTAAGGGGGGAGGGCACCTGGGTGGCTCAGTCGGTTAAGCATCCGACATCGGCTCAGGTCACGATCTTGCGGTTCGTAGGTTTGAGCCCCGCCTCGGGCTCTGTGCTGACAGCTCGGAGCCTGGAGCCTGCTTCAGATTCTGTGTCTCCTCCTCTCTCTGCCCCTCTCCAATTTGCACTCTGTCTGTCTCTCTCTCTCTCAAAAATAAATAAACATTACCAAAAAACAACAACAACAACAAAAAACTGAAAGGAACTTGTGCCGGATCCATCCATCCATCCATCCATCCATCCATCCATCATCCACCCATCCACCCATCCATCAATCCAGTAGCTGAGGAGACCACACTCCATGCCGGGTAATGCTCTAGGCATTAGGGATACAGGCTCTACCTCTAAGGAACTCACAACGGGGTGGGAGAGACAGACATGTAATGAACTAACACCATGCGATAAGAGCTCCTTGGCCTCAATCAAAACAGCTCCCTTCACTACCTGCCAAAGAGTCAGCCAGTCCTGACTCAGCCCCTTCCCTGAGTATAACCTGGGAGCAAACCAGTCCTCTCTGAGATTCAGCATTAATTATGCAACAAGAAGGCGTGTGGATGCCACCTAGTCCCCGCAAAGATGTGACAGGAGGATGACAAAGAGTGTCTCAAGGATACACTGGGAACTAGTGAGAGGAAGCAGCTTCTCTGACATAGAGGGACTCCAATCTAAATTAGGTGAGGGATTCAGAAACGAGATCCTGGGGTCCTTGTTAATTCAGACTCATCAGCCTTCCCTCTCATTGAGGCTATGCCACATCAGGCACCAGAGGCTGCTGCCATGCTGTCAGAAGAAAATTCTGGGCCAAGCAGTCTCGTAGACTAAGGGGTACGTAGGGTGTAGGTGAATGACGGTTAAGTAACAGCACTCAGTGCACCCTTCTCTCCTATCACTCCTGCCTAAGCTCATGGTTAAAACCAAGTGCGGCGAATCCTTTCCAGACTTCTATGGATTCAAATCCAGTTCTGATTTCCTTTTCTGCTGGAGATCAAACAGAAACAGGCTGAAGAACAACCATTATGTTAAAATTACAGAAAATTTTAGAACAAAGAAGTCTGTAAGAGGTCAGCCAATATGTCTGGCTGCAGGCAAACAGAAACACCCAAATCACCCAAGAGGCTTCACCCTACTTTAGCATATATCCGAGGTACAAAATGCCAAGGCTCCCCTTTGTGATCCTTCTCACTGCCCTCTGCGATCATCAGGAAGTTCCTTACGATTAAAACAAAAGTCTAGTAAAATGCATTTAATACCACTTTCTCTTATTCCAGCTTTCCAGAACTCGAGGTCAGTTCATTAGCTAGAACCCTTTCTCAGTTCCCATACTCCTTTCTTTGGGTTGGAATGATTCCAATTCCTCAAACCTATTTTCAGAAGTGAAAAATCATTTCTCCTACAATCTCTCCAAATCTCTGTTTAGATTATACCTCAAGTGACAGAAAAGTCATTAATTGATCGTGCAGTTCATTTCACCTTTGGACAACTCTTTTTATTTTAAGCTCAAACTGTTTCCCGTGGCTCCCTACCAAAGGTCCCATTTCTACTCTCCCGGCAGACATAGAATAATCTAATTCCTTTTGCACGTGCAATCTGCACACGGCTCGCATGCTCGCTCAGTCTTTTCTCCTCCAGACCTGCCAGTCCCTCCAGCATCCCTTGTACAGCATGGCTATGGACCCCACAGCCACTGGCTGGGCTCATTCCAGTTCATCCCAATCCCCCTTACACTCTGGAGCCCAGGCATTGTAATCCCACAGAGAAGTGCTCTCTGATCAGCTCAGAATAGAGCAGAGCCACCACCCCATGGGCTCTGGAAATCAGAATGCAAACATGTATTTTTGGACTCCTGTTCTGAATCAGGAGACTCTGGAATTAGTCACTGTTCTCTTACGAAGTTTCTGGCTACAGCCTATAGGCTAAGGAGAGTGCCTCCATGTATGCCATACATATGCATATCCCTACAGGAAACACCCCACCCCCATTTTCCCCCTAACCTGACAAACCTGAGTTCGGTGAGATGATGAAGAATCCATCCAGTTCTTGCCCCAACTCAGGCTATATCCCAACTCTGAATGTGTTTATATGAATTATCTCCAGGCCAGATGCAAAACCACAGCCCTTAGAGATTCTCTCACCTGAGGAGGTCAGATCCTTAGAAAATGTTTTCTCTCCCCCTAGTCCACACACATTTGTTCCTTGGACCCTCACAGCCTGACTCACAGATAAGCTGAAGTTTCCCCTAACTGGCCGAAGCAATACTGTGAGGTTCTGAGGTCGTTAGGAAACCTGAATCCAGCCCTGTCGTGTCCATAACCAAGAACAGAAGGGTGCGTGTGTGCAAACGCATGTAGAGTGAAGGCTGTCTGCTCCCTTCACAGCTTTCTAAGGCGGTCTCAGGACTCTCCCATCAGGACTGTCTGATTCGGGGTCAGCAAACTATGACCCACAGGTCAAATGCAGCCCACCATCCATTTCTGTATGACCCGCGAGACGGTTTTTACATTTTTAAATGATTAGGGGAGAAAAGAAGAGTACCTTGTAACATGTGAAAATTATATGAAATGGAAATTTCAGAGTCCACAAATAAAGTTTTATTGGGAACTCAGCCACCTGTGTTCGTTCATAGGTCGTCTGTGCCTGTGGCTGCTTCTGCTGTACAAAGCAGAGTTGAGTCGTTTCAACAGAGAACAGCACGGGCCCACAAAGCCTAAAGTATTTACCATCTGACCCTTTACAGAAACAGTTGGCCAGCCTTTGGTCTAACAATATATGCCCCCTGGAAAGGTGGTTTCCGGGAGCCTGCTTCTCTTCTGACACATTCCATCAACCCCCGGGGCCCCAACCCGCCCACCCGTGTATGAGGACTTCACAAGTTGAGGGAAGGGGTTCCAGGCTTGCTCCCACCTGCAGAGGAGAAATGTAGGGCCAGGAAAGAGAGGAAGCTTTTTGTAGGTAGTATATAAAAGTTCCTCTCCTTCATTCTCTCCCCATGGGGTACTACTTTCCACGGCCTTGATGGTGACACTCTTCTGTCATGGGCAGCTCCCCAAAACATCCCTTTCTGCATCCCTTCTTTCAAGGCCCGCTTTTTCCACTCTGGTCCCAAACTTCTTAACCCGTGGTGTGCCACTCGTGGATGTCTGGGCAGAGAGGTGGGGCAGTAAGCAGAAGAGCAAGCGGGTGGGTCTACAGGAACACAGTTGGCTTAGCAAGGGGAAGAGGCAAAGTTCCCTGTCTCCAGCCCTGGCTGAGAGCTTGGCTGAGTCCCCAGGAAGACAGGGAGCTTCAAGCCCTCCTCCCCACTCCTCTACTTGCCTAAATCAAGCAAATAACTAACAATGCAAGGAGGTGCGGGGGAGTAAGGACCAGCCACTGGGTATCTATTTTCTGAAAACACATGGCAAATCTCTGAGCCAAATGCCTGCTAAGCCAAAGAATAAACAAATCCCTTTATTTCTCTGAGACAGGAGCTATCAACTTCCCCTCCGGTCCTTTCCTTCCGCTAGCCAGATCCATCGATCCCATGGTCCTCTCCCCGTGGGAGAAGCAGCATCTGTCAGCATCTAGGAGGGGGGCCTGCCTCCTCCCCCTTGCTAACCACTGCTCTGGTCACCTCACCCCCACCAGGGGCACCCCAGAGCTCAGTTGGTGGCTGGAGAGCACATGGCCTGTCCACACCTCCCCCAGAGGCTCCGGCCAGCTCTCCATGACGCATCGCTAATTCAACCCTCTGCCCTCCTTTCTCCAAGCTACAGGACCCTGAATAAGTCTTGCTGGGCCAAGGGGACCCCATCCGCCCAACTCAAGCCCTCCTTTCACCCCACCAGGGCCCACCGCTCAGTGCTCCAAAGGTCTGCTCAAGCTGTGCTACTATGAAGCAGGAGAGGAAGGGGGGGGGGGGGGGGAGGGAAAAGCTAGGGGGTGAAAAGAATGTGGCATCTCTGCAGGATGATGTCACGCTGGCTGCTTCCAGATCCCCCAACACAGAACAGAAGCAAACAACATGGACTCCGGATTTACTGTCTTGAAAGGTTTGTGTTCTCAGCAGCTCTGAGCAGCCTGCGCCAGCTGGAAAAAGCACACGGCCAGACAGACAGGTCCTCTCTTTACAGCCCCCGGGGGGGCCCCAACCCGACCCCCGGATGGAGAGGGGCGGGGGGAGGGGCGGGGGGGGGGGCAGAGCTACCCCTCCAAAACAAATGCCCAGAGGAAAACAAAGATAGACTGACACATACACACACACAAGCGTCAGTTAGCACTAACCTGGAAGCCATTAGGAACGGTAGTGGAGTGCAGTGCAGAGGAACTCATTCATTCATGCATTGGGCAGTGGGGGACGGGGGCGGGGAGCGGGGGCCCTGAGGACGTCGGAGGGCACTCACCTCCATGCCCACCCCGCAGCCCTGTTTCTAACCGGGGAGGGAGTGGGGGCGGGGTGCTCATAAGCTCGGGGAGCTGCCTTTCTCTGCTGTCTCGCACGGCTCTGGAGTTGTAAGCATGACCCTCCCCCTTTATTTTCTCCCCCTCCCTCCCGCCGCGGCTGTTACTTGGTGTGGTCGGTGTGGTCGCGCGGCTACAGAAGTCCCTCTCTCCCTCGCCCTTGCTCCCTTTCTCTCCCCGACTCCCTCACAGACAGCTGTTCTCCGGCCCCAGCACGCACGCGCACAGGCGCACACGCGCGCGCGCGCGCACACACACACACACACGCACACACTCAGACACGCACCCCTCTCGCGCGCCGACACACGCGCGCACACGCACAAGCGCGCGCGCACACACCCTGCCGCCTGCCGCTTTACATAATGCAACTCTTTGGTGCGGTCAGCTTGCCAGCTCTCAATTATTTATGCCAGTTTGGAGGACAGAGCCGCCGGGCGCCCCGCGAGCATGATTTCCCCTCCATCCCCAAACCGGACCAAACGCCAGATGATGCTCCCAGGAGATCCTGTGCCCTTTGCTGCCACCAATTATTTCCCAGGTGTTGCCTATTAGGTCAACCTGTATCAAGGAGGTGACGCTGAATCAAAACACAGGCGCCTGGCTCAAAATAGAGCCTTGCCTCTTTCAAAGGATGACAGCTGCTCTCATGGCCCCAGCCTTGGGAATACAGGAGAGGAGGAAGGCAGCGCTGGAGACCAGACTCTATGCAAGAAAATGGCTGAGGGCCTCTTCAGGGTAGCCTCTCCCAGACTCCCAAGACAGCCGGGCTGATCCTCACAGACAAGGAAAATAACACTCAAGTAAAGCACTTGCAGTCATGACAAAGGAGGCTCATCTGAGTTTTTGAACTCCTAAGCTGCGCCTCTTAAAAAGGTTTTTTCTGTCCTCTCCATTCACTGAAACGCAGTGATTTCAGTGGTACTGCAAAAGCCCCCAGACAAGTGTTCTTTCAGTCGAGAGGCAGGCAGTCTATTCAACAAGGGTAGTAATGAATATTTTGAAAGTCATCTACGGCCCGCAAGGCACTTTCCCTCACATTAATTTGCTTTCTACAACAATCATCTATATAGGCCTCATTATGACCACACCAAACGTAAGGATGCTGAGCCCCGGAAAGGTGGATGGTCCCGCGGCAAGAAAGGCTGAGCTGGGAATCATCACCAGACTAGAAATCCCATGACAATGAACTGCCTAACACCCCAGGCCCAGGCATGACCTTGAGCCTCTGGAACATCACCATCACCTTTTGACAGAGTAGCAAGGGAAGCCCAAACATGAGCCCAAACAAACAAATAACAAAAAGAATGATGGCGGTTAGCTCAGTGTTTCTCAAACCTTAATCCCCCAAGGATCTTGTTAAACCACAGATTCTAACATCTACGGGAGGGCCCAAGAGTTGGCCTTTCTAACAGACGCTCAGGTGATGCCCATGTTGCCATTCCACAGGCCACACCTGGGGTAGCAAAGGGCTGGTTTATGCATTCTTGCTCTCTGGATATTCCTAAAGGACAGAGTTTTGTCCGTCTGCTGCAGCTACACAGGATAACCTGCTGAAGGTGAATAATAATTATAATCTATTGATGTCCCCCGTGTCCTGCTCACCAGACTCATGCTGGGAGCTAATACTTCTTGGGCATCTGTTGGCAGAAAGTCTCACTCTGGGACTGTCAAGCCTTATCTATAAGGCTCAGCCTGAAAGGCCTTTCCAGGATTGTTTCTGTCTGCAATCATCGATAGAAGAGTGCTTTCACTGTATCAAGAAGCACACAGGTTTGGGTATCTGGCCTCCACTTCGGTTACCCGGAGGAAGTTCCTTCGACTCCAAAGAAAGGTGTACAAGCAATACCCTAAGACACCAATTCTGCCCCAATTCTACCCACCAGTACCTGTCTGGCTCAAGTCCTGCCCCCTTCTCAAATACCTTCCTCACTCTGGACCTTCCAACTCCCTCCCCTCTTCTCTTACTCCTTAGAAAGAGCTTGCACTGTGCAGTTGAATCTGCATGCAAAGCTAAGCTTTGCTGCTTTCTGGCTCTCTGATCCTTGTGTAAATCCATCTACCCCCACCCCCACCCCCTCATTTCAGACTCGGCCTCTTCATCTGAAGAAGCCAATAGTATCTTTCCTCTCTGATACTGTTGAAAAAATGATGGACTAAAACAAAGGCATGGAACAGGAACCAAGAAAAGCTGGTATCTCCCCCACCCCAGCCCTTATAAACTAGAAGGAACTTAACTGGAGATTCTTTTGTTCACTCCATTAGTTTTCTCTTCCTAAGAAGGTTGTAGGCTACTTTTCTCATGTCCTTCCAACATGTAGGAGTTCTGGGTACAGCACAGGTACTCGGTAAATATCTTTGTACTGACTGTCCTGTCCTCTATTAACAGACTTAACAAAGGGGTTGGTGGAGTCAACCAGCCAGAGGCTTCGTCTTGGCTCACTTACCGCGTGACTTTGGACAAATCATACTAACTTTTCAGAGGCTTTCCTACTTCCATATAAAATGCACAAATTCGTCTTTCCTCTGAAACACCTCCACATCCCCCTATCGTGTTAGTATCTTCAACAGTTTAGATTAATAGCGGTGGGTTAAAAGGGCAGGCTGAGATCGGACCAAGCAGACTTCATATACTGGCTCTCTCAATTCCTAATTTTGTCACCTTTGAAAAAAGTTAGCCTCACTAAGCTTCAGACTTCTTAATCTTTAGTCAAAAAATAACAGAAACTTACTGGATTCTGCGAGGATTAAGTGAGGTAAATACATGTAACAAGCTTTTCACTTTATCGGACACAGAGTATCAGTCCAATGAATCAAAATACCATGATTATCAATATTGGTCAAAAACAACAGCTATTTAAGAAAGAAAGAGAAAAAGAAAGAACTTCTAGTGGTGAGACAGGTATTCATAAGCCTTCAACTGAGTCTGAGTCTGGACCTAAGAAAAATCTCAGTTCCATAAGCTGCAGGTTATGCCCCCTGCCATTGTCAGAATGTTCTTTGCGACTCCCCAACTAGACCTCACTGAATAGTAGGAAAGTTACAGAGCAAGCAAATCAGAGAATCTGGGTTGTATCTACTGTGTTATAAAATGTAAACCTTTTCTCCATGATTTGAAGCTCCTCACTTGAGCTACATAAAACCAAAATTAACCTGATAATAAACAGAAATAGAGTACTTTCTGCGTGTGATGCAACTTGCTAAGTCTCTGAAGTGAACGATCTCATCTAATCCTGCCAACAATGTTATGAAACAGGTACTTCTCACCCCCATTTTTTCCGATGGGTTAATAACTTAAGAGGTGGCAGGTTTGCTAACTTTCCTATAGCATATGGTTCATAAACAGTAGAACATGTATCTGAAACCCCGACTGCCTTACCCGAGTCCCACTTTTTTTTTTTAATTTTTAATGTTTATTTAATTTTGAGAGAGAGAGAGAGAGAGAGAGAGACAGAGTGCAAGTGGGGGAGGGGCAGAGAGAGGGAGACACAGAACTGGAAGTAGGCTCCCGGCTCTGAGCTGTCAGCACAGAGCCCGACACGGGGCTTGAACTCACGAACCGTGAGATCATAACCTGAGCCGAAGCGGGATGCTTAACCGACTAAGCCACCCAGGCGCCCCCACCCGAGTCCCACTCTTAACCACTGCATCGTGCATGAAAAGAAGTGCTACTGACACATCATGGGGGGGGGGGGGGTGGGGGCGGGGCAGGCAGGGGCCTTCTTGTGCTAAGAGGGCTTACTAGATTTGCACTGCTTTCTCGTTGTCCCTGAAAGGCACAGCACAAACTCTGCAGAGGCCGCTGAGTCTAAGAGATCGAAGACCTGTGATCCGAAAGGAGCAAACCGGCTTTCTGCAGATGCAACCGACACCCCCAGACTCAACCTCCGCCTTTTAACAGCTGAGCTCTTTGGCACCTAAATTCCCAAACTGCTTTTCTGTAAATGAATTTAGGAAATGGGAGGTAAAAGTAGGTATCTTTTTCTGAATTAAACCTTTCCCTTAGAGATATGGAAAGCTGACATTAGGTTCTATTTTTGAAGAGACAAAGAGGCTTTCTGAGTCCTGTGCAATATCAAAAGCACTTTCCAAAGAGCACCCTGGAGGAATCGGGGGAAGAAAGAGAAGTTAAGGTGCACCTGCAAATCCAATCCGGTCCCACTCGACATAGTCCCGTTCAATCACATTCTACAGAAAGAAGGTTGGCGTGCACCTAGTATCTTGTTCACCTCAAGCACTTAGTAATTGTTGTTGACAAAAATGGGAGACAAAGGACAAGGTCCTATTCTGTCTTTGAACTCTACTCCCATCCCAATGAAAACAAAAGACTTTTTTAAGTAGTACTTTCATTTTAACGAAATCTGAATTTCTTGAATTACGGGGAATGATCGACTGAAGTGAACCCGATTACATTACTACCACCATCATCCAAAATACAGGTGCTAATCTAGGAGATCCCTGAAGTGTTTGGTAAATCAAAGAAGGAAAAGGAATAGAGATAGGACATTTACTGAGAATCTACCATGTGCTAGGCACATATCTTATTTACTTATAAAACTTCTTTTTAATCTGATGATAAGACTAAATATAGAAAACTATCCTGGCTCAGTTGGTTGAGTGTCAGACTTCGGCTCAGGTCATGATCTCACAGTTTGTGGGTTTGAGCCCCACACTGGGCTCTGTGCTGGCAGTGCAGAGCCTCCTTGGGATATTGTCTGTCTGTCTGTCTCTGTCTCTCTCTGTCTCTCTCTGTCTCTCTCTCTCTCTCAATCTCTCTCTCTCCTTGCCCCTCCCCTGCTCACATGCTCTCTCTCTCTCTCTGAAAATAAGTAAAACTTAGAAGAAAAAAAAAAAGCCTATCCTTATCCAAGGTCACATAGGTATTTCTAAAACCTATGTTTTCACCACACCATGCTACCTCCATAAACAAACACCTATGAAGTAAAAGGCACTTCAAAAGTTACCGCACTTGGGGCACCTGGGTGGTTCAGTCAGTTAAGCGTCCGACTTCGGCTCCGGTCATGATCTTGTGGTTCGTGGGTTCGAGCCCCGCGTCAGGCTCTGTGCCGACAGCTCAGAGCCTGGAGCCTGCTTCAGATTGTATCTCCCTCTCTCTGCCCCTCTCCCGTTTGTGCTTTGTCTCTGTCTCTGTCTCTCAAGAATAAATAAATCTTAAAAAAAAATATTTTTTTTTAAGTAACCGCACTTAACCAAAAGCAGTTACAATCATGATATTGCATTTAGCCCTTGAAATGACACTGCAAGTCAAGTCCCATTGCTCCTACTCAGGCCAGTTATCCATTTATTGCCCCTCAGGTCCAAATCCACCCTTCTTTGCCCTGACTCATGATGCTGGAGCTGTACCTGGTGAACACTCCGCTGGCCTAATAAGCCTCACTGGCGCCCCTAGTGGGCACTTGCCTGTTTACCAGCCCCAGCCTGCGGCACCTCAGCAACCTTCTGTGCCACACACTGGGCCACCCCCACACTGTCTCCAGTGAACGTGGATCTCCACCTTTGCATGGGGATCACCCTTGTAGGTGTTTTCCTTCGTTGGGTTCTCTGCCTCAATCCTAAAGGTGGTGGCTGCTCCCTACATCTGTTATTCCTACGTTCTTCAGAGCCTTCTGTTTACCTGTTAATGATTCTCAACGTTGTATCATCCCTGTTCAACTCACGGCTGTGCTGTCTCCTGACAGAAGGCTCACTGATACACTGCCACAGCAATGAGCGAAAAGAAGCACCGTCCCTGCCCTCAAGTGATGCAGTAATAATGGCTAAAAGTACCTAAGAGCATTCTATGAGCCAGACGGAGATTTTGTGGATTTAGAATGTGTTCCTTCATTTCCTCTTCCCATCGACCCTACTTTACAGGGAGATAACTCAGAGTTTAAATAATTTCCTCAGGTCACAGAGACAGTGGACCGAGAAGCCAGGATAGGTCTCTCAGCACTCCTGACTCCACAGTCATCCACGCTGAAATGCTGCCTCCATCAACTGGCTGCAAAGAGCGACAAAGGGCCAAGGCAGTGCGAATGGGACGTATAAACACATCAATCTTTCACAAAGATGGGACAGAAGAAGGAAGAAGTTAAATTGTTAGCCAGAGAGGTCCACATATACCCAAAGAAATCAAAATACGACAAGGGGCCACCATGAAGGGTCTTTCAAGTTGGTCTCTGTAGTGCACAAGAGCTGGGGTACCCTGGTCGACAGATGCTCCAAAGACCCCACTAAACAACTCGTTCCAGATTTAACGCTCAGGATATTGCCCACGTGTTATGAACCACGCATGCAAGAGAACTGACAATCGGCACGCTTCCGCCCTGCCCTGAGTTCCCCCAGCTCAGACTTTAAGCCACGGAAGCTGGGTCGGGGGTGTCCGAAAGGGTATATTGATTGCCTGTGACCCAGCTGTAACCCAAGACATCGCATTAATACTGCATCTCTCACATGAGGAGCGGAGATGTCTATGTAATTAAAACCTGAAGCAAGACATGGGGGAAGGCGCTGAGGGTGCGGGCAGCTCTAACACGGCTCTGCTCTCGCTCTGTGGAGAGCCTGTGACCCCACTGAGCCAGTGCCCAGTCTTTAGCGGCTATAAAAGCCACATAGGCTCTGGGCAGTCAGATAAGAAGACCTAGCCCCTAGCCCACTGGGAACAGAACTTTCAGGGCTTAGGGCTCCTTCTATACATTAGTCAAAGAAAGCGCCATTCGCCATGCCCGCCAACCCCCTCCTCCCAATTTTCTCCTAATCCTACACAAACAGAAGAATTAGCTTTTCTGAGTATCACCTTTTTCTTTTCCAAATGTTCCCAACCATCCATTCTAGATTTTCAGCCGGGATCAATTGTACATCCACTGAGTGGTCTATGCAGGTGGTTCCCAAACTTTGCCATACTTCAGAATCACCTAGACGTTTTTACACATTCCCAGTGCACAGGCGCACCTCCTACCAATTACATCAGAATGTCTGGGGATGTTTTTAAAGATCTCCAGGTGACTGCAAATGCGGCAAAAATTTAGATACCACTGGTCTGTATGACTTCAACCTTAATTCTCTAGTAATGTAATATAGAAATTATTTCTGGGGCGCTTGGGTGGTTCAGCTGGTTAAGCATCCACCTCTTGATTTCCGCTCAGGTCATGATCTCACAGTTCGTAGGATCGAGCCCTGTATCAGGCTCCACAGAGCCTGCTTGGGATGTTCTCTCCTTCTCTCTCTGCCCCTTCCCCGCTCAACATAAATAAATAAACTTTCAAAATATACAGGGAAATTACTTCTGAAAGTATAGTCTAATAATCTGAATTCCCTAGAAATCAATTATTTTAATCTAAGACATTTTTCCTCTCTTTTAATGATTTTCCAACTAATAATCAGAACTGATACTCATTGAGAACTACATGCCAGGTCTTGTTCTAGGCACATTATGAAGGTTACATTGGGTTATATCTCAGTTAATCTTATTATTCCAATTTCACAGAAGAGAATTTGACCAATTTCACAGAAGACAAAAAAGATTATGAGCACATCTGTAAGTGTATTCGGTACACCTGAGATGTCTCCCATCGAGAACTAGAGACTTAAGCAAGTTTTAAGAAAGTCAAAATTGCCCTCTGTTCTTTTCTCTGATATTTGGGTTTTAATTCCACCCAGTTACATTTGCTCTATTCTTCTGGTTTTGAAAATCGCTCTTTTTAAAAGACAGGATGGGGGTGGCTGGGTGGCTCAACCGGTTAAGCATCCAGCTTCCGCTCAGGTCATGATCTGGCAGTCTGTGAGTTCGAGCCCTGCATTGGGCTCTGTGCTGACAGCTTAGAGCCTGGAACCTGCTTCGTATTCTGTGTCTCCCTCTCTTTCTGCCCCTCCCCCACTCACACAGTCACTGTCTCTCTGTCTCTCAAAAATAAATGAAACATCAAAAAAAAATTTTAAAAAAAAGAGAAAGAGGACAAGTTTGGGTAAGTTTGGTGATATTCTTCAATGCAGTGAAAATTTCTCCTCCTAGATTTACAGAATCCGGGCAGGTGCTCAGTGGCCACAGCAAGAATCTATACAAGGTGGCCGGCATCAGACTGTTCTGTCCCCCACCCCCGCTGAGAAAGCACATGATCAGAACACCACACCTTGTGGGCAGAAAGTTCCAGGCAACTAACTGGAGTTGATTCCCGAAGAGGAAAAAAATGGAACTGGGGATAAATGAAATCATATCTGATCATGACTCTGTGGGAAGCAGGTAGGGGCAGGAATCGACACGGGGTCCAGAAGCCACAGAGACATCGAAGAAGAAAGGGCGAAGAGGTATCAGGTGGGACTGGAGTCCGAAGGGCCAAATGGAAGGTCACCTAACAGAAAAAAGCAAGTTGTCCTCTTTCCAGGCAATTATAACTGCTCAAGCAAGAAGGTCCTGAACAAGAGACTGCGAGGAGGGTGGCCACAAGCAAGGCTGGAGCCCTTTAAAACATGGGCAAAGAGCTCATCTAATTACTTAATTATGCAAATTAAGTAGTTTTAAGTTTAATTTAGCCCTCAATCCCCGGGTTAACACAAGTTAGCATGGAAGAGGATTAAACAATGACACAGACCACTCAGTCCAGTGTTCTTTCCGCCACCCAGTCACCGAGTTCTGGATATGGTCTGCCACCAGCTACCCTCAGACCCTCCACCGTGACCCTCTCTGTCAAAGGGAGATAGCACCTGTTGTACAAAAGGGCGACTGGGAGAAAGAGAAGATGTAAGTAAGGTCAAGTGCAAGTCCCTGGGTCCGAGACACATGCAGGAATATTATCATGTAGTGGTAATTCTGCCTCCCAGAAACAGGCATTCGCTTTCCCAGCTCCGAACTGCCCTTGACCAAAGAGAACAGCCTCACCGAAGAATAATGTCTTCTCCGTAAAGACAGACCACACCTAATGGACAATCCCTCCTCAAAAGGTCATGAAATCCTGCTCCTTTGCCTCAATTTGGGATAACTCTGCGAGGCCACTCCAGAGCCAGAGCTTTTCACGGAACTGGTCAAAGCCTCCTGCAAGTTCGTTAAAGTTTAACTTCTTCCTCTGTCCAATTCTGATTCGGTCACTTACTTACAGGTCTGTTCCCAAGAGCCATTTCCCAATAAAGCTCCTGCAAGGCAAATTTGTCTGAGTCCTTTCCAGAGTCTCTTTCCAACCTAAGACATACCCCAATTACCATGAAGGAATGTGTGCGAACAGGGAGGTGCTGAGAGACACACTGCTCAAGTGTAAGGAAATGGCCAAATCTCAAGACTCAGGAATTCAGTACAAGTCTGGGATGTCTAGAGAGTTCTGGCCCCCCCCCCCCCCGGGACAGGCAGATAACCATGGTAGGCCTTCTACCTCTGTCCACTACAGGATATTAGGGGAGACTAATCACCTCTCTGCAGAGGTAACTGACCTCTCTTTAATCCTGGATTAAGGTCTTTAAGAGGGAAACCTGCTTGCCGGTGCCCCAGTTAAGATGTTGACATGTACTTAAGAAGAGAACGTGAGTCCCTCCTGCCACTGGCCAAAGGCTTGGGCAACATGACCATCCCTCCATCTCCCTCCACCCCCTACCCACTGTCCGTTTAGCTTAAAGAACCAGGAAGCTTGGGTGGCTAATGGAGCGGACATCATGAAAATCGCATTGCTAGGCACAACACTGGGTGCTAGCGAGAAAGACAGGAAGAGTGCTACGTTAGGGCAGAAGGGGGTGGGGGGATCATGATGAGTTAAGAAGAAATCCTAGTCAAAGCAATGACTGCCCCCAGGTGGGAGGTCTTTGGGCCATGCTAGAGACGCTGCTGTTGCCTCCCGTTCGCTATGCACGCCCATGTGTCTTAGAAGCTTGGTTGGCCAGTGGGGCCAGGCAAGACCGAAAAAGCAGGTGGCAAGCAAAGCCCCGCAGCTCAGTTTTCAAGCATTGTGACCTAGCTCCTCCTAGAAATCAACCCTGAGTCTCCAGGAAGTCACTAAAAGGGCATTGGGAGAATTTCCATAATCTCTCTTGCCATGGGGTGGCACACAAGTATGGACTCCATTTTCCCCATACATGTCCAGCTGTGGCAGTCAGCCTGCTCAGTCACCCTCCCCAAAGGGTCTCGCTGGGCTGCTAATGCTATTGCTCCCAAGATGGGCCCCCCTCCGAGGCAGGGACCCAATATACACTTGATTCTAGATGAGGGCAATGCAGGCTAATGCAGGAGTGACTGACATATGGCAATCCCAAACTCGTGTTATAAAAGCGTCCACCTTCAGGAGGCTAGGCACCTAGAGGACTCTGGCGTGTGACCCTGGATGGGCCTCTGGGCCTCAGTTTCCCCATCTGGTATATGAAGGCGTTGGGTCTAGATGCCCCCCTCATTCTTCACCTCACACATGTCAAAGTGCTAATTAAGAACAAAAAGATGAGCTCTGTGACCACGGCGGGGGGGGGGGGGGGGGGGGTCGGAGGGGCAGAGCAGGAAAAGGCACTAATGCTGATCTATTAAAGCAGATAGGGCCAGTGACCCAAGCCATGAGTTTCTGGGTCCTAGTCTCTTTCTACTTTCCCCCTTTTGGCCACATCACCGCCTTGAACTAACTGCCTCTCCTCTTCCTACCTCTGCACCTCCAGCCTCTCCAGAGAAGAGCTAAAAAATGCTGTGCTGAGCAGCTGGCAGGTTCTCTCTCCAAACTCCAAGCCAATCCTCATTAGAGAGTTTCGGCACTGCCTGACCAGTCAACACCTCATTGGGGGGGGGGGCGGGGGGTGGGGGTAAACAGGTAGGGGCAGAAGAGATGCGAGTAAGGAGGCAGGCTGGTGACACTTACCCGCATATGCTAGGACATCCTGGCAGTACAACACCCTCCAACCAAATTAAATCTCACCACAACCAAATTCCCTTCTCACAGTCCACACAGTGTTGACCCTTCAGCCGCGCGCCCCGGACATGAGGCTGCCTAAAGCAGGGGGCGGGGGTGGAGAATAAGCCACTGGCCTGCTGGCAAGGACCTTTCTTCTCCAAAGCTTGAAGGAGTGTGGAAGGCTAGCTACTGGTGGGCAAAGACCAAAGCTCGGCACGGACCCAAACTACAAGGTGGCTTTGAGAATAATTAAAATAAATTCGCGGGGGCGCCTGGATGGCTCAGTTGGTTCAAGCGTCCAACTTCAGCTCAGGTCGTGATCTCACAGCTCGGAGCCGGGAGCCTGCTTCGGATTCTGTTTCTGTCTCTCTCTGCCCCTCCCCCCTGAACGTGCACACTCTCTCTGTCTCAAATATAAATAAACGTCAAAAAAATAAATAAACGTGGGCCTCATGTGGGCCTCACCGACAGAAGCAAGTGGAAGAGGTAATCAACTTCCCACAAATAATACTGGTAGGAGTGTACCTAGAAATACTGCCACACTTTACGAGGTCTACTGGTCAGACAAGATAAATAAGACAGCGTGGGTCTGCCCTACACAAAACTGCAGAGTAATTAGATATTTAGACTGTAGGACAGATGCCTCAGAGCAAGCAGGGCATCCCCTATTTGAAAAGAAGGAGGGAAGAAAGAAAGCCAACGGAGGAGCCTTATTTTTTTTGTTTCTCCAAAGGGAAGTTACCGGGTGGCATAACTGGGTTTGGAATACGAGGGGATATCCTAAGAGTTGTGGCAGCCACACGTTGCAAGAGGCCGGCTCACAGAGGGTGAGTTCCTAGTCAAGTTGCTGGTTTCACATCCCCATCTCCTCCAGGAGGGTCCAGATGACCTTCCCAAACCTCCCGACTCATCCGCAGTCAGCATCTGTGGCAAAACAGGCCCGAGTAGTAGATGATGTCCAGTGAGGCTCCAGCGTGTCAAAGAGCACACGGTCTTCCACTTTTTGTAGGGAAAACCACTGGGGATCTCCATCTGTTTCAATTCTGTACGTTCTTCTTCCCCAGACGGAGAGGTACGGTCTTCCTCTACTGTTAGGGGCCAAAAATAACATCCACAGCCTCTACCCAGCCCCAGCGTAGAAAGGCCTTTTGATCTCACTCAGCTCAGATCCTCACCCAAAGCAGTGATCTCCCCTGCAGCTCCTCTGAAGAGAAGGAAGGGGGGGAAAAAATGGAACTTTTCCATTGGCTTCCAAAATGATGAATCAATATTCTTAAGTGATAGGGCAGGTGGCCAAATCCTTCTCCTGGGGGAGGCTGACAAAATTAGTCTCTCCATCCACTGAGGTCCTGCTCTTGCACATCACTGTGGGTCTCTGAGCCACCAAAGGTATCAAAACCACCTCTCCCCTCCCCGCCCCCCCCCCAAGAACACAAATGGTCCTGTGAAGCTTCCTGGAAATCTTGTAAAATATGCTCCAGTAGGAGTGAGTGGATGCTAGGAAAACTCTGCCCACTGCCGCGTTCCCTGTATGCTGACATTTGCAATCAAGATGGAAAACATCCACGAGACGTGCCCCGGAGGACTGGCTTGTTTTCTTCTAAATAGTCTAGCATTTGACTCCCCCAAAACCCTTGTATCAGGATCTATAAAATACCACTGCCTGGGTGTATGGCATCAGAACCCTCTAGTCTCCCCACGGCCTTTTGTCCAGCCTTGATGATTTCACAGCACACCCTGGGGCGGGAATGGGGGCCAGGTAGGGGCCAAGTAGAAGTAGAAGAGCCCAGTCCTCCCAGGCTGGGTGTCTCTCCCCCAGCCTCCTCAACCTCACGCCATGTCCACAAGCAGCCGGAGAAATCTGACTCCTGAGTGCAAAGAGAAATGACAGAGCACGGGAAGAAAACGAAGCCCTGAGCTGGATACTTAATGTGGAAAACTCACGTCCAACAGGATCATTTCCAGAAAAGTAACGGTTTTGCAAAACCAAAAAGTTATAATAAAAACTTGTTTGCATGCTCAACCCTAGTGCCTATTTTGGCTCAGTGGTGCCCCTGAGGGTGGCGCCTCCCATGTACCCTTGGTTACACACCACTCCACCCCACCCCACCCCTGCTGAGCCCACCACGGACACTTCTGTCCATTCTCCTTCCTTGAGGTCAGGAAAGCTGTGCAGACGGTTCGATTTAACTCAGGGGACCGAGTTGGGTGTGGACAGTAATTATAATACCTTGTATTTATGTCGAGCTATTTCTGGCCTGAGTTTGTTTTCCCATCCTTCAATTCCCTCTGAAGAGGTCAGTCAGCCTTATAGATGTGGCCTCTGGCCTTTCTTGTGATAGCATTCCAATGCTTACCCACATCACCTCTCCTAGAGGTGGAAGCCAGGCAGGGATTTCTCTCCTTACTCTATAGGGCAGGGCAATGGTAGGCCGGCCTTTTCACAGCGAGTCACGGAGATGCACCTGAGAACTGCCAGTCATTTACTGAAGCCACCAAGGCCAGCTTAGCCAGGGGACTTTGCCACAAAAAGACTATTCAAATCATGATCTCTGACCTGGATGATCAGCTTATAGAAAGAAAGAAAGAAAGAAAGAAAGAAAGAAAGAAAGAAAGAAAGAAAGAAAGAAAGAAAGAAAGAAAGAAAAGAAGGGAGGAGGAAAGAAAGAGAGAGAGAAAGAAAGAAAGACAAAAAAAAGATTTCACCAAAAACGTATATGGTGCTACTGATGTGTTAATTCTATTGTAAGAACTCTATAAACATCAACTCTGTTAATTCTCATAATCACCCTACGCAGCACATACTAGATTATCCCTATATTCCAGGTTAGAAAACTGAGTCACAAGAGAGGTTGAGGAACTTACCCAAGATCATAGAGATAGTAGCTGGTGGGGCCAGGATTCAAACCCAGTGCACCAGCTCCAGGGTATCTGCTCTTAACCACTAAAGAGAGGCTCCCTTGCTCAAATTCATGAGCCCCACCCAGACAGTCTGATTCCACATGTCCCCACATGATTCAGATGGCCAGCCAGGTGTCCAAAGTACTGAGTTAGTGGTTCTCAAGCTATGGTGTGCTTGTTGCTATTCAGATTCTGCGGCCCCGGAGGTTCTAGAACCGGAACCTAGAACGTACAGTTTTAACAAGCACCTAAGGTGGTTCCAGCGACGGCGGTTCACAAAAGGCACTTTGTAGAAAACCAGTCCTGTTGCTTCACCTGGACAAGTAAACAACTCATGGGGCACCTCACTGCAGCCTGCAGAGACCATTCATTCTCCACTAGAGCGGCTGCCCTGGGGGAGGGGGAGCCGGAGGCTGTGTGAGGGCTAGTCTGTTCTTTAGCCTTGGTGACTGAGGCTGCCTTCTGACTGCGGAGGAGGAGGGGAGGGTGGGTGACTGAAGACAGCTCACCGTCCCTCCACACTTGACAGGCTGCACATCAGAGGGGGACACGCGGTTGGTAACGGGAAAAGAAAAAAAGACTGGGCGGTCTGGGCCCCCATCTTCCACTGCCAGAACAATGGCCTCTTCAAATCCCTGGCATCTGAACTGGCAGCCGGCCACCAGGAAAGAAAAGAGCTCGCTGTCCCTTTAAGGACGCCCTCTCTCCGCAAAGGTCAGAAATGCCAGCTCAGCCTGCCCAGCGGCTGCCGTTTTGCCACTTTGGTGCCCCGGGGCCCTGGGCCGTGCTCCCCCCTCCAGCTGGTTCTCTGGGCACCTGCTGTCTTCTGAAAAAGGCAGAGCACCTGGGGGGACAGCTGCCGCTCTAAATGAGGTTCAGCGATCCATCCGGCAGGAACTGCTGATGTGCAGGGAACCCAAGACCTCATTTGCCTCTCAAAATCATCCCCCCCCCCCCAGGAGAGTCAGCCCCAAGAAAGTGGAGCTTGGGGGCCAAGGTCAGAAAGATGACTACAGGAGGGGGGATGGGGTCAAAAAGAAAACTGACCGAGGAATGGATGCTCCAAGAGAAACATGGTATTTCGTCCAGAAGAGCAAAAGCTGATGAATGAAAGATCCAGAAATCACAAAGAGATGGGGGTAGAGGGTGGAGGTTGGGAGGAAAGGGCGAGGTGTGGGGTGGTGGCAGGCAATGCAGGGGAGGGGTGGGGCAAGGGCTCTCCTCCCACAGGGTTCAACTGCTACCACTTTATGTAATCCGGGCAGCTTCCCTAACTTCCCTGAGCCCCAGTTTCTCTGTAATTTGGCGTTTACTGAACAGCAAATAAATACCAGAAACTAATAATGGCTGCTATATTAGGGTACTAGCCACTCCACGTGGGTCTCCCAGGCAGCTCAGATGGTCAGACTATGTGCTCAAGAAGCCTGAATCCTAGACCACACCACCGGTTCGAAGTCATCTTGCAAATATGTGCCATGAGGAAAAGGGGCACTCATTTAGCAAATGGCATGGGTTGGTGCAAACCAGGATTCTCCTGGAAAAACAGCTCAAAATTAGTCATCTATTCGTAATATAAAGCAGGGGTCGGAAACTTTTTCTGTAAAGGGCCAGATAGCAAATATATTGGGCTTTGCAGACCACAGAGTCTGCCATCAGCACTGAACTCTTCTTTCCGTAGGGTTAAAACAGCCAGGGACAACATGGAAAGGAAAGAACGTGGCTGTGTCCCAATAAAACTTTATTTACAAGAAGAGGAGGCAGGCTGACGGAGGGCTTTCGTGGAAGAAAGGGTGAAATCCTTACGGGATTTATTCCTTAAGGAATAAAAGATATGGAGGCAGAAACCTATTTCTTGCTCTTCTACGCTGGGATTGTATTGTACCCACTAATTTGACTTCCAAGAAAAGCTTCCGGCCAACACCAGCCAACTGCAATGACTCACGCGGAATCCTTCAGCATCTAGGTCCAGAGTTTGCTTAGCATCTCTTTGCCCTTCCAAGCCCTCTTTTTCTTGTTCTTCTGGACTTCTATTCCTTGAGATTGGAAGCTCGGAAGAGGCAGGGTCTCCTTCCTCGGCAAGGTTAGCGGGGTACTGACCAAATGGCCCACCCTTCGAGGTGTCCTCCTCGGCATCCCTCACCGCGAAAACGTCCACCGCCCGCCCAGCTTCCCAGGCTGCGGCGGGCCGGGGCCCTTCACGTCTGTCCATCTTCCTGAATGGCTATGCATCTCAGTGCTATGCCTATTTTCACTCATTCAGGGGAATGTCTACTGTATGGTGAGTAAACCTTAGAAAAGGCCAACTTCACCTCCGTCTTGAGTGGAGCTGGAAAAAGACTGATACGGTGCGTCCTCTCAGAGGGCCACCCTCCTGTTCCTTGTGTTCCGTTCCCACTCCCTGGAGTCTTTCTACCCCAGAGCCCAAGCACTTCAAGAATAACTTTCCTCAACTGTACGAACAACGTTTGTCATGACAATTTCTAACTGGCACTAAAAGCAGGGAGCATAAAAAAAGCTGAGAAATGAGGAAACAGATCAAAAGCAAAGGAGGTGGGAAAAAAAAGCAAAAAAAAAAAAAAATCACTACTTCAAATTAAAAAAAAAAAAAATACTGTTTGCTTACATCATTCTATCTGCATAAAATGACCTCACTCCACGAATCCCTCCTATGCGGCCCCAACCTTCCTTCAAAAGCTCTGCTCTCAATGCACCTTCCCCAGGGCGACTTCCCTGATGAACTCCCCCATATCTCTACAGCATCCCCTGGAATTCTCCAGTGTGGTTCACTGTTGCTTATGTACCTAATGCATGGTGTATGTCAGCCTACGGGTCCTAACCCTTATAATGCCACCTGCTCAAAACCCACATGATAACTTTTCCTTCTTCCACATGTAATTGGCCAGTGCTCTCCTGAGACTGTTGCTTTGGCCAAGGCTCTGCTTCCATGGAACAGCTCCTGCTATCTCACGTTATCGTCAGTGACCTGTTACCACTGTTCACACCACCATTCCTTCCTTCATTCATTCGGTCATTCGTGCGTTCAATAAAACACACGTGGAATATTCACGTGCCAAGCAGTGTCCCATAGATTGTCGTTCATCTCATGTGCAAATTCATTTAATCCTCAGGCCAGACTATTATTAACACGTAACTGGCACACAACAACAGAGGTGATTTCAGAAGGAATTATGGTAAATGCGGGCACCTGCTGGGAAATGGTAGACTGTCGTACTCTGGGAAAGAAGTGCTCGTCTACCTGGTGCTCTGATGCCAGGAAAATGGACGGGACCTATCACAGTCCCCTCTAGGCCTGTGCTGTGTAATTTAATCACCCGGGTTTTATAAAAGTAGATGCAATTATATGTCAAAATGAACCGATGCATTAAACTTAAAAAACCAAATCCCAGAAGGACTCAAAGAAAGCAAAAGTGAATGTGTATACGGTACTGGTTTGGGAGGAACTTTCTGTGAATAATGCCAAACACAGAAACCATAGAGGACAAGAGTGATTAATTAACTGGATCACAAACAAATACACTTCTATGTGCCGAAAACAGCCTGAAGTTAAGACACACCGCCCAGGGAAAATACTTATTACATGTATGACCTAAGGGTGAATATCCTTATTCCAGTCGAGTCCTGAGAGATGAAAAAGACAAACACCTCAACAAGGAGGTGGGCAGAGAACAAAAAGGTATTTCACAGGAGAAATATACATGGGTAATAAGGAAATTAAAAGCATGTCACCAAGGATCAAAGAAAGAGACGCAAATGAATGCAACTCTAAGATATCACTTGTGGATTATCAGATTGGCAAAGACTAAAAAGAATGGTAATGCCGAGGCACGCAAGGACAAGGGGAAGGAACAAACACTCATAACTTGCTGGCGGGTGTGTAAATTGGAACGACCTTTCCGAAGGGCAACTTGGCGCTCTGTATTAAAGCTGCTGACCTAGGGGCGCCCCGGCTGGCGCAGTGGGTAGAGCATGCGAGTCTTGATCTCAGGGTTGTGACTTAAGCTCCACAGTGAGTGTAGAGATTACTTAAAAATAAAAACGGAAAAAAAAAAAAAAAAAAGCTGTTGACCTAGAAATCTGGCTTCTAAGGTATTTACCTGAAGAATGTTAGTATGACATTATTTTTAATCTTGAGGAATAAGAAATAACCTAAGTGTCAAACAGGAGGAGAATAGACAAGTACTTGCATATTTGCAATACTGCCCCTTAAACGTAATTATGTAAATCAATATTTATTATTATAGAGAGATCAGATGCTGTTAATTAAAGGATTCCAGAACAGTGTATAGAACGAGTTATAAATTTCACCTATGTTTATCTATGTATAGTATACATAGAAAAAATAGCTCAAAGGATAAAAACCAAAATATTAACAGTGATTATCACTGAGGGGTGGTATTATGATGGACTTCTTTGACTTTGTATTTTCTAATGTTTCTACCAACATTAGAATACGCAGAGGCAATGGGTGATGCAAAAAAACCATAAATATTCAAACAAGTTAAAACTACTGATTATCTTTTTCTGGAAAAAAGCTCTTTACTTCTGATTTTTGGAAGAGAGAAAATATGTAAAAGAACTCTGAAAAGCAGAAAGGACTATACAAATCCAAGAGGGCCATCAATTATCCAGCAAATCTGTTCTGGGCACCAACTATGTGTAAAGCCTTGTAGAGAGCACCAGAAGATAAAACAAAATTTGGAATGACTCTCTCGTTTCGGAAAAGATTTAATATGTTATAAAAGACAGAATGATGCTTTGATCCAAGACTGAAATGATGGGGATCCAACTGAAGTGCACAGAGAATGGGAAAGGACGAATTAATTCCTAACTGGAGATGAGATAAACCTGGGGTGGACTTCTTCAAGGTGAGAATGAAGACAAGTCTGAAAGAGAAATGGGATTTCTACAGCCAAAGACCGGAGAACCATAAGCAAAGGGGTAACATAACCCAAGACTGCAGTGATAGGACACAGTACGTGGGCGACACGCCCCTCGCTAAGGAAAGGAGTGTCGGGATGGTGGGGACAGTAGAGCCCCGTGGAAGTGTGGAGTGACGACGAGGCTGGACAGTCACCATGGAGCCAGAATGGGGAAGGCCTGAAGTGCCATGCCCCAGTGTCCGCTGTATTTTGTAGGTTCCTAGGGGCCAAGTTCAGTTTTAGGGGTTGGAAATCTGACCTGTATGATAGATGAATCATTAATGGACCTCAAGAGTTCCAGGAAGAGATGAGGTTATTCAGCCATAAAAGGGGGAAGAAGTGCTGATACATGCTATGATTTAAACGAATCTTGAAAACATTACACTAAGTGAAAGAAGCCAGTTCATGATTCCATTCATGAAAAGTCCAGAACGGGGGACTCTACAGAGACAGGAAATAGATTAGTAGTTGCCGGGTTGTGAGGGTTGGGATGGGGGGGTGGTGGTTACCTGCTAAAATGTACGGACGGGGTTTCTTTCCGAGGTGATGAAAATGTCCTCAAATTACCCGTCGTCTTGTTGCACATATCGTGAATATACTAAAATCCACTGAATTGTACACTTTAAATGAGTTGTGTGGTATGTGTATCGTATCTCAAGAAAGCTTTTAAAAAAAGAAGAAGAATAAAAAGTGATCAGCCAGGTGGCTACTGCAATAGGCCAAGCAAGGAATGGAAGGTTGGTTATGAATTAGGACAGTGACAGTAAGTCATGGGAAAGGACAGAGGACAAACCAGAGAGGCTGCAAAGAGAACTAACTATGTGGAGAATGAGGAAGAACAAAGGAAAAAATAGCTCTGAAGCTTCCAACGTGAATGATTAGGGCAAGAGGATGTGAAGAGAAGGCTGGCTGGGAGATTATCATAAATATGCTTTCTGCGCAGCCAGGGGCTTGGCCCCTGCAGGCAGCGAGGAAGCAGAGAGAGAGAGGTGAGGGCCTGGAGTTCCCAGCCCTTCTCCTGGCAGTGGTGGTGAGAGACGTCTTTTGTGACTGGTGACAAGTACCAATTCCGTTTAGCAGGAGGGATCAGCTCAAAAGTGGTCCTAACTTAGGCTTGGAAATATACTCGGGGGAAGGTGCACAGAGAAAGAAGGTTAGGACGGCAGTAAACAAGAAAAACCAATTGTACAGCTGCACACACAATAGTGTCAGCATTTAACAGAGCGGAGTACTGCTCTAGGTCCAGAGTTTTGTAAAAAGGAGTACCATCACGGCTTCCATAAACGTAATGGCTCATACAAAGACGGCTCAAGAGGTGAATGGCAGCGGTTAGCTCCTCTTACCAATGCGCCTCCCAGGAATACAGATTTACTCCACTTGTTTATATCAAAGAAGAAGACAAGAGCATGAAGTAGAAACGCTTGGTTCACGGAATCAGAGATTTAAAAAAAAAAAAAAAAAGCCGTTTGAGGGCCGCCTGGGTGCCTCAGTCGGTTAAGCGTCCGACTCTTGATTTTGGCTCAGGCCGTTATCTTACAGTCTCATGAGTTTGAGCCCGACGTGGGGCTCTGTGCTGACAGCACAGAATCTGCTTGGGATTCTCCCCCTCTCTCTGCCTCTCCCCTGCTTGCGCTCTGTCTCTCTCAAGATAAATAAACTTAAAAAACAAAAAAGTCATTTGAACAAGCAAGGGTCAACAGAGACTCCATAAATAAGAGTATGCTTTAGACTCAAAAGATGGCTAAAAAATAATAATCATCACGTGCACAGCAGATCACCTCCAAAAGCCCAGTGGTGACAGTTCCCAAAATTTGCATCCTGGGGCTTGTGGAGTTGAGCCTCTGGGAAACAAAGGCGTTTTGCATGTCATCATGCCACCGGATATAAACTCCGACCATTCAGTAAGGCATAAAGAGTTGAGGTCGCTGCAGGGAAGCTATTATGAAACAGTGAGGCTCCCAGTCTCAGGAGAATGGGTCCAAAAAAAGATCTTAACTGGAAGATAAATCTATTTGCACTCCAGCAGGAGAGGGATCTGAGTCCCTCTGTGGAATTTTCCTACAATATGCAGCACTGGGAGTCCGGGTCTGGCTCCCCACTACTTTAGTCAAGCCCCCCACCCCTCCACCCCAAGGCAAGGACTGGTTGCTCCTGGTCTTTGTGTTTCTACCACGAGCCCAGTGGGCACTCCAGAAATGTTCAAGTAAACAAACGAATAAATGATTAAGAAGAGGACGGCAAGAATCCAGTGGGAACTTGAGACTATTAAAGGGTCCTGTACTCCAGAGAACCTTAGCCTGAAGTCCATGGGCATCCAGAAGAGAGAAAATCTGCTGTTCTAATCTCAACTATCATCTTAGAGATGTGGGCGCTGGTGCCTTGACGAAGAAGGTCACACGCTCAGTGAGTGGCAGAACATATCCTAGCCTCCAGTTAAGTGACCAAGTGACCATACCCGGAGGGGGCAGCAGACAGAAGAGTTCCAGCAGCGAGACTGAAATACATGATTTGGGAGGCTGTTAACTTCAAAGAAGGAGTAAAACTGACTGAAAGTAAAACTTTCCTGGCTGTTCCAGGAAAGATCATGATCAGAGTTCTCTGTATCCATCCAGGGCGTGAGAGACAACTGTGGATGTTAAGTATGTGGAGAGCCAGGTTATGACCATGCTCTCTTTTTGCACAATGTCAAACGTAAGACAATGACAATTTTAACAGCAGCTTAACCTTTATAAGGTTACAATGGGCCAGGCCTCCCCCTGAGTACCTGCTCAGGAATTATCTTCCCAAAGCCCTCCAAGGTCAGGTGGGATTAGCTCCATTTTATAGATGAGAAAAATCAAGGCTTGACAGAGTAGGTAACTTGCCCAGAATCACCCAACCAGAAAGGAACAGAACCACCTATGCCTGTCCCTTAGGGTCCCCCACAGAGCTAAAGGGAGGGAGCCCTGTGCTAGGGGCAGCCATTCGAGTCCAGAGTCCGTCAGAACAAAGAGGCACTGCCTGAGAAGTGTAACATACCCGTAACATACCCCCTAGGGGAGGGGGGGCGGGGCAAGAGTACTTGGCCCAGGTGCAGGTGCACAGGTACATAGTGCTCAGTCCCCAAGACCTGCATTTTCTGGGGCTTATCCTCCCAGCCTTTGAATATTTTCACAAATCTTATACAACAAACAAACAAACTGAATGGCTTTCAAATATTTAGGCATTGTTATAATGCTTAACTGGATGACGAACAATGTTTAGTTTTTCTCCTTTAAGTTGAACAGCTATACATTATATGCTTTCTTTTGGATGCATGATACGTTCTACAAATTAAAAACAAAAAACAAAAAAAAAAAATTTTTTTTTTTTTAAATAAACCCTGACCCAGCCCCAAAGTGAAGCCACCAGATCAGCAATGACAAGGGTCATGGTTCAGCACAAAAGTGAACACTTTGCAAAACTGTTCTACTATATGATCGCCTGATACAAACGACACCACTCCCCAGAAAGACCACCACACCTCCGCACCAAACCCTTCCTAAATTGTTAAGTTTAAAGCTCTAAACTTTGGGGGCACCTGGGTGGCTCAGTCAGCTAAGTGTCTGACTCTTGATTTCAGCTCAGCTCATGATCTCATGGATCGCCAGATCGAACCCCACTTCAGGCTCTGCACGAACAGTAAGGAACTGGCTTGAGATTCTCTCTCCTTGCTCTCTCTGGCCCTCCCCCATGCGCTCTCTCAAAATAAATAGACATTTAAAAATAAATAAATAAAGCTCCAAATTTCTACCAATAAACACTTTTCCCACTAAGAAGTCAAGTACTTAAGTGTAGAGGTTAAGAACACAGGCTTTACAGACAGACAATTTCAGTTTTATCCCAGTTCTGCCAATAACCATGGGGTCCTGGCCCTGTTACTTAAACCTCTTTTGAGACACAGTTTCCTTACCTGTAAAAAAGGGATAAATACCACCTTCCCTGTCGAGTTGTGTGAGGGTTACATGAGATAAAAAAGAGAGAAGGGGGGGATAGAGAGAGAGAGGGAGAGAGAAGGGGAGGAAGGGAGAAAGGAAGGGAAGATGGAAAGGGAGGGAGGGGGAGAAGAGAGAGAGAGAGAAAGAGAGAGAGACAAAGAAAGAGAAAGAGAGGAAGGAAGGAAGAAAGAGGTGCACCGGGGCGGCTCAGTCAGTTGAGCTTCGGACTAAACTTCAGCTGAGGTCATGATCCCAGGGTTGTGGGATCAAGCCCTGCGTCCAGCTCCTCACTGAAGGTGGAGTCTGCCTAAGATTCTCTCTCTCTCCCTCTCCTCTCTCCCCCACTCATGCGCTCTCTCTAAAATAAAATAAATTAAAAAAGGAAAGAGACAAATAAAGAAAAGCTCACAGAAGCATTGTTTTTAATTTGCAACACTATTCTTCTTGCCTGCTCTCAAACCACCCACTTACGCTCCAGGCCCCAGAACATCTTGCCCACCAAGTTTGGAAATACATCTCCACCCTCTGTGGTCATCCTGAACCCGAGGGCTTCTGCCGGCTGAGTACAGCAAGCTCGCATGTCTCTGCCTCACCTGTGAGACGATCCTATCTGTAGGTGGAACCTGTCTTACCATTTGAGTATCTACCCCCGTGTCCCCACACACCCCTGCATTCTGATCAGGACACGCAGCTCTTGCTTCCTGCCACCAGGCCCTCAATGTGGTTTCTGTGGTCTAGTTCTTTCTCTTGAAATTTCGGGCGTCCTCGTCGTTCAAGGCTCAACCCTCAGGAGGGCTGGGTGGCTCAGTCGGTTGAGCATCGGACTGACTCTTGATTTCGGCTAGGGTCATGATCCCAGGGTTGTGGGATCGAGCCCTGCGTCAGCCTCCGCATTGAGCATGAAGCCTGCTTGGGATCCACTCTCTCTGTCTCTCCCTCTACCCCTCTCCCTGACTCATGGTCTCTCTAAAAAATAATAAAAATAAATACATACATACATACATATCAGGCACTCATTCTACCTCCTCTTTAGGCCTTCTCCATTTACTTTGCTCATTACTGCTCTCTCCCTCTCCGTTCTTGCATACCTTTCTAGTTGTGATTCGTCTTCATTAAACACCTTCATAGATTACCTTGCCAAATTCTTCTAACTTTTCAAGAGTATCAGTCTTCTCTCTCCTCACGGGCAAAGCCCGTGTTCCAGCTGCTTTATAACTGTGGTGGTTAAGAGCACGATCTTAAGTCAGACTGCCAGCTTGAACACTTTAGGGGCTATGTGATCTTGAGCTGATGACCTAACCTCTCTGTGCTTCGGTTTAATGATTTGTAAAATCTACACCATAATAACATATAGATCAAAAAAACAGCTCTGGGCTAATATATAGAAAACATTTAAGATACGCGTGATATAGTAAGTTACAGTAGAAGTATTAGCTATTACTATTAATATCCTTATCCTTACTATTATCCTTATCCTTACTATTAATATCCTTATCACGGTCACCGTTATGGTTTTTTGAACACTGTTACAGCGTTTCGAATAAGACCGCTAGCTCTACTAAAGTATCCAGTGAAAACATATCACTTTGCTGCATTTGAGAGGCATCTTTATCCGTCTAAACTAGGGGGCAGCAAACTTTGTGTAAAGGGCTAGACAATAAATAGTCTAGCTTTGTGGGCCATAGGTGTCTGTCGTAACTGCTCACTTCTGACACTGTACCACGAAAGCAGCCACAGACAATGCCATACGCCAACGAGTGTGGCTGGGTACAAATAAAACTTTATTTATGGACATTAATATCTTAATTTCATATAATTTTCACGTCATGAAATACCACTCTTCTCTTGATTTTTTTCAACCATTTAAAAAATGTAACAACAAACAAACAAACAAACCCCCAAAACATACTTAGCTGCATGAAAACAGGCAGCAAGTTGAACTTGACCCCTGGCTGTTGGGTGCTGACCCCCTGGTCTAAGGTTACACAAGTCCTTCCATGACATTTCAAATCAAGGCCTTTATCCTACAGGCAATAAGAAAGCCATGCGGGTTTTCAGGAGGGGGGTGGGCCCATGGCTGCACTTCCATAAAAGCAGCTATGTGGCCATGACTGGTGCCCAGCAAGACTCCTGGTTCTCCTCCCCTCCTGCCCTTCAGAAGCCTACTGTTTCCCGGCCTTCCTGTGGTCAGGCCACGTGATGACCATGGACCATGCTGAAGGGCAAGGGCAGCGTGCTCGCTTCCGAGGAGAAGCACCGAAGAGCCAGGCTCTCCTGCCCCCTGACCTCTGCAGTGACTGCGGAGGGGGCGCCAGGAGACTCTACGGCCTAGATCACCGAGCCACCGTATGCCTCACAGAGGACAGCCTCCCTGGGGTCTTTTCCAGAGCCTCAGAGGGGCTTGCAGTGCTCAAGAGTTAGCTTATGATGAGTCAAGCTACTGAGTTTGGAGGGGGCGGGGGAGGACAGTGGTTGCTGTCAAAGCAGAACCTAGCCTACCCAGTTTAACTCAACATCTTTGTGCAAATAGGAACCAAAGAACGGCGTTAAGGGTAAGGACACATAACGACATCTAGCAGTATCTACTTTACCCAGTCTTTCACCTTAGCTCATTTGGGAAACAAACGTCCGGCCTTCTGGACAAGGGATCAGAAGCGTTCTATCACGAGAAGCCCCAAACCATCTCTTCCAAAAATGAAATTCAATGACAAAAAGTCTCCGAATGGCCAGGAGAAAGGGTCTCTAACCAGAACAAAGAAGCCCAAGTGCCCCCTATCCGCGGGGGGGGCGATCCACTCAAAGACCCCCAGCGGACCCCTGAAACCACAGGCGGACCGAACCCTATACAGACGACCCTTTTTCCCACAGGTACACACCTGTGATTAAGTTTAATTTACAAATTAGGCACAGTAAGAGATTAACAACAAATAATAATAGAACGATTATAATATACTGTAATAAAAAGTTCTGTGAATGCGGTCTCTCTCATCCACACACACACAAAATGCCTTATTCTTCTATACTCACCCTTGTTGTGATGATGTGAGATGACAAAATGCCTACGTAAGAGGAAGATGTGAGGGGGACAGGGGGGTGTCATGGCACTGTGTTGGGCTCCTACTGACCCTCTGAGGACACGTCAGGAGGGTCACCTGCTTCCAGACCACAGCTGGCCACGGTAGCTAACACCTCACAAAGCAAAACCACGGATAAGGGGGGACTGCTGTCCCTCCAATCTGATTTGCTTTGACACCATCCCTGTCAACCATCTCCCACTCTAATACAGTACATTTCTTTCTCCTTAGACTAATGCTAATGGTGGCAAGAAGAACAATAAATCATGTGGCCTGCCATTCATTTCAAGCCAGGTGCAGTTCCCAACGTAGAAACCTGGGTAAGAGGTGGGAACGGCCCACCCTTTGAAAAAAAAAAAAAAAATCTGTAGAGTCAGATCACAGCTGTCCTGATCACTCATGGGATTTAAATGCTTAGGTGACCGGCACTCCGTGCCCTGGATGTGACAGACCATGGGGAAATCCCCGATTCCCATCCCACCAAATAATAAAGTAAATCTTGCACTGTTAGCTAGAGGGTGTGCCTGCTGGGGGATGTTTGTAAATGAGCATTTAATATTTTCAAATGAAGGGGTTTTTTTTTTAGTATTTCCTGCTGGCTAGGGAAGCACACCAGAGTCCACATTACGAGCGACTGCTCTGTAAGAACTGTGGCCTTTTTCTAAACCATGAGTGAAAAGGAAGCTGACAGACAGACTAATCCGCCCAGCACTGTCATTTAACCCTGCTTTCAAAACAACTACCACCCAAGGCAAACAGAAATCACCTACCAAGGCCACACAGCAGGCGAGGAGGTGGTTACAAGGTTTGGATTCTTCAGAGTCCAGTCGGCTCTCCAGAATCTCAAGCTACTGAGCGACCCCAACCTTCACTGCAGCTCACCTCCCGGTAAGCATCTGAATGCCTTGGGAAGCCTGGCTCTGAAGGAGGTCACACGCAGGCCTTCCTCCTCCTCGAGAGAAAATGTCTCACAGAAAGAACCTCGAATGAGAAAAGTATAACCTGGTCTGGACCCTCCCCAGAGAAAGAAATTCTGAACTTTTCCTTTATGTCTAACTTAAATCCTCCCAGGCACCGTCACCCGTTTCTCCTTTCACGGGTCTACAGCAGGGCTAAAGAAGGAACAGTGTTCCACTTGTTTGCAGGTCCAAAGGAAAAAAAGCATACTGGACGGCTGATCTTTGGTATCTAATGAAATACGGATGATCACAAATCTCCATGAAACACGGAGGAAATCGAAAATGAAGTTCGGTCCCCGCTACCTGGGGAGGCCCTAAGTGAGCAGGGTCCCTCACACAGCGCTCACATTCCTCAAGAAACGGGGTGAAAGCTCACTCACCTGCTCAAACACAAACAGGAGCTCAAAACTTCTCTATGTGCGGACCACGGCCTGGCCACAGAAATGCTTCCCCTGCAACGTGTCGAGAACTGTACTCTCGTTCCTCTATTTTCCCAGAACCACATTCTTGCAGCACATGGGCTTTCCTGAAGGTCTGGCAGAGCCTCCAGGCTCTGTGAAGACCGCACCCACCAACCCCAACAGATGTGAGGACCGGGAACACAAGGACAGCGAATGAAGACAGATGTCACTGCAGTCTGCCAAGTCCTCTGGGGGCCAAAACAATCTGTACATGGGGCACTCCACCACACTGGAGAGCTTCTTGGTGTTGGGACCCTACAGGGTTTAGGAATATCTTTACATATTTCACACACACACACACACACACACAAATAAGTAAATAAGTAAATAAGTAAATAAATAAATAAATAAATAAATAAATAAATAAATAGAAACTCTGTAGAAGCTCAGGACTGGTGAATGCTTCTTTAAAAACATTACACGGCTTCCAAATTGTCTGTGCTCCCAACTCTGCTTTGGCACGGCCCCATGTGTTTGCACGTGCCGTCCCCTCCACCGTTGCCCTTAACCTCGTGCACCAAGTTATCTGAAGACAGAATCACAGAATCATCTTTGGAGAGAGTCTAAAGACCCTGTCAGGGGAGGCTGAAAAAGCAGGATTTCCCTCTCACAGTCCAGCCGCTGTCAATCACGGCCACGTGCCTTCATCAGCGTCATCCAAAAGCATCTCCTATGATAACCTCCCAACACCATGAGGGGCAGTATTAATGCTGTACAAAGCACAGCCTCTACTTACCTAACATTGGCCAGGCTTCGAACCCCCCACTCAAATGCCAATTACTCTGGGAAGCTTCCGGGTCACCCCAGCTGAAATGAATCCCAGCCTCCTCTCAATGTCTACAGTGCTTGTTGTCTATTGCATGTATCTGTTCTTTAGCATTTACTGACTTGTTTTGGAGAGAGAGAGAAAGTGTGTGTTTGTGTGGGTGTGGGTGCGCGTACAGGGTGGCTGAAACTTATTCTATCTGTGAAGCTACCAGTCCCTAGAAGTCAGAGGCAATGCCCTTACATTTTTTTAGCCCCCACAATGCCTAAGCACAGGACTGTGAAAATAATAATTACTTGGCCAACATTTGTAGAATGAAGGGAAGAATGAATAATGGATGTACAGACCCTGACTCTGCCCTCTGGGAGAGTAGGTCTAATGCAGATACAATTGCTCGCAAAACTAAATAAGAGTCCAGTAACAGGAGTGCACCCTACCTTTTTCATTAACCAGTTGCATGAATTTAGGCAAAACTCTTTACTACTCTGTACCTCGGTTTCCCTGGTTCTCAAATGGAGATGTCAGCTGCTTCGTGGGGCCATAATAAGGATCAATTAAGATAATGCATTTCCTTATACTTTTTTTTTTTAAGAAACTTGTTTTTTTAATGTTCATTTTTGAAAGAGCGCGCTGGTGAGGGAGGGGCAGAGAGAGGGAGACAGAGGATCCGAAGCAGGCTCTGTGCTGATAGCAGAGTCCAATGTGGGGCTCAAACTCACGAACCATGAGATCATGACCTAAGCCAAAGTCGGGAGCTTAACCGACTGAGCCACCCAGGCACCTCACTTCCTTACACTTTTAAAAGTCTAACTAAAAAAATAAGTATAAGGCAAGGAGACCACAAAGCAGGGGGGAAAAAAGCGCCAATATATGGTATTGCTGCATGCAGAGGAAAATGATCTATAGAAAAGCAACCAAGAACAGGTGAATCACTAGGGAAAATTACCCACAAGTCCAAAGCCTGATTCCTATCTGTACACCCTCTCTGTGACTCAGTTTCCTCGCTCTGTAAAATGAGGATCTTAACCACACTGCCTTTGGCACTATAGGACTTCACGTATGTGAAGTGCTTGATATGGTCCTTGACACCCCCGTAAGCACTCAATAAATGTTAGTTGCCATTTTTATTCTTTTTTAATCAGCATTATTATCATTTTTTAATATCACTAACACATAGTAGGATTCCAGAAATGTTTCTAGAAGTGACTCAAACACCCAATTAATTCCATCTTCTTCCGTACGCGGATAACATTACCCAGCACAGGGTAGCCAATATATTTGGTCACCTTGTTCCTACCAAGTCTCCCCATGGACACAGAAGGACTCTGACAGGGGATACCACCAAAGGGAGCCGCATTTCAAGCCCACACATTCACAATACAACTACAACGTTGGCCCCTCGACCAAAATGGACCAATAGATCTGCACCTAATGAAAGAAAGAGGGAATCGTAGGATCTAACACTAGCCAGGCAGATACAAACGACAAAACTTCCCCATCTTTGTAATATGGTATTTGGCTGAAAAAGACAAGGTTACCCCAATTACAGTTCCCAGCATAACAATGATCTCCTGGTGAAATGCATCAAGAGATACTCAAGGCAGATTTTTAAAGGCACATGTCTCTGCATGTCCCTGAGGGACCAATAGGGGCTGAGCAGAGAAGCATTTCTGTGTTAAAGTGATGTCTCATCCTGAGAGACAGCCAGGCACCCCTTCAGTCCCAACCGTGGCTGCTGACAGTAGGGGCATGGAAGGACACGGAGGGATTTCCGAAGATGAGCCCAGCACCCCCACTCTCCCAGCAAGACCTGGGTCTTCCTTGGAGGCCTCATCCAAGTTACAGGCCCAGGTTGGCTCAGCTGAGGGACCAAGGGGCGGCTCTGGGTGCTGACTGGGCCTGGCAACAGATTCTGCTAATGCCTTTCCAATCCTGAAGAACAAGGAACCTGGCCCCAAGAAAGCAGGAATGGCATTGCAGTACCTCTACGTCCTTTTCTCAACCTCAGGGGGGTGGGGGTGGGGGTGGGGGGCCTTCAGCACAAGAGCTACAGATAGGAGGGAGTGATACCCAATCTTGAGAAGAGACTACAGGCTGGGGGCGGGGGTAACTGACTATTCACGACCTCAGTTTTTAAGAGTTAAGCTCACAAGAACTAAGCTCCTCCCTTTCCTTTCCGCAAAGTACCTTTTGAAGACCCACCGAAGAGCCCTCTTGCCTAGAGGAGGGCTGGGCTAGATTAATCCTGTTAGACTTTAACCTAGAGTAGGAGGTTCTGGAAGGCCAGATGTGAGCTAGAGCCAGGATAGGACGACATGTATTAAACTGCTCAGTACCTACCCCGATTCTGGAAATCACCCTCCCAACCACAGAGATCATTTCCCATGGTCCCACCATGGAGTGCGGGTGGACGGCTGGGAGCCACAAGGAAGGCAGGGCGCATCCCCGCAGGAAGCTTTCCCAAACTCTCCTCCTCCCACCCTCCGCTGTCAAGGAGAAAGGCACCATCCCCAGCCCAGAGAGCTGGTCCCCGGTAAGCTGCACACACTACCCCGTGGGGAGGGCCAGATCCCTGCCGTGACAAAGTTTCCCAGGCGAAATCTCCAGTTTCTCAACCAGATAAAAAAGCCAATTCACCCACCCACCCACCCGATTCCGAGGAGGAAAGGGAGAGGTGAGGGTTTTATTTTTAAAATGGAAGGTAAAAATATTCTGACTGCTTCTGCGGCTACCAGACAGCTAGCTCACATCCCAAGCAAGAGGAGGCTCTAATATCCCAACATCAGGCTCTGCAGGAGGTGCCTCCAAAGCCCCAAGGTGTGTGCGTGGTAGGCACGGCAGAGGGGCCACCCCACTCTCCTTTGGACGCCAGGCGTGCCAGAGGTCGGGGCCTGGTCCTCCCGACTTCTCAGAGAGAAGCCTCGAAGAGATCAGGGCCTGCCCGCTGGGATGAGGGTACCCTATGGAGCAGGGTGAGCAAGGCCCCTGGGGCTGGCTGTCAGGCTGGGTAGAGTGCCACTGCCCCCACCACCGGCCGGGCGTGACCCAAGGGACCCTTCTTTACCAAGTTCCCTCAGCATGCACCACCCATCAGGTCCCTCAAAGTTGGAGACTCTTTCCAGCTGCACTTGGATTCTCTTCACAGCCCCCCAACTTCCACCAACCCCCTCCCCCAGGGAAGATGCTGGCAAAACATAACTGCAGCGGGGTAGAAGCTAGGATGAGCCAGGGAGAGTGACCCAACTTTGTAGGGTGTGCGGCCCCCGTCTTGACTCCTTGAGAACCATGGGGGGGTGGGGGGGGACAGGCCTGTGTGAAGGAGACCTCGAGGATGCTCAGGTGCTGAGGAGGGACATGGGGTTGAAGAACGATGACGAAGAGGAAGGGGCCGTACCCCTCTCCTCTACTTACCAGGATAGCTTGAATCCTTTCATTAGTACAGGCACGGTAATCCACTGACCGTGTCCTTAGCATCCCCGTGACAGCTCCGGAGGTCCCAGGACATATTGGAAAAGATGACGAAGTCCCCAAAGAACAGAAGCCCATGTAATGTGACTTGAACACAGAGAGAGAAAGAAGACAGAGAGACAGAGAGAGAGCCAGCACCAGCCAGAAGAGCCGCGGCAGGCTGGGCTCGGAGGCCAAGGGCAGCCTCTGCAAATCCAGCCCCGGGGCTGGAGCTGCCTGCGGAGCCTTTGCTGCCACTGCCAGCTTCTGATGGGGACAGGCAACGGCAAGGCTGCAAAACAAGCCTGGAGTGGCTGTCAACAGGCAGGCCGGCCGGCCACCCGCCCACCCTCGCCTCCTGCCGGCTCAGAGCAGCCTTTGGGGGGAAAGGACCCAAGGAGAGCCCGGCAGGAGAGCAAGAACCGAGCAGAACCTGCACCTCTCTTCCCCCAGGCGGCGGCTCCCGCAGCTCCATATAATCTCCTCATCAATGCAGTACCCAAGCAAAGCACTGCCAGCCACTTCCGCCCATTTAAAGACACAGCACATGTTTTGTCCCGGGATGGGACAGAAAGTCAGGGAGAGGGTGGGCGAGCAAGGTGATGCCCAAGGTGGAAGAGGAGAGGGGGCAGGAAGAGCGCGAGTCGGGCACTTCCATGAGCATCCATCCAAGGTGTTAAAATGCCACACCCCGGGGCGGGGGTGGGGTGGGGGGGGGGTGGGGGTGGAGCGGAGCGCTGACCCCAGGCCCTCTGCAAACGTCCGGAATCCCGAGCAGACCTGAAAGCGCCCCCCCCTCCTCCCGCGGTTAGTGCCTAGAGGCCCAAAGGCGAGCTGCTCAAGACCACCTTAAATAGAATCCTCACCCTTTCCCCAGCAAGGCGGGGCCCGCGCAGCAATGAGATCCCAAGCAGTTCAAGGCATACGGAACACACAGTTCTCTTCCCCTTCTGGGGAAAGTGCTCGGCCCCAGGGCCACCACTTTTGGGGCGCATGGTGAGGCAGCAACTTATGGTGGTCCAGCAGCGCCCCAAGTCACCTGGGGCCTGGAATCCTTTTAAGGTGGCCACGAGGGCCTGGTGTGGGATCTCAACAACATTTTATCACCAATACCGGGCTCTAAGATGATTCAGACCAGACACAGCATCAAAGAGAGGAGGCACTGAGATTTTCAACTCCAACTAGAACATACAATTCGCTCTTAAAATCCTCCAACCTGGGCCCACTGTGTTCCAGCCCCAGCAACTTCCATGGTTATGTGACTTTCTTTTTTTTTTTTGGCCTCCCCTAGATTGCGGACTATCTGGGTCAGTAATGCGGATGGGTGAGAACAAACAAAGAAGAGATTAATTATGAAATAGCAACCTCCAACTGAACCATACTAAGCCTTTACCCTGAAACTTGCCTCAGAGCAATCTACAGACACCCATACGGGTTGTGTGCACATCATCTATACTTGACCCCCAAGGTGATAGACAGTCTTAAGAAAAACCAGAGCGCAAGATCCCCACTGGTAACGCTCGCTGTACTTGTAATTACTTATTACCTGCCTTTTTAGATGGTAAACTCTAAGTGGGCAGGGACAGTGTGTGAGTCCACCATCTCACTGACTTAGGATGGCTTATATACACTAGATACTACTAGCAAGAGTTTAATTGAAGTGGCCTTATTCGAACCTAACTAAAACACTGCAGCCTCTCTCCAGGGTCCAGATGGTCCAGCAAAAACACCCTTTAAGGGATCCTGAGCTTTTAGAGATGTACTCTCAAAGCAGCCCTGGCCTATGGAATTCTCCTCCGTCCACAGACCCAAGCCAGACAACACTGAAACGCTCTCAAGACCTCAGAATACATCTTTAGTTATGTATCCAGGCCATTCTTTCAACTTAGGTATTGTAGGGCTGCATAAGTTCTCCTTTACAACCTAGGTAATTCACTCCAAGGGCCTCCAGGGACCAATGATGCCAGCCTCTAGGCAAATGGCACCTAGAATTCTCTAGGTAGATGAGAATACTCTCATCCTATCCCCCCTGATCACAGGTAACACATGAAATCTGAATCAAAGCTTTCCAAGTATTACATTAGACACACATTACTAAATAGTGAAAATTCTATATTTTTCAATAAAAATTTTAAAAGCCGTCAAATAAAAAAAAAAAAACCTCCCTTGCAACTACTAACAAGAATTTTGGGGGAGCTTATTTATGTCAGGCATCGTGCTAATAAGCATTTTACTTGTATTATCTCACTTAACACTCACATCCGTATTATGAAGTAGTGACTATCAGTATTTTTCAGATGATGTTATTGAAAATTAAGACTGTAGCATCTGGATTTGCCTAATGCTAAATAACCAACAAGGTGCAAGCCTGAGACTTGAACTTGGGCATGTTCAAACCCAAAGTCCAGTCTCTTAATCAGGATGTATGCTTATTTAAAAAAAAAAAAAAAGAAAAGAAAGAAAGAAAGAAAGTCTGTGAGACAGGCTAATAAGGGCCCACACGCTCCCAGGGCAAAAAGAATCCAGGCAACAGGTAAAAAAAAAAAAAAAAAAAAAAGATGCTAAATCAAGTTAGCTGCTTCTTTCTATTACTATTGCTGATAGGTCAGTACATGAATGTGATGGGAGGAACATGAAAAGGAGAATCTAGTTGGTTGCGAGACCATCAACTGCCTCAAATTCCCCTTGGCTCTTTCCTGTTTCTGTAACCTGGGCTCTTCACAGAGCTCGGCAACCTGGCTCCATTTTTGTGGTCCATAAGAAGATCTCAAAATATGACCCAAATAGGGCTTTAAAGAGCCATGGGATTGCCAGCTTTCCTTGAAATATATTTAAAGAATAAGACCAAGCAAAATGAAGAGGTGTTCATCATTTAATGTATCTTCCCTCTTTGATCTTCTCCTAGAGGGCAGACAGTTCTGTAGGTTCGCCAAGTTTCCTGACCGGTGAGGTGTCAGCACTGACATCATTCTAGATGACTGTGGGGGTGAGTACACAGGTTAACGGTCAGGCAGGTGCTTTCGATTCTCCTGCTTCCGCCTGAACTGCAATCTGGCTGCTCCTTGAGATCTGTATTTCAGGAAGGATAAGAACTTTTACGGAAAAGAAGGAAGAGTTCCATTTCCGGCAATATGGCAGACTAGCTATCCTAATGGACCTTCCTGCTAAAAACAACTAAAAATGCTGGATGAAAGAAAACATTTAGAAAGAAAAATAGAGAGGAAATTTTTAAAAAAATACTTGATGAGCTATCGAAACAATAAGACAAATTTAGAAACCATAAATTCAGTGAGGGCAGAAACTCAGACAATTAAAGAAAGCCTTACAGATATGTTTTCTAGAGAAGGCACTTGTGGCACCCGTAAAACGGCCTTGGTTTTCTGGACCTCACAGAACACAGTGAGCAGAGACAGTGCACAGGCCCACTAATGGGAGGAGGAAAGGGGAGATCACCTCATACAGTAGGAGGCCCTGCTGGCCTCCCCTAACCCTACAAGTGAGCCTCCAACAAACTCCCACATGCTGCTGAGGAACTCAAAGACAGGCCTGTCTTCAACCTTGGCAGAGACCAAACAATCTCCCCTGATAAATCATAATTACCAACTGATCCTCACACAGGCGGCTGCCTGAGGACTTCCTAAGCAATTCACACACACACACACACACACACACACACACACACACACACACACGCACAGTGTCCAGAAAGGAGAAGGCGGATGAACTCCACCACAGTAAAATGAAGAACATCTGATCCTCAAACTGATTATAAAGAGGGAGAAAAGACCAGGCTTTCCTGGAAGAAGATAATTGCAACAAATGTAGCTGAAAAAGGAATTTTAGTTCACAGAATTTATAAATATAAATAAAAATATCTACAAATCAATAGGAAAAAGAAAAACAATTAGATAAAAAGACAAGGGATTTGAATAAGCACTTTCAGAAGAGGAAGTGATCAATCAATACACATATAAAAAGGTGCTCAACCTCATTAGCACTCAGGAAAAAGCAAGCTTAAAATGCCAATGAGGTGCTAACTTTGTACCTATCTGATTGGCAAAAGTTAAAAAGTCTAATAATATAAAGGTTGGAAAGGAACCGGTGGAGGGGGGCCTGGGTGGCTCAGTCGGTTGAGCGTCCAACTTCGGCTCAAGTCATGATCTCGCAGTTTGTGAGCTCAACCCCCACATCAGGCTCCGTGCTGACAGACAGAACCTGGACAGAACCTGGAGCCTGCTTCAAATTCTGTCTCCTTCTCTCTCTCTCTGCCCCTCCCCTATTCATGCTCTGTCTCTCTGTCTCTCTCAAAAATAAACATTAACCAAAAAAAAAAAAAAAAAAAAAAAAAGGAACCCATGGACATGTATGCAGTGGTTCAACTACGTAAGCAAACCATTTGGTATTTATAGTAGAGTTCAAGGAATGCATCCCCTAACACCTGATGGTTCCATTCTGCCAAATGAAGAAGCTCCCATTAGGAAATGTTCGAGAGAAACTTCACACAGCACTCACTCTGTGTGGTAACACGGTTTGTGGAAACAAACCCCCAAACCTGGAAACAAATGTCTACCGACAGCAGAAAGGATACACAACTAGCATTTTCTTAAAGTGTGAACAGTCTATAACATTCAGAAAATTTATAAGTTACTGTCACGTGCAACCAAGCGCACGAATCTTGGAAACAATGTTGAACACGGAAAGCAGATCAAAATGAAGAAAGCATGACGTATGATTGCATGCGGATACAGCCACAGGACAAACACGTAACAAGATAGATGCTTCACATTCATGTATAAAAAGGTACTCAACCTCATCAGTACTCACGAGTATCCAGATATTCTCTATCTGTATAGCTAGACGGTGTGTATCCATAAAATGGAAAATCAAGGAAGTGACAAACTCAACATTCTGAAAGGTGGTCAGTGGGCAAGAACATGGAGTCAGCAGGACAGGTAAGAAGTACACTGTTTGTTGTTCCTTCTTTCTGTATACTTTTTATGTACTTTTTTATAAATAATCTTTGTCTCTGTTCAATATTTAGCAAAAAACAATTTAAAGATAAACAACATAACTGGACACACCTGACACCAATCTTCTTCCAATCTCTGTGAACAGAATGGATGAGAGAGGAGGGCGGTGGCGGGGAATGGCTGACTGGGACAACGATTCGTGTTGCGTTTTCAACATGAATTTTCAAAATCTAAGTTCAAAAACCTAGCCTTCCCAGGCTCATGGATATTCATTCCAACGTCTGTTGTGTTTCTAAGGTCTGATTAACAGAAGGTTGAGCTGTGTCCCTCCAAACCTCTTGCTACAACGGTTTCTTCCAAACTTTACTGGGTTTGGAATACAGGTTAGAAAAAAAGAAAAAAGAAACTTTGATTTTAGCTGCTTTGACTCTCTCCTGGTCTCCAAGTCAAGCCTTAAGGTCTCACCACGTGGGTACTGCTCCTTTCCCAAGGCAACGAGAACAGGACTGATGCTCCTCGCCTCATCTGTAAGCAGGCACTGGACTGGCAGGTCTTTCCTTCGGAGCATTACCACTCTGCAGACCCCCAAGGCCTCGGCCAAGGGAAACGTGGAGTCCACGAACCCACCGCAGGATTCAGTTGCCCTGACTCCCACCCCTCAGTGGCTCTTTCCACCACCAGAAGCTCACGCCTCCTCATGACCTTGGGGAGTCACCGGGAGCCCATCTGGGGCAGAAAACAGACAGTGGACAGGATCCCCGGGCTCCCCTTCTATCCGGAGTCTCTGGGTTCTGCGCTCGCCTCCCGAGGAGAGGAGAGCCGCAGGACCAGGGCAGTGCCGCATGCCTCCAGGAGCTGGCAAAACTGGGGCAGAGCCTTGCTGCAGTCACACGTTGGGGAATCAAAGCTCCAAGCTCAGGCAGGGGAGTCGGCAGGCGCTGAGAGTGTTATATTTAAGGAGCATTTTGGAGGTCAGGAAGCTGGTGAGAGGAGCAGCGGGGGAGGAGTGGCGTCCTAAACACTGCATTTCAACAAGCCTCCTCGTCCTCCAGCCAGAATCCTCTTCCAAATCCCAAACTGCAGTCAATAGAGCCTGTGTGAGGGGGACGGCAGATGGCCAGAGCGGCACCCGATCAGGTGCTCCCCACCACTTCCCTGTCCCCTCCCCCCCCCCCCCCCCCCCCCCCCCCCCCGCCACTATTAGTCACTGGCTCTGGGGTGACAGTGTGGGCTGCAGGCATTGGCCTTGCCTTCTGGTCTGTTCATCTGTGTCAGCTCCCAGCCGGGAGCTTCCCGAGCCCGCCCCTCCTCTCCCCTCCCGTGTGGGGGACTCATGTGCACACCCCTGCCCTCCAGCCCCACCAGTCCACTGTGGAGAGGGGAGAGGCGGGGAGGGGAGGGGTGGCCCAGGCCACAGAGCAGCAGAGGTTGAGAGGTTTGTGTGGAAAGCAAGTGGGGGCTCGGTTCACTTCAGGCATGCTTCCTTGGGCCTCCATGACCCCAGGGATTTACTCGGGGGGCTGGAGCGAAATAAAAAAAAATCAAAATCGAAAATGGACAGACTCACCTCCTCCCCATCCTTCTCTGCCCCTCCTTCACAATCTGCTAATCCAGAATGTTCCAACAGGATGGGCAAGGGCAGAGCCAAACTCCAGCCAGCTTCATCCCGCCCCCGGCTGCTTCACCAGCACAGCTGACTGGAGAGGGAGGAAGACAGGATAGAGGCAGCCTGTCCACTCTAGAGCCTAAAGTGGGCCCCCCTACATTACGTCCTGTGAGTCTCACAACGCCCCGGGGAGGTGTCACTGAGCCACATCTAATGGAGGAAGACACCGAGGCCCGGCGAGGTCTGCTTCTCTTCCTACCGCTGGTGGCTGCTCCTAGAGCCACAAGACGAGGGGGTGCCGCGGTTGGTAAAATCGGGAAAAGCGAAGAGGTGAAGCCCAGTGCCAGCAGCACAAACCCCCTCACCTCTCCTCAGCCACCTCTCCTGCTCACCTCACTGGCAGAGCCCAGCTAACCTACGTCCCTCCCTCTGTCCCGGCAACTCTGGACATCCCTCCTCCATGGTGACCGCCTGACTTCCTCGTGCCCGCAAGGGCTGGCGACGGAAATCCCAGAGAGGACCCCCTCGCTCTGGCCTACATCTCTATCCCCTTCCTCTCCAGAATCTCTCCCCAGCTTCCTGAACACCTGCCCGCCTGCCTCAGTGCTGGCTTCTTGGGATGTCTTCTTCATTAGCGTGTTCTCGATCACAAGGCTCTCTGCTGCTAGACAGAAGGGCGGCCCCCAGGTGGTAAAGCCCCCCCTGTCAGGAAAGAGGCACACACCTTCCAAAACCCCCCACCCACCAGGAGAGGGGACCTCGCCTGACTTCCCTCATTCTAATTACATGCATAACAAAAGAAAACATCGCTCCTGCCAGATGGAAGAAACAAGGCAGATTTCTAATTACCCACCCTGATCCTCCTGGTTTATCCTCAGGAGAAATTCAGGGTGACTGATGGCATCAGGGACCCAGAAGGGAGCTTATAAACTCAGGTTCTCGCGGGGAGGGAGCGCCCAGACGCCCACGGCCAGCTGCTCCCGCTCTCCTCCCACCGAATGGAGACTTCTCCTTTCTCCTCTAAGTTACGCTTGAGAAGGACTGTTAACAAACTGATGAACTCATTTCAACAGGGAAAGACTCCTGGCCAAGGACGCAAGACTGCTGGCAGAGAAACCACTCCGTGATGTGACGAGCCTAGGAAAACCACATTCTTGACGGACACGGGCCGGACACCAGCCCCGGGGGCGTGTGCTGCGGTTTCTTCTGCGCAGCGATTCCGGAATCGGACGGGACTTCGAATCCATACAGCTCTGTGACCTTGAGCAAGTTACTTCGTTTCTCGAAGCCTCAGCTCCAACAGCACACAGAGGTGATAATGGCAACAACCCACGCGGCTGTTGGGTGTCAATGACACAACACACGACGTCATATCGAGTGCCCAGCACATTTTAACCATCATCATGACTGTTCCTAACCGGTATCCACAGACGACCAGTACCCCCTGCAGGGACCACAGGCTCCATTTCTGTGCTTCCTGATCTACTCTTTCTCCTTTATGTACACAAAAGTTTCTGATTTTTTTTTTTCTGTTTTGTTGGGGATGTTTTTATATTTCTACTTTATGTTTCTATTTCTATATGTGGTATTTCTGTCACATCAGTCAGCCATTTATTTATTCAACAACAACCATACTTACTGAGTGCCTACTATGTTCAGGACCCAGACAAATCATGACGTTATTTCAATAATAACCCAAATATCCTCCTTGATCTCCGGAAGCTTATGATCTCATAAGGAAGATAATACACGGGCATTAAGTAGTTGTATTAAGTAATTCTAACATAAAGTTTAAAGTAGTAAGTCCTGTAAGAGAGGCACAGGTAATCAGGACACAGTACTTCTGTTCACCAAAATGAACACAGGTTTGTAATCGTTATGCCAACTTTTCAATTAATAAGTAATGATGAGTATTCTCAGCCAACCTATGTTAAGTCTGTCTGCGATAATTATTTCTTGATTAGTCTGGTCTTAACACAAAAGAGTCAGCCAGAAAAAGGATCCAATATTTGTTATCATCCTTTATGGAGACAAGAACTTCCTATTTGCATGACAGGTGTCCAGAAATAGTGCCTTCGGAACATATTGCCATCATCGCTGCCAATAAATACAGGTTTATTTGGACAGAGCAGACTGCATCTAACGGGCTGGAATCTGAAATTGCATTTCCTACCATTAGGACGTTTTCTCATCAGGGCCTTAAAGCTGGGGGGAAACCAATGTGGAAGATGGTTCAGGCCCCTCTACCTGCTATATTCTCTAAACGTCACAACTGACGTGAGATGGCATAATCATGAGTAAACCTCCAGAGAGCTCAGGTTCCGTGTGTCTTATGACTACTCGGTAAATGCACCTGTGTCCTTCCATACTCTGCCACCAGCTACATCTGATGGCTCAAGGGCACTGTGAAGTATTTAGATGATCTGTGGACAACTGACAAAAATAAGGGCAACATGGTTAAGTTTTGAAAAAGCTAAATACACCGAATTTTTAGTTTTTGATAACATGTCCGTTGAAATTTGTATTAAGGGGCACCTGGTGGCTCAGCAGGTGAAGCGTCTGACTCTTGATTTCAGTTCAGGTCATGATCTCACAGTTCATGAGATCAAGCCCCGCGTTGGGCTCTGTGCTGACAGCTGGGAGCCTGGAGCCTTCTTGGGATTCTGTATCTCCCTCTCTCTCTCTCTCTGCCCCTCCCCTGCTTGTGTTCTCCCTCTCTCTCTTGCTCTCTCTCTCAAAATAAATAAACATTAAAAAAAAATAAATTTGTATTAAAATATTCTTTAAACAGTGGTGGTGGACGTTTTCTATTTTAGTTTTGTTACCTTCCATAGGTAAGACATGTGGCGATTCTGTGTCGGTCCACCAACTTTTTTCAACTTCTCTACCCGACGCACAAGCTCAGATCCCCCGTGTCTCCCACTCCCCGCCCCGAGGAAGGGCTGCTGAGTTCTGGGACCTCACATTCCACTCTAAGGAGAGGCTATGGCTCCCAACTGCTGGGAAGGGGGATCTGAAAGCCTGCTTCAGTCAACTCCCTGTCTTCAGGTGGTCACCTGCATCCCAGAGGTTCCTAATCCAGGGGGGCTTAGTGACATACTAATTGGCATGTCACATTCTATTAGTTTCAGGTGTAGAACATAACGGTTCATTATTTGTACACACGGTGAAATGATCACAGTAAGCTTCGTCAACATCCATCCCCACGACATTGTAAGGCTTTTTTCTTATGATGACCCGATCTACTCTTGAATGCTCTAACAAAGCCTTGGAGATACGCCTGTGCCTCCCAAGTACACGAGAACAACTACTGCCACTCCCCTGACCTCGGACACCCATTTCCAACTGTTCCGAACACCGTCACCTAGATGTCCCAAGGGCACCTCAAAGCCAGCCTGAATAAATGCAACTTCTCACTGCCCCTCTATACCTGCTGCTCCCTCTGACCTCCTGTGCCTGCTTCAGTGAACGGCACCAACTACAAAGTCGCCCAGACACCTGGAATTCACCCTATACTCCCCTTCCACCTCCCACTGAACTAGATACAAAGGCCTGTCCGTTCTAGCTCCCTGAACAACTTTGAGTTTGTATCTTGCTTTCAGTTTTATACGTGCCTTTAAATTCTCATCGTTAGGTGTGGCGTTATGCCTACCCCTCCTCTCCTATTTGTTCGTTTACCAAATTATTTATTGAGCCCCTATTATATTACTTGGTAATATAATAGGCGTGGGGGGGGGGGCGGGTTGTGGCTTAAAAAGCAAAATCACACTAGCCCTGCCCTTAAAAAAAAAAGTTTACGGTCTAGTTGGGGAAGACAGACATGTAAAACAAAGAATCTGAGATGGCACAAAATGAGGAAATGATCAATTATCTGTCTGCCTTGTAGCCAGAGAGTACTTTTTGTTTTAAGTTTATTTTGAGAGAGAGAGAGAGAGAGAGAGCACACGCACGCACAACGAAGCGGGGTAGGGATGGGGGCGGGGGAGAATCCAAAGCAGGCTCTGCGCTGTCAGCACACAGCCCAGTGCAGGACTCCAACTCACAAACCGTGAGACCATGACCTGAGCCGAATTCAAGAGTAGGACGCTTAGCTGACTGAGCCACCCAGGCACCCCAGAGAGTACTTTTTCAAAAGCAAATCTGATGCTATCCTAAGATATTTCGATTGTTCCCAGTATCTACATAATCTCAGTAATGTGCAAGGTTGTCATGGGATGTCAATCCCTATGTCTGGTTCCATCATCTGCCGCCTGGGGTCCACGTGCTCCTAAGCCCTGATCATGCCAAACTGTTTGCAGTGACCTGGGCTTTGCCCTGTGCACGCTGTCTCCTCTTGCCTAGCTACCGTTCAGCGAGCAGCTATGGTGAGCCAGGCATTATCTCATCTAATCCTCACGACAATCCTGCAGGGTTGATGGGTATCGCCCTCGTTTACAAATAAGGACGCGGGGACGAGGACAGGCCAAGATAACCCGCTCAAGTTCGCAGAGCCAGAAAGTGGCAGCACCAGCGTATGAAGGCAGATATGTCCAACTCCAGTTTATAACAGCACCTCTCTTCTCTTGTCCACCTGCTAAGCTCCCGCTGACACTTCAGGTCTCAGATCAAATGTCGCTTCCTTTAGAAAGCCCTCCTGCCTGCCTAGGCCAACATCAAATCGTTCTTTTGCGCTTCCCTGCTGACTTGAACTTCTGTTACAACCCCTGTTACCTTGTACCGTCATAATGTTTCATAATGTTTACTCATCTGTCTCCCCCAAGAACCCGTGAACAAACTGTTCACCGTGATCATGTGCGATCCAATTACAACCTCCATAGTGAAATCTTTGCTGGCAAATAACTGGCATTTAATAAACATTCCTTGAACGAACGTATTGACGAATGCCTACCAACCTCTTTTCTCACGGTTGAAACGAGAACTCTCAGGGTGCAATTTACTATCTACATATCTTAACAGTCACGTCAAGACATCAGACGGCCCCGCGCTGAAATTACAACCTTAAAAAAAAAAAAAAAAAAAAGTACCATGGCAATGCAATAACAGAGCCTCAAACTCCAGACTCCAGGAGATGAAATCATGCCTCCAACAGCCTTCCTCCAGGAACTGAACATGGTCTAAATAGGTAGTGCTGTCGTCCAGAGTGATCACACTTCCAAACCAAAAGCTCTTTCATTCTGGAGTAACTGAACCCAGTATAGTTGGGGCTAAGGGAAATCCTGGGAACAGTACCTGAGAACTGAAGGGGACAGGGTAAGACAGATGCATTTACATGTATTTGGCAATACACACAAGTAAAATGATATATTAAGGAAACAACATCCGAGTCATATATAAATGACGTACCAATGAGTCACGACGTGGATTTTTACTCAACAGCTCCGCTGCATTTAGATAGTATCAGAGATTCGGTACATCTGCCATAGTATATAGGTTCCCTTTGTACCTAGGCTGCAAAATGCAAACAGGCTTTTTGCAGGAGCATCTTCATTGGGTAAAGTTTCTTAAACATTTGTGACTTATAATCCTCCTGGGGACCTACGGAGAGCCACAGGTACTCTTCCCAGAAAAATGCAGAGAAATATAAAATTCCGCCTACAAACGATAGAGCTCATGGACCCTCTCCTAAGGACCTCAGTGGTCCGTGGGCCCAGACTGGAAATACCTGAACTAAACTCCCTCCAAAGGGTCTGGGGTAGAGAAGGTTAAAGAAAGAGAATCACAGCTCTGGGGTTAAAGCATCTGTCTCCACGGCCAACCAGGTTCATTCTTTGAGGTCCTGAAAGAAGATGCCTGCCTCAGGAATGGTCCGGCTCCCAAGACCTGATTGTCCCCCTGCGTGGACAATCTGCAATCTTGACTAGCGGATGGTAAGAGACTAAGAAAAATGGAGCTGCCTCTGTTTCTACCTCCATATGCAGCTGCAAACATAAACATACCCCCCTAATGAACCGCAGAATAACTCTCCAATCCCTGCAAACCACACCTTTCCCCCCAGCACAGGCCACCACCCACCCTTGAGGGCCAACTGGTTGATCCCAAACCGCTTACAACTTCATGAGCTAGTTGACCTGGAGGTTCGTGAGAGGGAAGCCTGGTGACAGATGACACCTGACATCACCAACAGTAGCATTACAACCACAAAACAAACTGCTTGGAGCAAACCGGTTTTGGATCCAAACACAGGGCTGCTCCCCCTGGCTGCCTCTGTGCGCGCTGCGAAGGGGGGAGGGCATCTTGCACCAACCGTGCTTAATGTGGGTACCAGGATGTTTGCGGAAGGAGGGGAGAGAGAGGGGAAGCGGGGACAGGGGAGGGAGGCAGTCCAGGGAGGCCTGTTCTCATTTAGTTGTGTGCTCCCCAGCTCCTTTCTTCAAAGAAAACAAAGTATTTGACAAATCTAAGCTGGTTAAAACAACAGCTGTGGGTAATTTTGCAGACTAGAAAATGAAAGCCCAGAGAGGGGAAGTAACTTGGGGCAGATCACACCGCATGCAGGAGTAGGAGAAAGGCACCAGGAGCTCAGATCTGTGATTCGCGGGGACATGTCCTCACCACCAGAACACATTACTGCCCACAGCACCCTCGCTGCTTGGGCCTCCAACCTCCTTCTCTCTTCCATATACACACGGGGTACCCAACCTGTTCCAAAAGTCTGAATCCTGTTCAGTCTTTCATCTCTGAAACAAAGGAGACCCTGCCATCTAGCCAAAAACGACCCCCCCCCCCCCCAAGCCCGTCCAAGGGCTGAGATATTCTACAAGGACACTAGGTCTCTCCCTGCATAAAGGTATTGGGGTTGGGGCTTGCAGACTTGGCCTCCTTAGGTTCCCCCATCCACTCCCAATGGCTCAAGTTCCTCCCTCGTCTGAGAAAATGCACAGGCACTGCAAATTCCAAACTGCAAGCAGGACTCAGGAGGGATTAGAAACTCATCTCAGGAACGCCCTCTAGTGAGCCTGCAGGGTCTGGGCGAGAGCACCCGGGCACATTCCCTGGAGGGGCCCAGACCCACACTTCCATTGGGGCATCAGATGAGCGGTGGGAGGGGACAGCAGCAGCACCTGCCACTCAGAGACCAACTCCCCGCCAATCCCAAGGCCATCGTCTGCTGCAGGGTGAGAGGCAGTCTCTGCTCTCAAGACTGTCCGGCCCACAACGACCCCACCCATTCCTTATACAACAGAGGAGGGAAAAGGGAAGCAGACAGAAGGTGGGAAGGAAGGGTAGGGAGGCACAAATGGATGAAGAGAGCATTGTGGCATGAGGAAGAGAGACCATAAAGGAGGGGGTGACTAAAGAGAGACGGGATAAGGATAAAGGAATAAGGAGGGAGAGCTAATGAGAAAGACACAGATCAGCCCAGACAGAGCTAGAGACCAATCCCCCCCCCCACCACCACCTGCTCAGACTTCTGGGCACGGAAAGGTGAGGAGTGCGTTCTGTCAGACCCAGCCCTCCCTCCCCTCTCCTGAGCTTCATGCTCGGGGGTCATTTCCCTCCGCTCTGACCCAGCCCCCGGACACTTAGGAGTGGTGAGCTGAGGGACAGGAGGGGAGAGAAAAGTGAACCAAAGGCAGAACTCGCCAAGCGAAGCCACTTACGCACAGTGCGGCCGGCAGCATTTCCATCCTACCTTTGCTGTCGCCATATCAGCCGGCTCCATGATCTCTGCTTGGCCTAAGGAGCAGTGGCCCCATCCAGAGAAAAAAGGCAGAGTCACAAATGTCCACCCAGAAAGAACAAACCACCCCTCTGGAAGGGCAGGGAAAATAAGAGACCAATTTCGGTTCTCTGGCCCCCTGGGATGTCCTCTACTGGCGGTGGGGGAAGGGAGGGGAGACAGGAAAGAGGCTCGGGGTCCCCAGCAAGTTGGGGTTGTGGGGGGGGGGGGCTGCCTGGGTTCCCACAGATGCTCACATCAGGCTGAGTCAGGGGGCGTCTCCCCTTGCCTGGTACTTCTTCCCAGGAGGCAAGTGTGGGTCTCCCAGGGCTCCCCCTGCTGGGGGAGAGCGCACAGAGGTGGAGGCCCTGCCCTCCCATCACCCGGCCAACTGGTACCCACAGGTCAGGAAGAGCGGAGCGTGTGGGCAGAGGCCAGCTGGCGGGTGCTGAGCAAGTGCTGGGGGTAGCAGGTAGGGAGGAGGCCGGGGGCCCGTGGGGGCGGGTGTGAGAACCTCAAGGAGGTACAGGCACTCAGATGGAAGCAGGAGGTGCTGTGCAAGGAGGTGCCGGAGGCTCAAGCCGGAGCCCTGCGCGGCAAGGTCGAGAATGCAGAGGGAGAGGAATCTGCCGGGTGAAGCCACTCACCTTGCAATAACATTCAGACTGACTGAGGCCTACACAGGAGCCAGGAGCGGGCGGTTCACACCCCCCCACTCCACTCCCAGAGACTCACAGCCTCTGTCTAAAGGTACATGAGAGCAGCCGGCAGCCCGGCTGGATCTGCAGAGGCCCCTGGCTCTCTCGGAGCAGCCTGATTGGAGGAGCAGGATGACTTCATCCGGCCCCATTCATCACTGTAGGTTTCCTGCCCAGCGGGGACAGGCCGCTCTGCTTGCAGTGACTACAGCTTCCTCTCTGGCCCATTTTACTCCAGCAACCTGGGATAGGCTGTGTCGGCCAGAGGCCGCCAGGGGAAAGGGATCGGAGCACCCCAGGCCCTAGAGGGAAGAAGGGGAAGAGGCCGTTCACGTTTCAAGGAAAGAGCAAAGCCTCTACTTAAATAAAACACGGTGTGGGTATTCACTGTGTGCATTTGCTCGCGCTGGCGCCCGGATAAACACAAAAGAGCAGGGCTCCTCGGAGGCAGCCAAGAAGGGAGGTGTGTGCTCTCCTGAACCACTGACCTTCCCGCCCCGTCTTTAGAGATATTCTCCCAATCAAAGCCGATAACCCATGGAAAGGCAGATCAATATACTCAGCTCTACCAGATCTTCCAACAGTGCTAACCTGGGCGGGCTGTTAAGCACATTGATTGCTTTATGCTTCTGGTTTCGGACCTGCAAAGTGTTAAGGTGGAAGCTGAGGCTCCATTTTACAGATGAGAAAACAAACAAAGACCCGGAAAAGAGCAAAAGGGTCAAAGAAAGGCCTGCCAACACTCCTTTCCAGATTCCAGATAGACTCATCCCTCAGAAAGGGTGAGACCCCAAGATATAAGCCCCTTCATGTACCCCCTCCCAATCCAGCTTCCAGAGCATAGAACAATCCAGCACAGCCAGGGTTAAAGAGAGAGAGATTAAAATAGAAGAGAATAAAAAAGACAGGCAAGGAACCTGTGATCACTCATCCATTCCTGCCTCCCTCACCCTTCATTCTTTTCTCTTACCTCTGCTGCTGGTCAAGCCTGGCTTCACAACAAAACTGAGCACTCAGGGGGACCAACACAGAGCAGGAAAAGAGTTTCCCGAAAGAACGACAATACCAACCATCCCACAAACAATTCCACTTTAACACAGCCTTTGTGAGTCTGGCTTAATGACAGGACAGTAAGAGTTAACAACTCCCATTTGTAAGGTGCTCTAATGCGTTTCCAAATCTGCTGCCTCATCTGACTCTCCGAGGAAGCCTGTGAGGTAAGTATTGTTTTCTCCAGTTCAGAGATAATTAAACTAGGATTCAGAGACTTTCCGTGACTTGCCCAAGGTCACACAGCCGGCATAGCAGAGCTGGGCTCCAAACCTGTGTTCACTGACACCAAACATCTTTCCACTAAACACTAAACGCCATGCTACCAAATTTCCCACCCCTTCATCTTTCCGTCCTCCATCTGTCCCCAACTCTTGCTGCCATTACCACAGACTCAGAGAATATAAAACCTGAATGAATTTAAGATTTCCTTTTGGGACACTCCCCACCCCCAACCCCCCCCCCCCCCCGTTTTCCCCTGAAGATGGCAAATTGTAAGAAAATGCATTCTCAAACATTAGGGGGAAAAAATCTTGGGCGTATCCAGAGGTTGGTGTATACACATTAAGCAAATCTCCTGTGTCCAATGATACTAGGACAGAAACAGACACTTAGATCAATGGAACTGAATCGTGGTCCAGAACTGGACCCACAACGTATAGCCAACTAATCATTGACAAAGCAGAAAAGAATATCCAATGGAATAAAGACAGTCTCTTCAGCAAACGATGTTGAGAAAACTGGACAGCGACATGCAAAAAAATGAACCTGGACCACTTTCTTACACCATACACAAAAAGAAGCTCAAAATGGAGGAAAGATCTAAATGTAAGACAGGAAGCCATCAAAATCCTTGAGGAGAAAGCAGACAAACACCTCTTCGACTTCGGCTGCAACTTCTTACTCCACAGGTCTCTGGAGGCAAGGGAAACGAAAGCAAAAATGAACTACTGGGACCTCATCAAGATAAAAACTTCTGGGGCGCCTGGGTGGCTCAGTCGGTTGAGCGTCCGACTTCGGCTCAGGTCATGATCTCACGGTCCGTGAGTTCGAGCCCCGCGTCGGGCTCTGTGCTGACTGCTCAAAGCCCGGAGCCTGTTTCGGATTCTGTGTCTCCCTCTCTCTCTGACCCTCCCCCGTTCATGCTCTATCTCTCTCTGTCTCAAAAATAAATAAACGTTAAAAAAAATTTTTAAAAAAAAAACTTCTGCACAGGGAGGGAAACAATCAGCAAAACTAAAAGGCAACTGACAGAATGGGAGAAGATATTTGCATAAAGGCTTAGATCCAAAATCTATAAAGAACTTATCAAAGTCAACACCCAAAGAAACAGTGAATGCAGTGAAGAAATGGGCAAAAGACATGAATAGACACTTTTCAAAAGAAGACATCCAGATGGCCAACCGACACAGGAAAAATGTTCAACATCACTCATCATCAGGGAAATACACATCAAAACCACAATGAGATACCACCTCACACCTGTCAGCATGGCTAACGTTAACAACTCAGGCAACAACAGATGTTGGCGAGGATGCAGAGAAAGAGGATCTCTGTTGCATTGCTGGTGGGAATGCAAACTGGTGCAGCCACTCTGGAAAACAGTATGGAAGTACCTCAAAGAATTAAAAATAGAACTACCTACGTCCCAGCAATTGCAATACTAAGTATTTATCCAAGGGATACAGGTGTGCTGTTTCAAAGCACCCCAATGTTTATAGCAACATTATCAACAATAGTCAAAGTATGGAAAAAGCCCAAATGTCCATCCACTGATGAATGGATAAAGAAGATGTGGTATATATATACAATGGAGTATTTTTCTTAAGTTTATTTATTTATTGTTTAGAGAGAGCACAAGCAGGGGAGGGACAGAGAGAGAAGGGGGTAGAGAGTGGAAGAGGGGGAAAGAGAGAGAGAGAGACAAAGAGAGAAAGAGAGAGAGAGCATCCTAAGCAGGCTCCACGCTGTCAGCGTAGAACCCAATGCACGCCTCGAACCCACATACCATGAGATCATGACCTGAGCTGAAATCAAGAGTCAGACATTTAACCGACTGAGCCATCCAGGCGCCCCATATATACAGTGGAGTATTACTCGGCAATCAAAAAGAATGAAATCTTTCTATTTGCAACAACGTGGATGGAACTAGAGGGTATTATGCTAAGTGAAATTAGTCAGAGAAAGACAAAAATCATATGACTTCACTCATATGTGACATTTAAGGCACAAAACAGATGAACATAAGGGAAGAGAAGCAAAAATAATATAGAAACAGGGAGGGGGACAAAACATAAGAGACTCTTAAATACAGAAAACAGAGGGTTGCTGAAGGGATTGTGCCGGGGGGCTGGGCTAAATGGGTAAGGAGCATTAAGAAAGACACTTGGGATGAGCACTGAGTGTTACATGTAGGGGATGAATCACTGGATTCTACTCCTGGAATCATTACACTATATGCTAACTAACTTGGATGTCAATTAAAAAAAAAAAAAAAAAAACCTCCTGTGTCCAGTGGAAATTGCCTTTAAAAAGAATCAGAGTTACTCACGTTCACTTTATTTAGGTAGCAGAGTAGACTAAGCCATCTGACCAAACTGGTCAATTACCAAGATTAAAATGAAGGTGGGGGGATATGTTCCTGGTTCCAGTCACCATAAACACTGAATATATCATGTATCCCTTGCCTATCCCATCCCATCTCACTCTATTAGCCAAGGGGCATGAAAGTTCCATACAGCAAAATGAAAAAGGACAGGAGTAAAAGTAGTGGGACACCATCTGGGCCGATGGATTGGTTTTCTTTAGCTCACTGCCCCATGGTCATAGATACAATCAACTTGGAAAGGGTACGGGGCGCTGCTAGGACAGCACTAAAGGTATTCTATCATAACCTGCACAAAAAAGCCAAGAGTGTGCAGGCTGCGCTGGTTCCACACGAATCACCTCTGCTCAGAGGCCTGTAATGTTCCTTCTGGCTATCGCTCTGGCCTGCGGTCCTCTCTGTTCCTGGGCTGACAGTCAAATGCACAGACAGATGGAGAGCAGAAGGCTAGTACCCACGAAGGAGGATGTTCTGTTTCATCAAAATCATGCAGAAATCAGACCCGTGTTAACAGGACCCCGCCCAGTGTCCCAAATGACCAAACACATGTACCTCCTCGGTTCTTAATGGCAACCAACCGTCACACAGCCCTGGATGCTGAACACAGCAGACAGCATTTCAGAAGGCTGCTCAGCCAGAAGCAGCCATGTTTTTACAAAGCAATTTATATGTCCTGGACTCAAAGCAGCAGGAAGAGAGCTGTTAGCTATAGAACAGATAATGCAGGAGATGGGGCACAGAAGGAGGTAGGGGATAATGCTTGGTTTCAATGAGAAAAGAGGGAAGAAGTATGTCCCAGAGTCCAAAGATAATTCCAGGAGGGAAGAAAGAAAATGACAATGAAAGGGGAAAAAGAAAGGAAAACTGATGCAGTGGATCAATTAACAAGCCACTGCATCCATACCTCTGCTAACCAGAAAGGAATCCATCTAACAATTTCTTCTGGAAGAAGTAACTCCTCTAGTCTATTCGTTTGCTCTTTGAGCTAGAGACCAGAAGCTCCCTCTTCTGCAAGTTCATTGCGCTCCATTTGACCTCATATTGAGTAAAAAGACAGAAAGATGGATAGAGAGAGAGAGAGAGAGAGAGACAGAGAGAGACAGAGAGAGACAGACAGAGAGAGAGACAGAGAGATGGATGGGAAGCTCTTTACCATATCATTACATCATTTTCTCTCCAGGGGAACTATTTGTACTAATGACTTTACCCTAGGTATTATATTCTAACTCCTTAATCACTATACTTATGTAACAAATTAAGGAAGAAAAACAAATAACAACAACAAAAAAAAACCCAGATACCTGAAAAGAGGCTAGAGTGAGTTTTGGTGGAGGATGGGTAGGGTGTCCTGGGAAGAACAGGCACCCAGTTTCCTAAAGACAGCTCAGAGGCTGGACACTGCACCTGCTTCTTTAGGAAGAGCCTCCTCTAAAGCAGCTGCCTATTGGTGGGCAGGGCACAAGGAAGCCAAGCAAGCCAGTTTCAAACCCTGGTCAGACCAGTGTCCTCCTGCTGCACCATGGGATATGTAGTTCTCTGAGCAATGGGCAGTGGTGCGGCCATATTTGCACTGCTTATCCAATGTGCAGCTTGACCACAAACGTGGGTCAGACACCTTAGCCAAAAAGGTACAACTCCTCCCTGCAGTCTGAATTTATTTTTTATTTTTAATATTTATTTGAGACAGACAGAGTGTGAGTGGGGGAGGGGCAGAGAGAGAGGGAGACACAGAATCCGAAGCAGGTTCCAGGCTCTGAGCTGTCAGCACAGAGCCCAATGAGGGGCTCGAACCCACGAGCTGTGAGATCATGACCCCAGCTGAAGTCCGACGCTTAACCAACTGAGCCACCCAGGTGCCCCCCTGCAGTCTGACTTTAAACAGAAAAGACGGTGAGGAAACAGGGAGAGGTTCACAAACTACAGGAGATCACAAACATGAGGACCTTGAGAGGTCACTTGATGTCTTTGCTCTGTGAGCACAGAAAATGACAGCTTCTCTCAAGAGAAGAGACAGAAAAAGAAAGAGGAAGGGAGAAAGAGAGGCAGATGAAGGAGAAAAGGGCAGCGTGTGTGTTCCCATGACTGTACATGTTGGATTCAGGGACCAGAAAGTGACTTCTCATCTTTTGCCGGTTAACCATCAACTCTGGAGAGAGGCAGTCGAGTGTGCTGATGAGCATGCCTCTCCAGCTATTCTGCGCAGGTTGGAATTCTGACCCAACTGCCCACCATCTGTGTGACCCTCAGGCTGGTTACTTAGCCTCTGTGCCCCCATTCCTCATCTGTAAGGCAGAGATGATGTTACTCAACTCATAGACTATATGCAGATAACATGCTAGAGGGCTTAAAACTGTGTCTTAAGTGTTAGATTTTTTTTTTTTCAGTATTATTCAGTGGTTTGCCCCTTCCCCTAATCCATGTGACCTTTCCCCCCACCCAGAACATGAAATTTTAAGTCCTCAGAGCTGACGATGGCAGAGGTAGACTGGACAGAAAACAATCCCACCTGCGTTTTTAGATGAATAAAGACAAGAGGGGAGGGGGGGGCAGTGAGACAGACATTAGAATAAGAAAAAGGGCAGAAAAGGAACAAGGACAAGAACTACAACCAGAGACACTTGCAAGTAATACTGAATGGCAGCGGACATTAAGGGGGACATGCGGGGGAGTTTGGGGAAAAAAATCATCAAAGAACAGTAAAAAGGAGTCCGAACAAAAATAAAGAAGGGGAGGAAAGACTGACAAAGAAAATCAGGGAAGCCGATCAGGTTGGAGGTGGGAGGAGAAAGGAGACGGAGAAATTAAAAACTCAAAATGGAAAGTTCCGAGAGGATATGACCAAAGCATCTGTGAGGAGCTATGGATGGACAGAACTGCCCAGCATGAGGAAACTAGAGAGACAGCAGCTAACAATGCAAAGTTCGAGTCTAGAATGGTCTTGCCAAGCGGGCCTGATCCCTGGCGATGGCCCGCCCCGGTGTTGTGGGGGTCTGGGCTGGAGGAGGTTGCTCAAGCAGGCAGGACTGGAGCGAGTGAGGTGGGTGGTAAGGGTTAAGGTTCAGGTTCCAGGAGGAAAGGAAGTAGACGTAGCTTTGGGACCAGTCACCTAGAAGACAGCACCCTCAGCTCTGAAGTCAAGAGGAGAGGGATGGGTACCTGGGCGGCACAGGTGGTTAAGCATGCAGCTCAGGTCATGGTCTCACAGTTCCTGAGTTCAAGCTCTGCATCGGGCTCTGCGGTGATGGCGCGGAGCCTGCTTGGGATTCTGCCTCTCTTCTCTCTGCCCCGTCCCCTGCTTGTGCTTGCTCGCTCTCTCTCTCTCAAAATAAATAAATTAAAAAAAAAAAAAATGAAGTCAAGAGGAGAGAAACAGGCCTATTTGAGTGCAAGTACTCCGGGCGGGACAAAGGGACGATGCCAGCTTAGGGAAATTCGTACTCTGTGCAATACTGAGTGTCTTTGCCGGTATCGGTGCCCTTCTGCATCTGAGTTCCTCAGGGTAAAACAAGATAGACAAAGGGGAGGGAGGCCTGCCTCCCTCAGCCACTAGCAATTCCTGAGGCCTCACAAGCAACAGGAATATAAATGCTACCCCCTCAACATTAGCCTCTAGAGCTGGACAGGGCAGCATTGCATAGCGGTTGAACTCTACAGTCAAGTTGCCTAGATTCAGATTCCAGCCCATCGTACAAGGGTTGTGTGATCTCAGAGTGCCTGGGTGGCTCAGCCAGTTGAGCGTCAGACTCTCGGTTTCAGCTTAGGTCACGATCTCCTGGTTTGTGGGTTCGAGCCCCAAGTCAGGCGCGCAGAGCCTGTTTGGGATTCTATCTCTCTCTCTCTCCCCTTCTCTGCTCCCCCCACGCTCACATGCATGGGCGCCCTCTCTCAAAATAAACATTTTTTTAAAACAGCCGTGTGATCTTATGCGAATTACAAAACCTCTCTAAGCCTCAGTTTTGTAAACTCTAAAATGGAGATAAAAGGACTACTGTTTCATAACAAAATGGAGACATTTTTAAAATGTTTTTCAATGTTTGTTTATTTTTGAGACAGAGAGAGAAAGACAGAGTATGAGCTGGGGAGGGACACAGGGAGAGGGAGACCAGAATCCAAAGCAGGCTCCAGGCTCTGAGCTGTCAGCATAGAGCTCGACGTGAGGCTGGAACCCACAAACCGTGAGATCATGACCTGAGTCGAAATCGGACACTCAACTGACTGAGCCACCCGGGCGCACCAAAATGGTGAAATTTAGATGTGAGCCCAGTGACTGACACATACTGGGAACAGTCACTAAATGTTAACTGAAATAATGCTGTCTTCACGATTACTGTCTTAAGGGCAGTCAGGGGTTGGGAACAATGGGAACTCCACGAGTTCCCCTAATGTCCCTCTGTCTTCACTTGGTGTCCACGTGAAGCTCGCAGCGCTCTGATTACACAAGCCCTTCCCTGCCACCTCCAGGCCTCATGATATGGCCTCCAGCCAGCAGCTGGTCCCCAAACTGGACTTTCACATGACAACTTTGTGCAAGTGCTTTGAAAATGCAAAGAGTTGGGGCGCCTGGGTGGCTCAGTCGGTTGAGCATCTGACTCTTGATTTCAGCTCAGGTCACGATCTCACCGTTCGTGAGTTCGAGCCCCGCGTCGGGCTCTGCGCTGACAGTGCAGAGCCTGCATGGGATTCTCTCTCTCTCTCTCTCTCTCTCTCTCTGCCCCTCCATGCTCACTCTCTCTCTCTCTCAAAAATAAATAAAAACATTTTTAAAAAGAAAATAAAAGAAAATGAGAAGGGTCACCAAAGCATAAGGCAGATAAGTGCTTGCACCTCCTGCTTTGGGGGTTTCCTTCTACACCTGCACCAATTTTCACAAAAGACCTACCGCAGGCTGCCAAGCCCTCTGGAGCCTTTCACACAGCCATTCAGGGTGAGAGCATATAAGAAGCCACAGGATTAACTGAGCCGGGGGTCAAAAGACACAGCTGTAGATCCCCGCCAATTCTCAGGCCAGAGGCAGGGGAAAAGACGCAAAGCCGGCACAAAAAAGGGCAATGTGGAGGGGAATGCTTCCAGGGACTACTGTCCCCTCCAGACTGCTGTTAGGTAACCCCCTCCCCATCCAACATCCCCGAGGGATACAGGCTCCACCATGGAGGGCTGTCGCAATCACATCAGAAAACAAAACACAGGGGTGCCTGGGTGGCTCAGTCAGTTATGTGTCCAACTTCATCTCAGGTCATGATCTCACAGCTCATGGGTTTGAGCCCTACATCGGGCTCTGTGCTGACAGCTCGGAGCCTGGAGCCTGCTTTGGATTCTGTCTGTCTGTCTGTCTCTCTCTCTCTCAGAAATGAAAAAAAACATTAAAAAAATTAAAAACAAAAAACAGACCATTAAGCTACAGAAGCTGAGTGGAGTGGGGAAGAAAAGAAGGACCAAGGAAAATAGACGTCCAAGGAAGAACTCCGCTGGCCCCAGAGGAATCTGAGTAGAGGGTCTAAGAAGAACGGACAAACCCATTTCCACAGCTCCTCTGCCTTTGCAATGGCAGGAGCCTTCTCCTAGTGTCCTCGTCCTAAGAGGCGGGAGTTGTTGGGCTTAGACAGTCCTACCCTCCAGGGTAGAAGAAGTGGGGTCCAGGGCACTCCCCTTGCCTCCTGCCTGCTGACTCACACTGATCTCACTACTGAGGAGGGCTCAGGTGGCCCCGCTCTCTCCTCTCCGGCAAAGCCACTGCCAGCAGAGGGTGCTGGTGAGCCCAGCGGAGAGACCCCAAGGGAAGGTGAACTTTTTGCAGCTCAGGCTGGTACCCATAGGGGCTTCACCTAGTACCCGCAGAGAGGTCAGAGTGACCCATTTTATCCTGAGGTTTAGGCATAATAGTGAAACTGAAAGAAAGCATCAGAAATGTACTAGAACTTTCCTATAAATAACTTGCTGGTGAAAAGTCTACAGCACTTCTCAATATCCACAAGGCATAAGGAACATACTCAAAACAACCCCAACTGTTTGGCTCTCAGGCATATTTAACATGTATCATTCAAAATCACCGGGGTCTATCCTCTCCTTGTCGATCTGTCTCCTGTTCTGTCCAGCTTGAAGCTTCACAAGAGATAACTTTCACTAACAAACTCGTTTACACACTCCACATTTGGAGCTTTAGGTCCAGGAAGCTGGTGAAGGAAGATCCATCCGACATAAGGAAAAGCAGAAGGTTCAGCACTGGGCCCCAAGTGTCCTGATAGCCACATGGATGCTGTCTCAAGGGGGAAGTCATAAAAGGTTGCAAATAAAAATCTCTGGAGTCAGGGGCACCTGGGTGGCACAGTCGGTTGAGCATCCAACTTCGGCTCAGATCATGATCTCGCGGTTCGTGTGTCCCAGCCTCGCGTCGGGCTCTATGCTGACAGCTCAGAGCCTGGAGCCTGCTTTGGATTCTGTGTCCCCCTCTCTCTCCGCCCCACCCATGCTTGTGCTCTGTCTCTCTCTATCTTTCAAAAATGAGTAAACATATTTTTTAAATCTCTGGAGTTGAATTTCAGCTTGATCACTTACAAAGAATGCCAGTGGGCAATTTAAGCCTCCATTTCCTTCTCTAGAAGACAATGGATAAAACAGCAACTGTCCTTATAGGCCTGCTATTACGGTTGAATTCTTAATCACGCTTTCTAAAGCACATGTAAAGTGCAGTGCTGAACACATAATAAACTCTCAAAACAGCAGATATTAGTAGTAATGACAATTGATACCTCACATGCCCACAAACTAAGTACACAGGCATTTTTCATAGTCTTGGATTTATTCATCACATGCGTAGATTCTCTGTAGTTTCCTATAATTCTAAGTTTCTTTACTGAGAGAAACCCCAGTTTATCTCCTGACTATGGAAGTTATTCACCGAGAGGCAGATAACCATTTGATGTAGGTACTGAAGAAGAAATCCACGAATCACGAAGGAGTAGAGGGTATTAGCCTCCTTAAATCTCTTCTTTAGGGCCACTTCAGGCCACTTTGTAAGGACAACTGATACATACACACTCCTGGCCAGATTCAAGTCCACCCACTGTTTAAGATGCCAAGAAAAGGAAACATGGGTGTTTTAATTCTAGGGAGAAAGGAGTTCAACAGGTAAGACTGGTCGCTCTGTGGATCCCCAAACAAACCTGTTGTGGTTCCATGTTCATAAACTCAAGAGTTTTGAGTCTGGCGTTGAATTCTACTTCATGAATCACCCAGCCAGTTCACATACAAAAGACACAAGGGAGGGGCGCCAGGGTGGCTCAGCTAAGTGTCTGACTCTTGATTTCGCCTCAGGTCGCGATCTCATGGTTTGTGAGATCGAGCCCCACATCAGGCTCTGCGCTAACAGCACGGAACCTCTGGGGAGGTACTCGGACACCGTCCGCTCCCTCAGCCCCTCTCCCAATCCTGGGACCATCCGAACCAGGGTTACAATGCTTTCCTCTGCATTTTGATGGGAGACCTTCACCTTCAGACTAGGAAATGGCAAAGAGAAGGAGGGAGCCCAGCTGTGAACTGTTTGTTGGTCACCCGTCAAAGGATAAGAAGAAAAGAAGCATTGAGCAGTCCGGAAAGTTGGTGACAGATAAGACGTAATGATTATTTTAATTACATATCCCCACGCACACGCACACACACCCCGCCCACCTTTCTCCTTGCTGCAGAATGGGGATTCTTGGTCTATGGAGCAACCAATAAGGGAAAACAGGAGCTAGGCATGACACCAGTGTCCCTGAGGGAGCCACGGGTCTGCCAGAGGCTCCCTGAAAAGAGACGCCACAGGCCAGGAACAGGGCACTGGGCTCTCCCTGTCCTGTTACTATTCACCGTTAAATTGCGTATTTGATGCTAGCTAGCTCAGGGATAACAGGAGGCTTTGGGCAACGGGGCACATTTCTCAAAGCCAGGTTCAAGACCACTCAAGTCAGAATCACTTTGGGATATGTGTTCACTGTGCAAATTCCTAGGCCCACCCCAGTCCACACCACTCACAAGAGCCCAGGAAATCTGCACACTGAACAAGTTATGCACACGATTCTGAAACCCATGCGATGCGGCCTCCCTGGTCTGCCAAGTAGGCTGTTCATCATCAAGGGACAGGAACACTTACTCATGCAAAATATTATAACTTATGTATATTATGTTTCTTTTTATCTAACCCTTTTAAAACGTCTGTAATAAGCAAAACATTTAGTACAGCAGTGCACGCATATAATTTATATAAATATACACTGGTGGAGACAGCTCAGAAAATTTTCACTGAGACAGGGGTTTGCAACAAGGCTGGAGTATCGACTTCGGGTACGACGGGGAAAGCAGGGAGTGGTCTCGGCAAACAGGTGCTCTGAGCTCACAGGATTCATCAGTGACAAGCTGAGAAGAGAACTCCGGATTTTGACCTCCAACTGCGTCTCAACCCTGGAGTAAGAGGGAGGCAAAAAAATGCGGTGCAGAGCAGGGCAAGCCGGAAGTGGAGTGCCTGCTTGAGCCCCCAGAACTGTCACCCACTCACATTCCTTCTTCACCCTGGCTATAGGAGGATGGGATTTCACCCGGGGGGGGGGGGGGGGGGGGGAAGCGAGGGAATGAGGTTTACCATCTGCCTGCCAGTTGTCCCAATCTAAATCCCAACTATGGCATCAGCAGAGTGAGCGTCGTTTGCTGAGCTATAATTAATATCCCCCTTTCTCGGGCAGGAAAGGAGAAACGCTGGGGTAGGAGAAACACTGAGCAGGTGACGGTTACACCTGCAGACAGTTCTGCTGACAGCGACGGAAGCAGCCAGGACTGCCAGCGAGGAACTACAAACTGGGAACTAGAGAAGGGAGGGGAAAGCAGGAACACCCACTTGCTTCCCTGCGCAGACCTAAAATAAGGTCCTTCTCCCTCCTATTCAAATGCCATGTGTGCTGTCTGTCCAAGACCAGACCATCCCCCAAGGATAGGAGTACGTGGATCCAAGAAAGGAGAACAACAGGTGAGGGGCGGTCACTAATCACAGGCCACGAGCATGAAAACGTCACACAATTAACAGATACAGAGGGGCTAGTCCGTGGCCCTCCGTCTGGAGCATAGTCACGGAATCCCAGGATTATAGAACGCGAGAGGCTGGCAAAAACGTCTTAGATAGTTACTCATGCGCCCATTTACTCATTTAACAAATCTTTTCTTTTTTTTTTTAAGGTTTATTTACTTATTTTTGAGAGAGACAGTGAGAGCACACACACACGCGGGGGAGGGGCAGAGAGAAGAGAGGGAAAGAGAGAGTCCTAAGCAGGCTCTTCACGGTCAGCACAGAACCCAGTGCAGGGCTCGAACCCAGGAACCTTCAGATCATGACTTGAGCCAAAATCAAGAGTCGGGTGGACACTTAACCGACTGAGCCACCAGGCGCCCCTCCTTTAACCGATCTTTCCTGAGCACCTACCACGTGTCAGGCACACACTAGTGAATGAAGCAAGGACAGTCCCCTGCTCTCATGGAGCTTAGTTAGGGCCCTAGTGGAGGAGACAGACGACAACCAGGCCAACAGATAAATACAGCGACAAGATGGTTAGCGCCAAAATGGAAAATAAGCTGGGCAAGTGAAGGCCGGGGTTTACGTTGACTGACTTCTCCTGGCCACTGCGGACTTGTTCGTGGCTTACCCGAACCAAGCTCTCCAACCTACACACAGCTCTCCAGCAGCTCAAAACTCACCTTCCGCTCTCCTCGCAGGTTTAGCCCGAGTCTGCTGTTGGCTGGCAGTCACAACGACATCTACTGTGTCCCACACACAGGGCCAAGACCTTCCTCCATTTTGTGTCATTTTGATTCTCACAGCCTCCACGAAGGAGGTACAGCTATCTCTATTCTTAAGGAAGGAAACATTCAGAGAGGGCAGGATTTTGCGAGAGCCCCAGAGCCAATAGGTGGTAGAGCCAGAGCTTAATCGAAGGTTGTTCGGTTTTCAAAGCGTTCCTGAGTTCCACAAGACGACCGCTGAGGGATCGTGTCTCTGCCCCCAGCACCGTACCACAGGGTCGGAGAATCTCTTCTTCCGCCATTATCCCTTGGATTTTTGCTGTGTGCAGGGTACTGGGTGGTCAGTACCTGAGGAGTCATCTCGTAAGAGGAAGGACTCAGTCTCTGTTCACTGCCCTCAAAACTTCTGCCATGAGAACACCTCAGGGGAGACAACTCTTATCAACAGTTGGCTAAACACTTATGGGCAGGCATCCATGCCTCCGTGTGTGCGAGAGAGTAAGAGAGAGACAGAGAGAGAGAATCAAGATCATCTACTGCACCTCCATCCCCAATCTACCTCCACTCAGCCTCCCTCACTACCTTTCCTCCATTTGTCCTACCTTTCCTTCCACTTACTGCTGTATTTCTCTTCACAAAAAAAAAAAAAAAACACCCGGAAGCCTGCCCATAGGCTTACGTGCCCCTCTCTCTCCAATGCCCGTCAGGCTCTGAGTTTAACTCAGACGCTAGGGGCTGGAACCTCTCTCTCCTCCAGGACACCTCCTCCCCTCTGCTTGTCACAAAGGGACATATTCACCAGAGAGCCACTGTACCACAGTTCCGGTACAGGGCCCCCCCCCCCCCCCACCAGGAAAAAGCGCCCCACACCCGGTTTATCCTCACGTCTCCCCGGCAGTCTGCTCGAGTGGCTCTGGAGTCAGAGCAAAGTCCCAAGTGACTACACCTTGTAAGAAGTGAACGCACAGAGTCCGCACCCCCCAAATACCCCACTCATAGGTTCTCTCTCACTGGAATGGAACTGTCGACACCCCAAAGGCACCGGACAGAATATTTCATTCTCTAGAGCACCTTTCTCTTGGGACCTCCAAGTTCTTTACCAACCTAATGATGTACCACGAGGGAGGAAAATTAACAATCCCTGGCCAGTTACGAAGAGCGGGGAGAGCTGGACACTTCCTTGGCAGACAGTAAGGCCCAGTCACGCGTTCCATCCATTCCGACCAAAGGCCACACGGCCTCGCCTGACTGCACCCCTCTATCCCTTACCTTCAGCCTCTTGCGACAGCCCGCTCCTCCCTCCTGAGGGGCTGTCACTTGGCAAAGAACCACAACAGCCCCCGAACACGGGGGCCAGCCCCCCAAAGCCCTCCTGCCTCTGTGAAGAGCCCCGGGTCAACCCCGACCAGGCCAAGGACCGAGTCCTCGTGTCCTACTTTCCAGGGGCCCCCTGCCACCTACTTGGCTCGTAGAAAGAACAGCTTCTTCCTCAGGGAGGAGACGTGGTAGTGACAGGCCTGCTTCACGGCCGTGCTGCAGGAGACCGTCTCGGAGCGCAGATTCTGTACCATGCTGGGCTCAGGGGAGGGCCCGCCACATGGCAGCTGGGACCTCAAGGGCTCGGGGCTCACCCCGGAGCTGCATGGACGTGCTGCTTTCGCGGCTCCCTCAGCTGTCCGCCGCAGCTCCTGCACGGGAGCCCTCCCGGCCCTGGTGTTCAGTCCCAGATATAGGCAGGTGGAGGGCCCCGGGGAGGGAGAGCCTGAGGCTCCCTGTTACCAGGATCCCCTCTGGCTGCGGCCCAAGCCACAGCTCGGAACAGAGCCCCGCTCCGTCTTTCAACATCTGGCAAGGCTCTGGGCACTTGGTGAGTTTCCTCCTCTCCTTCGTCCTCCACCAGGGAGGACGGGGCTGTACCTACATGTGATGTCAGCTGCTGGTGCCAGAGGGAGGGGGAGGGCCCGCGGGCACCGCTCCCAGAGGGTTTGCGACTGGGCTCCTTCCTCGTGGTGAGGGAGCTGGCCGAGAGGTCACCTGAGTGTCCACGGGGCCACGGGGAATTCAGTGCCCGGGCAGGTAGATGGAACTACGGTGCTCTTGGAAATATGCTATTTGGGGCCAATTTCTGGGATCGGATCAGCAGAACTGAAAACATCTTTCCTTCTACTAGGAGGCTATGGATTCTGGCGGCTAGACCTGAGGTGAAATTCCTGAGCCTGCACTCTGGCCTTTCCTTTCCTTCCACCCCGGAGGCTTGCCCTGTGGCCTCAAATTCCATTACCTTGGTTCCTCCTCCTCCATTTGTTCCTCACGAATTCCACAAGCATCTGCCGAGCACTTACGCTATGCCAGACAGAAGAGATACCGTTTCTGTCCTCCGGGGTCTCCTGGGCTAGGGGGAGACAGAGAAGGGAACCACACAGCACATACCAGGAGGCCAGTGCTGGACAGAACGAACCACAGCCTCTCAGACAGGGGTGAAAAAACATGCTCTCCCTTCCCCAACCGGAAGAAACAAGGGTGAGTTCTAGTGAGACACGGAAGACGTGGGCATCTTTTCAGCCCGTCAGAGAAAAGGTGACACAGTCAACCCCCAAACTGATTATACCCAAAGCTCACACTTATTCTCCGTCCACCTTCCTTGATCTTAGGAAATAATCTTTGTTCCTATTACACGGAGAAAACAGATCCTGCTGCTATCAGCCTCCTCGCCTTCCCACCACATGGCGTGTGAATTCACCTGCATCCACAGCCATTATGGTCTGTCCAAGGCCAATCTGTTGACCTGTGATCTAGATCTATCTTTCCTTGCCTCCTCCGAAACCTTGCTTCCTTATCTTCAGTAGGTGGTACCAGCCAAGCTGACCAAGTCGGAATCCCAGAACCAACTGTGAGGACCTCCCTGCTCTCTCACACTCTAAATCCAATCCATCACCAAGTCCTGGACATTTTAATCCTCTAAATGTATCCTGAATCCATCTGCTTCCCCCCCACCACCACACACACACACACACACCCCTACGACCACCATCTCAAATCCAAGCCACCAACATCCCTTAATTGGACTATTGTAACTGCCCCAGCTGATCTCCCTGCACCCGCCAGGGCCGCCTCCACCCTTTCCCCACACTGCAATCTTTCCAGGATGCAAATGTGATGCTGTCGCCTCCCTTCTTAAAGACTCTCAATTGCTTCCTGATGCTCTTGGCATAAAGACTCAAGTCCTGGTCGTGGCCAACCAAGTTCCTGCCCCATTTCATCTCATCTCATCCCACTGCTTCCTGCTCACCTGTTCTGAACTCAACCACTCCACTCTGGCCCTGCCCCCTCTGTCTGGGGCCAGTTTCTTTAATATATTCTCTCCCGGGACCCTTCCTTTAATGCACACACCCAAGTTTGTACTTTCTAAGCCATACCCTGAGGTGTGTTAATACTGTCTCCTCGACAAGCCTGGAAACTCGGTGAATACCTACTGCACAACTGGTGTTTGTTGAGTGCATCAATGGATGATGTCCTCTCTGAAATTCACATCCTTGACCTGTGGGTTTCTACTTCATAGATTTAAAGCATGCTTGTGTCTCCCTATATTAAAACAAAAATTCTCCCCAATCACCCCCGCTTTCTCCTCTAGCTTTCATCTCTATTTCTCTTCCTCCCAGGGAAACTCCTAGAATAAATTCTCCATGTTCAGTCTCTTCTCCCTTCCTTCCCATACACCCTTCTAAAACTAATTGGTGGTTCCCAGTGACATCCTAACGGCCACTGCAGAAGATCCTGTTTAGGGCTTACCTTCCCTATCTCTTTCCTCTTGGATTCTTCCTTCTCACATCTATATTTCTGTCTTTTCTACTTACTAGGCAATCTTTTGCAAATTCCATCTTCCTTTGCCTTCTGCTTACAATCTGCTGATCCTGACTCTTGCCTCGACCACAATCTCATTGCCAAACAAGTAGTTTTAGTCCTGTCTCCTGAGCTTCAAACAGGTGCAGGCCACTGGCTAGTGTATCTACCTCTCCACCAACACGCTCGACGTGTCTAAATTAAATCCACTATCACTTCCGCACTTCAAATTCTTCCCCCTTTACTCAGTATTTTAATAACAATAATATATTAATAATCATAGCAAGCACCTGTAAAATACCAGCCATGTACCAGGCACTATTCAAATCGTCGTAGACGACACACACATACACACGCTCCTCCCAATAACTCATGAAGTATGAACTATTATTATACCCATTTCATAGATGAGGAGACTGAGGCACAGAGGTGAAGTGGTTTGCCCAAGGTCACACAGCACGCAGCTGGAAGCATAATCAGAACCCAGGTAGGCATTAAACCTGTGGACTATGCTACCTTTTATTTGCTGCCCCCACTAGAAACCTTAGGCTCACACTAGGTACCCTTCCTCAACCCAGATGTAGATAAGCTTTGCCAAACCTACTTAACAAACTTCTTCAATTGGTTCCTCCTTTTCCGTTCTCACTACCATTAATTCAGAAATGTGCCCATCTGGTCTTGGCTTAAACATCACCAGGTCAATAAGGTGACCCTTCCCGCTTAAGAGTTGTCCTAAAAAGCCTTGGTCTGCTGTATCACTCTTTTTCATTTTCTTTATAGCCCTTGTTACCATTTGGTGCTTTCTTATTCACTTGTTTGTTTATATCTGTGTCCACTTGCTATAACATAAGCATCAAGAGATGGGGGACAAGTTACCTGTTCATGGCTGCGGCCCCCAACGTTTACAAGAGTAGCTAGCTGATAGTATGTGCTCAATAAATGCTTGTTAAATGAGGAACCGATTAGGTAAATCATTGTCAGTTTCCTTCCTTGTCTGTCTGCTTTCAACGAAGCCCCTTAAATCCATCTCTCCCACTAGGACCAAAGTGACTTTTGTCACAAGAGTATCTGTAAGTGATCTGGGCACCCCCTTCATCAAAACCTCTCCCTCATTTCTCCTCCCCTATGAGGAAGCCCACTCTGTCACAGCGGGCTGTGGCAGGACCGGCACCTGTCTACCTGTGCAAAGATGATTGCTAGCCACTCACTAGCCACTCCCCTCCTGGGACATGATCGGCAGCGATACCGAAGTATCTGAAGTCCCTGAACTTGCCTGGCTTTCTCACGCCTCCCTGCTTATGTACAGCTTGTTCTGTCGCCTGCGAATGCAGCCCGCGTGACAGATTCCTACTCATCTTGTAGCTCTCAGCGAGGCACATCTCCTTCTGTGGAGTCTTTCTGGATCCCTCGGGCTCCTCGTCCCTCTTCCCTGCTCTCGCCCCAAGCACAGTAGCTGTGCTACTCTGGGGCAAATTTGGTACCTCCACTGAGCCTCCGTTTCTTACACTCTAATGTGCAGGTAATAACAGCATCTGTTTGACGGGGCTGTTGAGAGGACTGCATTTCAGAGTCTGTGCAAGACGCATGGCACAGGGTTAGACGTGTTAAGTGAACAAATTCTTCCGTGTTATTACTGTATACAGAATTCCGAGTCCATTATAAAACATGACATTATAGGTGTGTCTCACCATGAGACAACAAGGTGCCCAAGGGGAACTACCAGGCTTTCATCTATTTATTCTTAGTGTCCACATCTGACATTTTACGGGCGATCAATATCCTACGTGTTCTTTCTGTCTCTGCTTCTTCAAGGACAGCAGAGTATATACAGATCCGCTAGGAAACAGAGTGAAATCTCACATCATCAGAGTACTAGCAGCTACCACTCACTAAGCACCTGCTAAGTACCGAGCACCTTACACATATTATCTCATTTATTTCTTTCAAGGAAAGACTTTCATAGATGAGTAAACGAGGGTGAGTAAAGCTAAGTAAGGTGCTTTTAAAAATGCAGCTAATAAGGAAGAAGGTTAGTCGAACACCTAAGTGGGTCTGACTTCAAGGTCTGGGTCTGTCTTTCTAGGACACCACACAGCCCGCCAGCGAGGAAACCTCTCTATCCATCTCACAGCCTGGACTCTAGCAGGCTCCCCAGTATCTTAACAAGGGTTTGGGGAGCACGTGTCTGCACGCAGAAATGGATACGTGAACGCACACAGCCTGGCCTCAGCGCTCGGTTAGTCCTGTCTGGGTCTCAACCTTCCTACCACTGAAAGGCTTCCTGGTCGACCGAGACCACGTTTCGTTGAAACTAACATCGTGTACATAAAACGTCCTTAGTAAAATAGCTCCTTTTTCTACAGCCCTGGCTGTTTGACAGTTCCTGCCATTCTGTGAATGTACCAGATAAAGATCTGGCAACGTGAGGAACCCTGACAATTGGTCCAGTTTGGGCTGAACCAGGGAACCAACTTTTTTTAAGTGTACCCCTGGCTTTACCCTAGAAGCATGAAAATGGATCTATGCCCCACATTCAATGACGCACACACACATACAGACTTTGGGAAAGCTGGATCTATTCTGCTTTCTTTCCACTAGAAACCTGAGGGCATTATTCCTATCTCTGAGACAACCCTCATTTCCAAAAAGCTGATTCTCTTCCTCAAATCAACTTTTCTTGATGCACACCTGCCCAGGAAATGACTTCCTCCCTGTACCCGCCCACCCTCTGCCCCTATCATAGTTCCAAAGGCTTTTTTCTTCAGGAATCAACACTGATGTGAATGAGAAGAAAAATTCTCAGAAGCCCTAGGACTTGGACAGCACACCGAGGCATTTCCCCCTTTGCTGTCACGTAGACATTTGTTAAGCTAAGTAGGACAGCTAGTTTATCTCTAAATATTGTATCTATTCTGAACCTCATACAAGAAAAAGGAAAAGTGATGTTTTATTTAACCAGTTGAAAGTATACCTCACCCAGACTTCAAGCTATACTACAAAGCTGTAATCATCAAGACAGTATGGTACTGGCACAAGAACAGACACTCAGATCAATGGAACAGAATAGGGAACCCAGAAAGGGACCCACAAACGTATGGCCAACTAATCTTTGACAAAGCAGGAGAGAATATCCAATGGAATCAAGACAGTCTCTTCTGCAAGTGGTGCTGGGAAAACTGGACAGAGACATGCAGAAGAATGAAGCCGGACCACTTTCTTATACCATACACAAAAATAAACTCAAAATGAAATGAAAGACCTCAATGTAAGACAGGAAGCCATCAAAATCCTCGAGGAGAAAGCAGGCAAAAACCGCTTTGATCTTGCCCACAGCAACTTGTTACTCAACACGTCTCTGGAGACAAGGGAAACAAAAGCAAAAATGAACTACTGGGACCTCATCAAAATAAAAAGCTTCTGCACAGCGAAGGAAACAATCAGCAAAACTAAAAGGCAACCGACAGAATGGGAGAAGATATTTGCAAACGACATATCAGATAAAGGGTTAGTATCCCAAGTCTATAAAGAACTTATCAAACTCAACACCCAAAAACCAAATAATCCAGTGAAGAAATGGGCAAAAGACATGAATAGACACTTCTCCAAAGAACACATCCAGATGGCCAACCGACACAGGAAAAAATGCTCCACATCACTCATCATCAGGGAAATACACATCAAAACCACAATGAGATACCACCTCACACCTGTCCGAATGGCTAACATTAACAACTCAGGCAACAACAGATGTTGGCGAGGATGCGGAGAAAGAGGATCTCTTTTGCATTGTTGGTGGCAATGCAAGCTGGTGCAGCCACTCTGGAAAACGGTATGGAGGTTCCTCAGAAAGTTAAAAATAAAACTACCCTACGACCTAGCAATTGCACTACTAGGCATTTATCTAAGGGATACAGGTATGCTGTTTTGAAGGGACACATGTACCCCCATGTTTATAGCAGCACTATCCACAATAGCCAAAGTATGGAAAGAGCCCAAACGTCCATCGATGGATGAATGGATAAAGAAGATGTGGTACATATATACAATGGAGTATTACTCATTAATCAAAAAGAATGAAATCTTGCCATTTGCAACTATGTGGATGGAACTACGTGGAGGGTATTATGCTAAGTGAAATTAGTCAGAGAAAGACAAATATCATATGACTTCACTCATACGAGGACTTTAAGAGACAAAACAGATGAACATAAGGGAAGGGAAACAAAAATAATATAAAAATGGGGAGGGAGACAAAACATAAGAGACTCTTAAATACGGAGGGCAAACAGGGTTACTGGAGGGGTTGTGGGATGGCGGAGGGGCTAAATGAGGAAGGGGCATTAAGGAATCTACTCCTGAAATCACTGTTGCGCTATATGCTAACTAATTTGGATGTAAATTTAAAAAAATTAAATTAAAAAAAGAAAAAAGAAATATTCTGTAAAAGAAAAAAGAAAGAAAGAAAAGAAAGAAAGAAAGAAAGGAAGAAAGAATACCTCATACTTAAGGATTAGAATTTTTATCTGTGAGGCAGAAGCAATCAATGTTAATTTTTTTTTTTTTTTTGCCTGCTCTATGAAACTATCCTTCATCTGATAATTGACCACGTGGTTTGGAGAATTAGGAGCAGCCACAGAAAAGGGTCCATATTTCCCACCGACTTGACCATTTTCGATCCATAATACCTGCTCTGTGGCCTCCCACGGAAATTCTCAAGGGTAAATGACATTCCACTAAGGCTTGGCCTCTGTAGGAAATGCCGCCATACCCAGCAGGGGGCACTGTCCATTCAATGGGGCCCACAGTGAGGAGCAGGAAGTGGGATCCCCACCACAGCTGAAAATCTCCCCAGGGTCTGGATCTCACGCTTGCCCCAGGCCAGGATAACTGCAGACCAACATCCAAAACACCCCAGAGAGTCTCTTAATTGGGTAAAAACATATTATAGGAAGGATTAGGGGCAGGGCGTAAGGGTTTGTTCTGAACTGAGACTGGTGATTAATTAGCACTCTGGGGACTTGTTCTCTCCAGGAGAACCAAATGGATGAGAAGAAAAGAAAAAGACTTCCTTCAGAATGGCCATCGTGGAACACATACCAGTCCTGAGCTTCTGGGAGGAGGGGGTCCGCAGAGATCACCATGGGAGGCATACTTCTGATCAGAGCTTTGTTTCCTGTACTGCCCAAGGGGAGCTGAAGAGTTTAGGGGCCTTTCAGGGGGCCAGGGATGGGAAGGCCCAGGGAAGACATCCGAGGACTTTTCTGGGCAGAGGTTCAGACTGGAGAACCTTTGCAACATTTCATTTGGTTGAGGAAGTGGGTAGAGAAGGAGCTAGAATATGATTCATGTCAACGTACAACCCCAAAGAGCAAAAGAAAGGCAGAGCAGTCTCTAGTGCTCGGGTAGTCACGTCCTGGAGTAAGAGATGAAGTTTGCCTCGGGAGAAACGTTTTAGAGCCTGCAACTCACGGCCTACTCGTCTCTCCCAGGACGGGACGGGACACTTCAGGAGATGTGCGATGTCCAAGCACAAGGGAAGGAAGTTGAGCCGGGGGACTCCACGGCCCCCTTTTTCAAATTTTTTTTTTTCTTTAACATTTATTTATTATTGAGAGACAGAGAGACACAGATCGTGAGCAGGGAAGGGGTAGAGAGAGGGGGAGATAGAATCTGAAGCAGGCTCCAGGCTCTGAGCTGTCAGCACAGAGCCCGAGATGGGGCTCGAACTCACAAACCGCGAGATCATGACCTGAGCCCAAGTCGGTCGCCTAACCGACTGAGCCACCCAGGTGCCCCCACAGCCCCCTTTTTTCAAATTTTTTAATTTTTTGTTAATTTTGAGAGTATGGTTGATGAAACCCAGAAAGCACTGACAAGACAGTGTATGGGCCACTGGAGAGACAGAGGGAACTGCCATCAGATGGTAACTGAGGAAGCATCTTAACAAGATTGATTAGTCTTTACCCCTGGGGGCTCCCTGCCTCCTATCCCCTCAGTTTGAATTGATGAGCTAAAACTGATACTTGAGGACTAGGGCAGAACCCATACAACTTTATAATGCAAAGAGATCTATGAAAGGATTAGCAAGGCCCCACCCTCTCCCCAGGAGACAGTCCCCTTTTGATCCACTACTAGCTGTAGCTTGAACACTTCTATTGAGGGGATAGTACCTATCTCTGCAAGGCCTATACCATTACAGTCCAGCTGTAACCACAGAATTCTTCCTTACCCAGGGCTGAAATGCTTCTCGCTATGACCTCTCCCGCTCTCGCTCTATTTCTTAGGCTTCCAGGTATTTAAAGAGCAGTTGTTAGAGTCACTGAAGCCCTTCTCTTTTCCAGGCTAAGCCATTTTCCTTCAACTGGTCCTTATCATACTACGTTATCATCACGATCTTTCCTTCTAGATTCTTAATTTATCAATACATGTATTTCCAAAGAACTAGATATGATACACCAGATATGGTCAAACCAGTACAGACCAGGAAGATCTTTTTCTCTTTCTAATCCATGCTCCACACTTCCAGGAATGAATTCGGACTTTCAAAGATCATCTGGTCCCTGTGTCATCCTTGGTTCGTAATTTTGCTGGTAAATAAAACGCCCAGGTTCTTTTTCACATGAAATCCTGTCAAGGTAGGCTCCCTGTGGCAATCCTATAGGTAAGCAACTACTCTAGGGGCGCCTGGGCGGCTCAATCGGTTAAGCGCCCGACTCTTGACTTCAGCTCAGGCCATGATTTCATGGTTCTTGAGGGCTCAGTGACAGTACACAGAGCCTGCTTGGGATACCTCTCTCTCTGCCCCTTCCCTGCTTGCGCGCTCTCTCTCTCTCTCTCAAAATAAATAAACTTAAGAAAAAAAAACACATTCTACTATAGATTTATAAGCACATAATATAAATATAATGGCACATTTCCTTCAAAAAAATCTTGTCATTTGCACCCACGGTTCCATCTGAAATACTAAATCCTGAGCCTGTCATCCTTGGTCTTCTCTCTCTATTCCCTCTCAGCTGAGTGTCTGCCAGAAGTCTGATAAATGACATAGAAGTACCTTCTCCTTTCTCATTCGGTATGTTGACAAAAACCAGAGCTGGGCCAAAAGCAGAGCCCCGCGCCGCGGCATGCCACCGAAACCCCCCTCTCGTCAGCATCAGTGCGGTCAACGTGCCCTGGCACAGTTTCACCGGCTACAGTGGACCCCTGTCCGCCGCACACGGGCACTACGGGACGACTGGTAGATGCCGGCTGGTGCTCCCATCCTCAGGGTTTAACGAGTCAGACCCCAAGAGCCTCTCCCTCCTCCCTGCCCCCTGCCTATCCACCCTCATTCACCTCTGACATCACAGTCCACCCTTACCCCGGTGCTCTGCCGCCACCTGATGCCACACACGGCACGCCAGGCCACGCGGCTCTTCTTCAGGCACCATCCACCCTGCAACCCAGCCGCTAAGATGTGCCTCAAGCCAAGTCCACGCTGAGGTCCTCCCGGGATCTCTGATTGGCCACCTACTGGCTTTGCTCCTTGCCGAACACCAAAAGCCTTTAGAGCCAGTCCCTTGGTGCTACACCCTCTCACTTCCCAGGCGAATGTCCGGCCTTCCTGGCCAGTCTCAGCACAGACATCTGGAAGCCTCCTCCCACCCTGCCTTCCGGTGCCCACGGTTCTCCAGGCACCGGAAGGACGATCATGCGCAAACATTTCAGCCCACCGCTCCCCCCACTCTTGGCCTTACCTTTCTTCCCGCGCTCGAGGACTCAGGAACCTGCTGGAATCATCGTCGTGGCTGCTCTGCTGGCTACTCTGCTGGCTGCTGCAGAAAGACACAGGATGTGAGCCGTTGACTTCTTTCTCAACCCTGGGGGAGGTCAGCTCAACTCCACAGCTTGACAAAGAAACCGGGTTACAAAATTTTAAAGACACAAGTTCCCCCATGCAACTCTGTACACAGAGAGTGTACTGACAGGCAATAGATAGGAGAAAGGATACAAATGTGATGCAAACTCCACCCAGCTCATTTGAGGCAGAAGTGGAAAATCTCGACCTGTTGCCTTATTCTTCCTTGGGGACCTAATCTCAGTGAGCAAATCCCTCCAGTACTTTTTATACGTGGGCTTCTTAATCCATATGCCAGGGTAACAATCCCACATTTCTTCAACCTCATGGAGACTCTCGAGATGCAGGTGCAGATGGGGGGGGGGGAGGGGGGAGGGGGGAGGGGGGATGGGAGAGTTCCAGTAGGGAGAAAGACCTGATGGGGGCAGGGGTCACCAGGCCTGCTTCTCTTCCTCCTGGGAAGGCCAAGGAGGAATTAGAGGGCAGAGTCCCTCCACCCCAGCCCAAGATGATTCAAGTTCACAGAGCTCTTTAAAATGCTTACACTGAAGTTATAGTAGATGGAATTCAGCCACCTTTCATTTTACTTGAGAGAGAAAAGCTGTTCAGACATCTTATGACACTAACTGAACATATGAACAAATAATTTTTATTTTTTTTAACTAATCCAAACATCTGATCAGCAGTCCATAAACTACAGCCCCCCCCCCCCCCAGCCAAATCTGAAGTTGCCTGTTGTTTTTTTTCTTTTACGGTCCCTTGAGAATGGTGTTTAAAAAAAAAAAATGATGGGGGGAGGGAAACTCAAAACAAGAATACTATTTCATGACACATGATGATTATATGAAATTCAAATTTCATAATCATTAATAAAGTTTTATTGGCACACAGCCATACCTATTCATTTACATATTATCTATGGCTGCTGTTTACCTACAATGGCAAACTGAATAGTTAAGGCACCACTGTAAGTTATGCAGTGAGCTCATTAGACCCACAAAACCTAAAATATTTTATCTGTCCCCTAACCAAAAAAATTAGCAAACCCTGTGCTTTGCATAGATTTTATTAATGGTAAATTCCTATTACCATAAATGTCCCTTTAACTCAGGCTCCAGTATAACCAAAATTGTTTTCTTGTTCTGATGGATTGCTCACCACTGAAAAATTCGTTGATCTCCACAGAGCATATTCCTTCCACTAGATCCCCAGGACGCTGAGCCTCTGAACAGTCTTGTAGGGTAAGGGCTTGTTCACTCCCAACCAAAGAAGCACATAATTTTATGTGTGTGTGTGAGGGAAGTTATAACCATGCTCTTATATTCCATTCTTTCAACAAGAAGTAAATGAACTTAGAAGCAATTGATATCAAGTTTTCGAACACATACACCCCCTAGAAATCAAAACAGCACCAAACACAGAGCCTCCACTTGCCTGGCAGAACTGAAGTGTGTATACCAGCCCTTCCTCTCTCATTTACCCTACACCTAGCACTTTTTTGCCACTTACTTGTTCACTGTGGAGTGGCTACTCATCACACCCCCTTCCCAAGGTCTCAGAGACTTGCCTGTTAAAAACTCCTCATCGCAAAACTGTGCTATAATGTTGTTGACCGTGGGATTTCTTACATTGGGACTAACTTGTCATAATGCATCACGTACCGTCTCCTACGTAACCTGGAATGTGGTCTGTACTCCAGCAGGCAACTCACAGATGGTCGCAACAGAGCAGACAGCTCCAAAGGCAAGGATTAAGAGAGGAATACCAGCCTATACCCCTAGCAGCACACGTGAGCAGAAGCAGAAGGGAGGGGGTCTGGAGCCCAGTGTTGGGCACTAACAGCCAATGGGGCTCAACCAACCCAAAGGACCACAATCAGCATCGCAGCCTCTTCAAGGAAGAGACTGGGCTTGGCTCCATTCAAGCTAGTCTTCCTTCTCACCCCACCTGCTCTCTGGCAATCAAAACTTAAAGTTAAGCTAATACTGGGGCTCCCAGAATGAAAGGATGATGTACCGGGGTGTCAGAAAAAGGATTCGGAGCTGTTATTAGCAAGCTGTCTCACTAGATGGCACTGTTGCCTTTGAAGTCAGAACTTCATCCATCCAACGCTTCTGAAATTCAAACTAGAACCAACATTCCGGTGCCCCCTCTTGGCCTTCCGGTGGCTCAGGAAGCAGTTCGGACGGTGGAGATGAAAGCGACAGTGGATCACCTCCAACCTGTTTGTTGGTTCTAAATAACCAAGAAATAACCTACATGCGCTAGACAAGTATTGACGTAAATGGCCTCCACGTGCACATGTGCCGACAAGAGGCGGCATCAAGGCAGCGATGAAGGTCTAGACTCTGGAATATGCTACCGGGGACGGAATCCAAGCTCCTCGCTTCCTAGTTATATGACCCTGAGCAAATTACTTAATGTCATTCTCCTTACCTACAAAATGGAGATAGACGTTGATGATAGTTCTTATCCCATAAAGCTGTTGCGAAGATTAAAGAATGCACATATGTGAAGTATGGGGAACAGTGAGTGCCTGGCGCACATTAAATGCTGTATATAACTGCTATTATTATTATGTGTTAAGGCATCGTTTCGTGGGTCACGGACAATGAAGACATCAATCGAGTTAAGGATCCTGCTCTCAAGGTGTTTAGGATCTGGAAAGTAAGAGTCGACGTAAGCAACTACCTTTAAAAGCAAACATCGTAACTCTTAGAAGTAAATACTAAATGCTACAGAAACATAAACTACTCGGGGCCAGGAAGAGAAGGAATGGCTGGATGACAAGGGTTTCAGCGCGCACACTTGAAATTCAGATAGATCCAGGACAGACAGAACTGAAGAGAAGGACATTCTATTTTAGTTCCATTTACCACACACTTATCATGTACCAGGCACTGTGCTAGGAGACAAGGACACAGAGGCACAGATAGTCACCATGCACTGCAGTGTGGCCACTCTACAAAGAGGGACGAAGGGCAGATGGCAGACACTTCTGTTGGGGGCAGGCGGGGACCACGTCAGACAGGTGGACGCTGAACAAGAGAGACTGCACATAAGTCCATGGTGGCGGCAGCCACAGGGTGCACAGGGTGCTTCCTCCTTTACAGCTCCCAGGAGGGGACTAGTCCTGTCTCCTCCCGTTCGTTCTTGGAACTTGTTTTTCGACAGTCTTAAGTAAGCGAGATGGATGCCAAGCACTCCTCCGCTCAATCCCCATGAAATAATATTGTTGAGCAGAAACTCCAGAGATTGAGATGTTGCCTCACCCTCTCACATAAACTCTTTCCATTCTGCTCTTAAATGAACCTGATTCAAATGAGAACAGAGCTCCTGGAAGCAGGGCAGCTCATCTTGCTCCCTGAATGACATCTACCAGTATCCTGAGGTCACGGAAAAAGCGACCACCAGAGTAGGGTGTTTCCGGAGTTATGGAATGCCAGAGGTCAAGGGCCACATCCCCAACCTCTCCATTTTAAGGGAAGGCCTTGGTGACACTGAGTGCCCCATCTGGGCTCTACAGCTTAAAGTGAAGAAGAACTTGGAAGAAGTCCAGCAGGGGGCACTAACAGATAAAAATGTTAGAAAACCTTAAAAAAAAAAACAAAACAAAAAAACCCCAACTCTGAACAAAGATTTGGATCTAGGCTCTAGGTGACTGAATATAGGCTTACCATGGAAAGGAAAGAAATTTGTACAGGCAACTGTTTGCTATTCCCCCAAGATGGCTAAAGAAGTAAATCCCTCCTGTTGTAAATTCAAGCTTTAGAGGAAAACCACTGTATAAATTAAATTTTGAAACACTAGAGTGTGTTACTAAATCAGGTGAGGAAGCGGCTTCTTTAAATTCCAGAATATTCCGAAGGGACACCAGCTGAAACAAATCAGATCCGTAATCCTGCTTTTATTCTCCACCAGCAAACTAGTGCTTGGAGCTTATCCTCGAAGGTCATATCAAACCAGTAACATTAGCACAAGCTGGGAAAAATACGTTGTAATCTGAGCCAAAGCACACCTCAGAAGACAGAAGATCAGAGACAATGGCCAGGAAGCTCCGCGGTGCAGGCTGGGTAAATCCCATGATTCCACTGATCTCCCTTCCTCCCTCCCCCAACCCAGAACACCTGCAGAAAGTACAGGCTAAACCCACAAGCCACCAGGAAGGTGTCCTTTTGCCCTCTGGTAAGTACAGCTTCCCTGATAGGGAGACTCAATTTGCCATCTTTCCTGAGTGGGTGCTTCGTATGCAAAAACAGCTTTCTCTCCCAGACAATACTAAAGGGGTCATGGCCTCCTAAGCCCAGAGTGGGTTTTGAGAGACTGGGGGGATTCCAAGCAGGTACAGGGATGGGCAAGCTGTTATTTCCAGAGCCTAATGGAAACCATCCATTTACCCACACTATGGCTGTACAGACTATTTATCAAATTCCTTTGCTTTCGGCTGTAACCAGAGCAATCTAGAGTGTTACCTCATGCTAACTGGAAGCTTCAAGACTCAGAGTGGCTTTGATTGATATATGTCTTTGATACGGGGAGAGAAATTATTTTCAGCAGTGGATGTAGTAGGAATAGCACAGAGAAAGACCAACCTAGGTTTGCCCTGGCTTTATTGGCCCTCTGCTTTGGCCAAGTCCCTTACCCTCTTTTAGCCTATTTCCCCCCAAATTAGAGAATGGTGTTGAGGATTAAGCGGTGAGTCATCCAATCACAATATCTGAGTTCAGGATTTAGAGTCAGCGGGACACAAGTTCTAGTCCTGACTTTGCCACTTAGCAGGACGACATTGGGTAAGTTATTTAACTTTTCTAAGTGTCAGATGTGGGTATACCCCCAAATGATTGCAGTGAGGATTAGACACAGGAGAAATCATGTATATAAAAAGTGTCTAGGGCAGTATCTGAGCTTTGGTGGGTGTACCATCAATGGTGGACGTCAACTGTATTCAATATTCAGTTAGTGTGGCAGGTAAATTTTTTGAAGCCTCCAATGCATAAGAGGAAGAGAGGAAGAAAGACACTGATGGTCAAACTTTTGAGAGCCACTGACCTGAAAAGTAGGGTCACCTGACAAAAGAGAAGGCTGACTTTTCATGCTGAATTCTATTCACCTGTGTAATGGCTCTGGCATTTTCCATTTTGGTGCGAGTAGGAAAGGTGCACGGAGGAAGAAAAGCAGGTGACAAAGAAGTAGAGAATGCAGGGGAATAGTCTGTCATTTGGCAAATGAATACGGGCAAGTCTAATAATAGAAAATAAGTAAACAGATGTGATTTGGGGCACTGCCAATGACTGCCAGCTTCTTAAACAGCATACCTGAATGTTTGCAAAAATTACTTAGAAAATAACACACTCTGCGTGAAGACTGACAATCTGTCCACAAAGTTAGCAGGAAGGGACCTGTGTAATGGCTCCCATGGAAATTTGCAGCTGAGTGGGGTGGATGGTCAAAGATTCAGGGATTCAGAATTTAGCCAAATATCTTTCAACTCATTACCACTCATTCCTTGGCCCTTCTCCAAACTTGCCAGGTTAGAGTCTGAACACGTCCAGGAATGTGTGGGGTTTTTTTAATTTATCTTTATTTATTTTTTTAAATAATCTCTACACCCAATATGGAGCTCGAACTCATGACTCCCAGATTGAGTTGCACGCTCTTCCGGCTGAGCCAGCCAGGAACCCAGAGGAATGTGTATCTTTCAAGCGCTTCCCAGTGATTCTGATGGGCAACCTAGATGGAGAACGCAGTGGACTCCACGCTCACTGACTCTACTTCCTCACCATTGCCTCGTGAATTAGTCCACTAAATCTGGACAGCACCCCCACCCTTCCATGCTTTCACCCACCAGGACCTCCATTACTGCCAGGCCAATGACAGCTGTTATGTCCTAATCTTATCTGACTACCCAGGCAGGTCTGCACTATTGTTCCCGTTCTTCAAACTTCACCCTTCTGCCTCCTATGGTACCACCTTCTCCTGGTTCTTGGGTTTTGTCCTACTTTGGCTTTTCTCTTCTTTTTTCGGGAGCTTCATGGACTCTTAGTTTCTGTTTCAGCCACTCATTTAATAAATTATCAAATACCAACCGTACCAGGCACTGTTTGGCAATCTCGATCCCGAGTGTAGAGTAGAAAGCAGATGAGATCCCCATTCTCAATGAGTTGACATTCTGTTTGGGTTCCTTCCTCTCCCAGCTTTATGCCAGGGGACCCTGCGTTTTGTGAACCTGTTATTACCAAAATACTGTGCAATAATATTATACATTCATGGGCGATGATTTATAGCTCCCACCGATTCTCAGATAGGCCTGTGACCCACAGAAGAATCCACCACAATACCTCTCTGGGGAATCGTATCCACACCAAACCTTCAGTTATGATGGATACACTGATGATTCCCAGAGACAGCAGGGCAGAAGGACTGAGCCATCACTAGTCACGTGTGGCTATTTAAATCTACATTCATTAAAAATTGAGTTCCTGGGGCGCCTGGGGGGCTCGGTCGGTTAAGCGTCCGACTTCGGCTCAGGTCATGATCTCACGGTCCGTGAGTTCGAGCCCCGCGTCGGGCTCTGTGCTGACTGCTCAGAGCCTGGAGCCTGTTTCAGATTCTGTGTCTCCCTCTCTCTCTGCCCCTCCCCTGTTCACGCTCTGTCTCTCTCTGTCTCAAAAATAAACGTTAAAAAAAATTAAAAAAAAAAATTGAGTTCCTTAGTCATACTAGTTATATTTCAAGTACTCAACGACTACACGTGGCCATGTGCTTCTGTATTAGATAGTGCAGACATAGAACAAGTCCATCGTTGCAGAAAGCTTTATTAGACAGCACGGAGGTTCCCCAATCAAACCCAGGATCTGAGCTCCAGCTCTGTCACTTCTCATCAGAGTCACTGAGACCCGCCTATTTCTCTCTACATTTCTATCACCTCACCTGTTAAGATGTAAGTAACTCCGTACAACTGTTTTGAGGATGGAGCAAGTTAACTAATATAAAGCGCTAACCAGAAGGCTTCCACAAAGAAGCCTTCCACCCAAGAACTGTCCCGAACACTTATTGTCATTCATTTGCATGGGTACTGAACTCTCTGGAGTCCAACATGAATCTCAAACTGAACACGGCCAATCCTGAAGGCACCATCTTTTTTGTCTTTCCCTTGCATTCCACAAGGATTCATTCAAACTAGTGTGAAAAAGAAAAAAAAAAAAAAACCACAGGTCCAAAATGGCGTCACACAGGCCAAGTTCCAACCTCCCCCGGAAATGGAGTCTGGAGTCCTAAGGGCTCAATCAGAAATTCTCCGGTCTGCACCAGCGAGGTAATCTGTCACCTGGACCTCTCCAAGGGCCAAAATCTGCACAAAATCTGCATGATAAGAAGACTCCCTCCCCTTTCCCCTAAGGGAAGGTGACCTTGCCTCAAATAATCCTTTCTTTTCTTTTGCTAATGTTTTACCTCGCCCTCCTTCCTACAGAAACCTCCTCAGAGCTCCCTCTACTTGCTAGACAGAAGGCTGCTTGATTCATAACTGGATTAATGAAGCCAGTTAGATTTTCAAGCTTTGGTTCATGTTTCTTAACACTAGACAGGCACCTCCATCTGGATTTAACGGCAAGGGCTGTAGATTCTACCTCCTTGTATCCCTCAAGTCAGTCCAGGCCTCCATTCATCACTCCTTTGGCCATTGCCTTAGGCCAAGCTCTCATCACTCCTCACAGGGATTACTTTAATAGGCTCCCAACTGCTTTTCCTGTTGCCAATCTGGCCCCACTCCAGTCTATCCTGGACACTTGATGGCCTTCCTGAAATGCAGATTCGATCCTGTCTCTTTAGGCTTAAAAGTCCTGCAGACTTCCCATAATTTCATGAGCCAAGTTCAAACTCCTTAGTTTAGCAATGAAAACCCTAATAAGCTAACTGCTATCTATCTTCCAGCTCCCACGTGGCCCACACCCCCTCCAGTGATCCTCCCTGTCCCAGGTTCAGGCACTTCCCCCAGGGCCTGGTATATCCTTTCCTCCACTCACCCCACCCTGGATTAAGCCTGAGGGCTCTAGTTTGGGACTGCTGGGGTTCCAGTCTTGACTCTTCTACCTACTCAATTCTGACCTCTATTAAATGGGGATGGCAATAGTTCTCTTCTCCATCGGGGTGTTGTGAATAATAGTACCCATGGAATACTTGGAAAGGGATCTGGCATTGGGTACTCACTATTATAGCTATCATTATCCTTCAAAAGCAGCACCTTCTCCGGGAAATCTTCCTTGGTGGCCCCTGCCTACACTATGGTCCTACATCGCTCTATCTTACCCTTTACCATAAAAATTAGCATATTCCTTGGGATACAGTAATTAATGATTCAGTTCCCTATGCCTTCTGCCACACTGTAAAGTTATTTAAGAGCAAAGATCCGGGGCGCCTGGGTGGCTCAGTCGGTTAAGCAGCCGACTTCGGCTCAGGTCATGATCTCGCGGTCCGTGAGTTCGAGCCCTGCGTTGGGCTCTGTGCTGACAGCTCAGAGCCTGGAGCCTGTTTCGGATTCTGTGTCTCTCTCTCTCTGACCCTCCCCCGTTCATGCTCTGTCTCTCCCTGTTTCAAAAATAAATAAAACGTTAAAAAAATTTTTTTTTTTAAAGAGCAAAGATCGTATTTTATGTTTCATTTCCACTTACCACTCCTGGCCCCTCCAGAGAGACACTTTGCTGAGTAAGTACTATCAAATCCGCACAGATGACACTCTCTCTCCAGATGACCACACACTTCCAAACGTTCATCAGCATTCCCAGATGCCTGTGTTGAGAGTACCCTAGGCCTTATTCAGTGTGTAAAGCATCGTTTGTGACCTCAAGAAGTTTCCAACAGACTACATTCCAGGCATGGGTGCTCTAGAGATACCAACTTGAATTAGACACATGCGAGCCTTCCGAAGAAAGCAGCTACTGTTAAGAAAACCTTCCTCGGGGCGCCTGGGTGGCTCAGTCGGTTAAACGTCTGACTTCAGCTCAGGTCATGATCTCGCGGTCTGTGAGTTCGAGCCCCGCGTCGGGCTCTGTGCTGACAGCTCAGAGCCTGGAGCCTGTTTCGGATTATGTGTGTGTCTCTCTCTCTGACCCTCCCCCATTCATGCTCTGTCTCTCTCTGTCTCAAAATTAAAAATAAAAAAACGTTAAAAAATTAAAAAAAAAAAAAAAGAAAACCTTCCTAAGGCCTGCCCTCCTCTGCCCCACCCCCCTGCCAAAGGTATGCTCCAACTTTTGATGACTGGCTTCATGCCTGACAGAGCCTCCACTGGAGGGGAGGTAGGAAAGAATGTGCTTCTCCAATTAGACACCAGAGGGAAAAAGTTAATAGAAAAAGATTTTGAAGCCCAAGGCTACAACTTTTTTGTTTCTTTCTTTCTGAATTGTCTATAAGTTTCAAATGTCACCAATCCTTGGCTCTCAGGTATACAGATATTTAAGCATCAGATGAGGAGGGGGAAAAAAAAATCATCATGTTCTCTTATGCCCTGTTCTGAGATATTTTTCCCAAAGCGTAAAGGTTCCCTGACCTACAGTGAAATTCTAGGCCCTTCCCCGCACACAATTAAAAGAACTATACTTACCCCATTATATTCCTCAAATGGCTTCTGAAGAAAGGGGGCAAGCGAACTCGTGTCCGCTTAAACTCTCTCTTCAAGCACTCTTAAGGAACATACCACTTTTCTCTGGTTCCCACGCCCTGGTAGCTTCCTTGGCCTCGACCACTACTTCCCCTTCGCTGTGAAATCTTAAGCCCTCGTAAGAGAGCACAGAGGCATTAACCAGGTCACTTAGTGGTAAACCTTTAATCAGTGATAACTGTGACCAACCAAGATGCTTCCCAGAACTTGAAGTCTCTGACAAGTTGTCGAGACCCTAGGCAGTGGCGTCTCATTGGCCAGCCTCCCCACCCTCTCAGCTAGCCCTCAGTGCCCCTCCCAGCCTTTAAGACATCCTTTGCTTCTTAATCCAGAGCCTTCTGGACTAAGTGGTAGGAAGATGCGTAGATTTCTCAAAGCCAATGCCAGCCAGAATCATTCTGTCCACAGATAACCCCAAAACATTTCATTTTTATTTTCTGAATAATCTCTACACCCAGCGTGGGGCTCGAACTCATGCCCCTAAAGTCAGGAGTCGCATGCCCTACCAACTGAGCTAGCCAGGCATCTCCCCCACGCCCCCACCCCCTGCGAAACTTTATGTTTGACAATCATCTTGATCCTGGTTCCTTCATCTAAACTATTCAAAACAAGAAGTTAAAGTCCCTTCTCTACCAATTTCCTCTCACAGGGGCAAGTCCAGAGACAGTCCCAGAACTCACAGAGAGCCCCACACCAAGAACCTTTAAACCATATCCCCAACTATGATATTTTATTTATTTATTTTTTTAATATTTATTTTTGAGAAAGACAGAGTGCAAGCATGGGAGGGGCAGAGAGAGGGAGGCACAGAATCTGAAGCAGGCTCCAGGCTCTGAACTATCAGCCCAGAGCCCGACGCAGGGCTCGAACTCACAAACCAGATCATGGTGGCAAAAATTGGCCACTTAACCGACTGAGCCATCCAGGCACCGCCCCCCATTATGATATTTTAAAAGATATCTTTCTGATATGGGACCAAACACTATTTGCCTCCTACTTAATTTGTGTGTGTGTTTTTAATCAAAGATACATAACCACCATTCAAAACTTCAGGTCAGCATCTAATAACATGCTCACACCACAGTTCAAACGCTCTTTGGTCACTCTTAGTACAAAAAAATGCAGGGGCGCCTGGGTGGCTGAGTTGGTTAAACGTCTGACTCTTGCTTTGGGCTCAGGTCATGATCTCACAGTCCGTGAGTTTGAGCCCCATGACCAGCTCTGTGTTGACAGCACAGGGCCTGCTTGGGATTCTCTCTCTGCCTCTTTCTCTCTACTCTCAAAATAAATACATAAACTTAAAAAAAAAAAAAAAGCATATGCGGCTTCTATTAGACTTTTGGAAATGCTGGAAAGAAGGAACTCCTCCCTCCATGGAACCACCGACTTCAGTAATAAGCAAACTGCTGTTTGCTGGACGTCTTCTTGGCTTCTCTTCTACCACTCTCTGAAAAGTCGTTGCTGGAGTCCTGCCCACCGTCCCCTTCTCTTCTCTACACATTCTCCCCCAACAATGCCCTCCAGATCCATACCTTCAACAACCCACATGTTGTCCCAAACCTGACTGTTCTACCAAGCACCAGGTTCCCTGAATCCAAATGCATGTAAGACATCACCAAGATCCTGCCTCCCTAGAGAATTCTCAGCATATCCAAAACCACCCTCGGCTCTCTTCCCCCCTCTCACTCCTCCCACCAAGTAACTCTTTTTTTTTTCTTTTTAAGATTATTTATTTTAAGAGAAAGAGAGAGAAGAGAGCACACTGGAGCAGGGGAGAGGGGCAGAGAGAGAAGGAGAAAATCCCATGAAGGATCCACGCTGTCAGCACAGAGCCTGACGCGGGGCTTGAACCCACGAACTGTGAGATCGTGACCTGAGCCAAAATCAAGAGTCGGATGCTTGACCATCTAAGCCACCAGGCGCCTTCTGCCACCAGGTAACTCTTATCTGCCTTCCTTAGCTCACCATCCATCCATCTCCATCCACCCACTGAGTTGTCCAAACAAGGAAACTCCACTCCCTACCTCTAATTGGCCACTGGGTTCTGTTGCTCCTACGTGACACATCTTTTATATCCATCCCTCCTCCCTTTCCCTACTGCCCCGGCCCTGAACCAAAGACCGGTACCAGACTGACTACATAAGAATCACCCAGCAACTTTTTAAAAGACAGGTTCCCACCCATCACTTTCCCTGGATTCTGATTCAGAGGATCCTGGGCTGGGTCCTGAAGGATTTGGAACACACGTCCCTTGTGTACAAACGACTGACGTCCAGACCCCATTGAAATGGCCCCTTGACTGAGCTGGTAAGTGTTTAACAACCAGCTTCAGGGAAAGAGGGAACTGATATGCATCATTTGCCACTTCTGTTCCCAGCGTGGTCAATGTCAAGCTAATATCACAGTTGGGGATCAGTGTGCACAACTGGCTGATGTAAGCCAGCCCCAGCATACGAATACGCCCAGACCACCGTCTGTTATCTTCTAAAACAGGTATCAACATGCCTCTTCCCAGGTTAAACTCCTTTGAAGCTTTCCTCTAATGCTTTACAATACATCCAAGGTTCTTTGCTTCTCACACAGGCTTTCTGACATGAAACCAGTTTCCTCTTCCCAACTTCTCAACTTCCCCTACAGTTCTGCCTCAGCCCCTAATGTTCTGCTTACATAGAATCACTTGTGTTCCCCAAATAAACCGTGCACATTCCTTCCTCTAAACTTTGTTCATACGGTCCCCTCTGCTTTATTATATTTTTTAACATTTGTTTTTGAGAGAGAGAGAGAGAGAGAGACACAGAGTGTGAGCAGGCGAGGGGCAAAGAGAGACGAAGGCACAGAATCCGAAGCAGGCTCCAGGCTCTGAGCCATCAGCACAGAGCCCGACGCGGGGCTCGAACTCACAAACCACAAGATCATGACCTGAGCCGAAGTCGGGCGCTTCACGAACTGAGCCACCCAGGCGCCCTCCCTTCCGCTTTAAATCTCTTCTATATGATCCCACAGCCCTCACGCCTCAATAACTGTATCTTCCACCTCAGCCAACTGAGCGCTGTGTCACACAGAAGCCCGGCCTCCTCTTCCCTCTGACATATTCAGGGCCTAATTCATTTTTTTTTTTTTTTTCCTACTGGACCCAGAGCTCTACCCCCGTTGAGGCACAGAGAGAGCTACGACAAATTCAAGCCTGAGCAAGTTAGCACTGCACTGCCCATGCCTTGGGGATGACCTGTTGGCTGCCTGAGAAAAAAATCTCCTTTGGGGCAAATACTGTCTGCTTTTTTCAGTGTATCCAAGATACTGCGTTCTAGTACGTTGTGTATAATATTAACAGTAAAGCTCCACATTTAAACAGTGCTTTCCAGTCTACAAAGGGCTTCCACATACATTCTTCCATCTGATCTTTCCAACCTCATAAAGTAGGTAAGAATACATACACTCGGATCCCCATTTGAAAGATGAAGGGGCCCCTGGGTGGCTCAGTCGGTTAAGCACCTGACTTCGGCTCAGGTCATGATCTCGCATTTTGTGGAGTTTGAGCCCTGCATCAGGCTTGCTGCTGTCAGCACGGAGGCCGCTTTGGATCACCGCCACCCCCACCCCCAACCTCTCTCTCACTCGCTCTGCCCCTCCCCTGTTTGTGCACACACTCTCTCTCCAAAATAAATAAACAAAAAAATTTTTAAAAGAAAGAAAGAAAAATGAAGGAAAGAAGGGTTTCCAGGAGTACATGACATGTCAAAGAGCAAACCATTGGTAAGCTAAGGAAAAAGGGTTTCCGTAGAGGTGTTCTGCCCAAGAATTCTTTGTTCTATCATCTGAAGTACATGACAATGCTGGCTGGCCATGGCACTCACTTAAAGCTGGTAAGGGGCGGGTGGCAGGAACGACCTCAGTGACGAGATCCAGGGAGATCTAAACTGGGGGGCCGCAAGGGGGATCTGGGAGGAGCTCGGGTGTTCATTCTGCTGAAATTGCCAACCGTCTCTGCTCTGCAGGAGGCAGCCCTTGGCCAGAAAGCACAGACATCTGGAAAGTCCAGTGCAGCAAAACTCCTGAGACGAAAGGTGACAAGAGGATAGTATAATGTATGGAGTTACGTACACTAAGCTGCACACATGAGACCACGTGTACATCGTGTGTCAACTATACTGCAACTAAAAAGAAAAAAAAATGGGACAGTCTGCCAGGTAATGGCACCTGCCATGAGGTCGCAAGGCCACAAGTGAAACCACGGAAATAAACAAGTCTCTGAACACACCTGAGGAAAACAACTCCTGCCTAAGAGCAAAGCTATCTCAACAACCAGCTGGTGAAAAGGCCACAGGGAAGCCAAATAAGACAGAGCAACGTGTCCACGGGCAGAGAAGGACTTCCTCGAGCTGGAGCCAGGCCTGGGGACATTTGTACGGAGGCCTGTGAAAGGCTGGCCTGGAGCCCAACAGGAAGCCTCTGGGGACAGAGAGGCCAGCACCATCCCATGTAGGGGTGAGGGCAGGACTGGGGGGGAGGGGTGGGCCGGCCGCAGAGCAGGGACGCTGGTGCCCTGAGGGCCCCTTCACAGAGATAATTTTAGGAAGCCATCCCAGTGGCCGTGCCAACTTGGTTCTACCACCGGTTGAAGCAGAAGGAGCCTGATTCAGGAACCAAGCGGGAATAGCTCCGGGCCCGATTCCCCAGAAACCACTGGCAACCTCCCACAAGAGCATTTTAGAAGCCCAAGGAAAAGTGGCAGGTGTCTATTTTACTTCTTTAAAGACCAAACCCAATTAAGAATAAATATGTTTTCAAGATGTTTCAGGACTGCAGCTTCCCAACTGGTAGCTAATTTTGTCACCACCTGTTTCCCTCTAGTGAACAAAAGTCAAACCCCTTAAGCTGAAAGCGTAGGAGTGCCGAAGGTAACAGAAGTAGGGAAGATACAGAAAGCCTGTGTCCTGCCCCAGGAAGCCACAGGAGAGGAGAGGTTGATGCATCCGGAAAGAGGGGGGACTTCTGGCGTCCTAAAGGGCAAAGGACACATGGGGATGGGGGAAGCACTTATGCAGAAACTCTATCACAAACTGCCAGATGCCATGGAGGGCCCCATGAAGCTATCAGACAACCTGCAGACTCTTCCAGAAAGAGTCCTTCAGCTTCCCTGTCTCCCCCTCCCCTTCCCCACGCTGATCCCCATCCCTCCTCCAACTTCATTTGTCCTTAGCCTCAGGAAAAAACTGGTTTAGGGTAAAACCATTATGTCGGTTTTTTTCCAGTTAGAAGAAAGACAAACAGTCCTAACCAAGAACTTGGGTGGTCATTTAGCAACTCAACAAAGAGCCCCGCAGGGGCCTGGGGAAGAAATAGCACTGACCAGAACCTGGAGTCAGGACCTCTGTGTGTAACAGCCTGATCGGTTTCCTCGGTGCCGTTTTCCACACGGGATGGAACACTGTATCTTCTGTGCCAAGAACTCTGACAACTTTCCCATAAGGTATACACCCATGGGCACTTTTCATTAGCAAGAAGGCAACAGATACTGGATTCATTTAGAATACGGAACAAAAGAAAACAGAAGTTGAATAGTCCCCAGATCACTTATTTTTGTCTCGAGAATGTTCGGCACTCCTGCCCTATATCTAATTTACTCTCTTCAAGTTCAACTCTGGTATCCACCCACACGGAGGAGAGCGCAAAAGAGATTTTGATGATCCATAAAGTAGATGATTCACTCAAGACTCATTCAAAGAACACTTTGAATGGCAACCTGCAAACAGAGAAAAGATGAGAAATCAAGCTTTGGCTGCGCCAAGTACTGTGCCAGAAAGCAGCAGCAGCAAAGTATAAAAACTAGCCCGTATTCTCAAGAATCTTAATGTGCGGTTAGGAATGAAGCTTAAAGTGTGAAGGTAAGTATGAATCACCAAAAGTCTGTATCATAGAGAAAGGGGAAACTGACATGTACCGAATGCCTAAAATAAGCATTTTTCAAATACTATCTCACTTAAAAGTTAGCATTTGAGGAAAATAACATTCTTTTTTATTCCAACTCCATTCTGTTTGTTCTATTTTTTAAGGCTATTTTCTTTTGAGAGAGAGAGACATAAAACAAGTGGGGGAGGGGCAGAGAGAGAGAGAGGGAGGGAGGGAGAGAATCCCAAGCAGGCTTTTCCCTGTCAGTGCAGAGCCTGACGTGGGGCTCAAACACATGAACCATGAGATCATGACCTGAGCCGAAATCAAGAATTGAACGTTCAACCAACTGAGCCACCCAGGCACCCCTACCCTTGGCTTAATTTTAATAATACTTACTGAAATCACATCTCTCATTCAACAAGCATTTCTGGAGCACCTACTATGTGCCAGGCTCCACTTGAGGGAACACAAAGATCAAAGAGAAAAAAAGTACATTCTGTCCTTAAAGAGTTTACTCTCTAATGAAGAGAGAGACATTTCACAGAGTTATGGGATTACATAAAATTAGCTAACCTCTTTGTGGAGGGTGGGATAGAAAGGTTTCTATACTAAGCACACTACCTACACGCAGAGAAAGAACACCTGGGGATCCATGGGACTCCAGAGTGAGCTTCACAGAGGAGGAAGCATTTGAGCTGAAATTTTATTTATTTAAAAAAAATTTGTTAATGTTTATCTATTTTTGAGAGACAGAGCACGAGCGGGGGAGGGGCAGAGAAAGAGGGAGACACAGAATCCGAAGCAGGCTCCAGGCTCCGAGCTGTCAGCACAGAGCCCGACGCGGGGCTCGAACTCACAGACTGGGAGATCATGACCTCAGCTGAAGTCGGTTGTCCAACCGACTGAGCCACCCAGGGGCCCCTATACTTTGTTTTAAATACCAACTCCTCCGTGGAGCCTGCTCCATCTAGAATGTCCTGCTGCCTCTGCCTGCCCACACCTGAAGGCACTTCTCCCTTCTCCCCTGGTATTCCCCACCACTCGGGCATGGGGCAAAACACACGCGAAGCAAGTAATAAATGCCTGACTCGTTCATCACTCCCACCTTCCTCGCCTAATAGTAAGAGAAGTCTACAGCGAGTCTTCCGAGGACCTCATACCTGGAGTGCGAGCAGGAGGCTGCTAAGGCAGGTTATGGGAAGATTTCAAGGCACCACCATCAGGTTCCACGTGGCATCCGTAAACACTCATCTTGGAGTCGTGCACGAAGTCACGCTCCCAAGAGTGAGAAATAAAACCAGGGAAAACAGAGCACAGGTCCAGTAGAACAACAGCCCTGGAGCTGGGCTCAGAACCCCGGGCCCAGCTCTTGCTCTGTCACCGACCAGGCGGGACACAGAGGAAGGAGCATCGCGTCGCCGTTCTGAACCTCTCGCTCTGCTTATGCTTCTCCGTGAGATGAACGGAGCGTGCTAGACCATCACAAGGGCCCCGCCGGCCTCAAAGCTCAGTAAGGTTTTAATGAAGGAAATCCTCCAGGAAAATCAGTTTGCAAGCTAAGTGACTGGCGGAGAAGGGAGTTGTGTGGGCTGAACCAGGCGGGTGAGGTGGCACTGGCCGGGCAGCGGGGAGGACAGAGAGAACAGCAACCTGAGAACAAGTGTGGTTTAGATCCCCGGAAAGGCAATTCACGGGCACAGAGGCACACGTGACTTCCTGGCTCACTTCCTGCACACTCTTTTTGATTCCTGCTTCTTTTTACTGCGATTGTTTCCAGCTTATCATTTTATCATAATCTGATTCTTGTAATAAGATCATGGACCAACCCTTACACAGGAAGGGGCCTAAGAGATGATCTAGTCTAATTTTTTCCCCTTCCAGACCAGGAAACTGAAGGCCAAAGAAGTTAAGAGACACGTAAAAAGCCACAGAGGCATTTAATGGCACGGTGAAAAAAATAGAAGATAAAACTCAAGCTGGCCTACTCTTAGAGCAGAGTTCTGCCCACGACACCAGGTACAGGAATGTAAACCCCCAGAGCGTGTAGAGAAAGTATCTTCCTTTTTTTTTTTCCTCAGCCCTTCGGTGCTACCACTCATAAGAAGGGTAACTATGAATAGCTGTTCGTTCCACAAAATGTACAATGTCATGTGCTGCTGGGGAGTGATTACCAGGTACCTGTGCTGTTCTAACCACTGGTGACACGGGAGTAGGCAGGGCCCCTGCTCTTAAGAACCAACCTCACGTCCTTGTGGTTTAGCCGGAGGGATGCAGAGATGAGACCGATCCATCAACAGAGACCAAAAAATAATAATAATAATAAAATAAAAAAATAAAAAACCCTGTAATTTTCAAAGGTGTTACAAAGATAATAAAAGGGGCAAGTGAGGAGTCTCAAGAAAGCAAAAATAAATAAGTAAGTATGTTAAAGTCACACTGATAAAAAAGTGTCAGAGTTTGGACTCGGGTTCACGAAGATCACCACAGAGCCTAAGACGTGACCAACCGGGTTGTACAGAGTGACTAGTGTGGCCACTGTTCACACAGTGTTCACAGAACAAACGGCTGATTGAATGTGAATGCATATAATCAGAAGGGTCTTTCGAGTATTTTTAATTTGGAGTGTTTTTAACTTGGAAGGGGAATTCAGAAGAAGATTCTAGTGAATTCTGTTTTGATTATAATTCATCCTAATGAATCTCTAGCTCGCCATAATGGAAACGTAGATTATAGTTTCATCAAATATTTTCCCTTTCATTCTATATCTCCATCTCCTGTGACAAAACAGACTTAAACGTTTGCTTTCTTATTCTCCTAAAATTTATATATAGCTGTTAACACGGTACGTATTCGAAACAATACTCGTCGTTGATGTCGATGGGGATATAACATATCACAATCCTCTTACCAATATAGGAACAAGTGCTCATGAAATATTCAGATATAACAAGTAAAACTATTCTCAAAATACAAGAATTAGATGTACCTGCTCTCACAAATACGGTCTCACAGATGACAGAATAAACACTGCAGAGCGTGCAAAAAAAACCAATCGTAATCTCACAAATGCCTCAGATCTCAAAGACCGTCTTTAAATCTTACCTTGGCTCTTTTTTATAAGATCTTCTCATTTTTCTAAAAGTTCTCACTCTGCATCTTCCCCCTAGCACCAAAAGCATCTTCTCTCCTAATTACACCTCATATCAAAGGATGTCACTCATTCCAAACTCAGAAGACAATGCATTCGTTTACAGTTCTCCACGGGGCCTGGTGGCTGTACTGATTAAGCCGAAATCAAAGATTCATGAAGCCATACCACGGGAAATTCAGCACCAGGCAAGACAGGCGCAACATCCCCTCAGCTGGTTCCTTGTCCCCTCGCCCCCCGCCCCCACCGCCCTCTCCCGTGACATGGGGAATCGGGTTCCAGAAGTCCACCAGCAAACACTGAGACAATACACGCCGCGCCTTAGCTAATCACACGCAGCCCTAACCACCCTCTGGACCACTATGTTTTTCCAGGTCTGCCAACCCCAAATGACTCAGCAAAGGAGCCACAATGAGAAACAACCACAAGCCCCAGGGCCTGCCCTTCAGATCAGATAAGCTTGGCACCAATATGAAAATGACACCAATATGCAAACACTTCTTTCCCTTCAGTTTAAAGGGATGAGAAGTAAAAAGAAGTCATCAGAAAGTGAGCACCCACTGTGCAACCAGGCGCTTTAAGGGATGCCTTACCTTCATTATTTCATCTTCAAACCAACCTACAAGGTAGGTGTTATCATAGTGCCCTCCTTATGTAGGAGGAAATTAGTGATGCAAAGCAGGGTGAGGGCCGAAAACTTGCCCCAGGCTGGAATTTTACTCTGTGGAAGCAGGATGGAAATTGCTACTGGAGTAAAAGGGAAACACAGCCGCTGGGAAGCCATCCACACTGGTGAGGGAGGAACACTGTCGGCCTGGACAGTACCGACAGTATTTTGCAAAAGTGAACAGCCTTGGAAGAGGTAGAAACACATTCTATTAATCAGCTGTCCCCAGTCCTTTTCTCAAATTCACAATCAGTAGCCACCTGTGACTACGGATGCTCCATCACTCAGCTCCAGCTGGGTTTACCCTAGACTCATCTAGAACAGGGCAGGCCAAGTCTCTAAGTCTCCCTGAGGTGGATGGATCGAACCCGACAGCTGATGTCCTTCACAGTAACGTCTGGCCAGTTACCATGATAACCGAAGGCAACAGCTACTGCTGCCCTCCCCTTGGATACACCTGCCACATTTCGAGATTTTACACTTGTTTGTATGAGTTGCGTCGACCACCTAACAGATGCTCAATAAAAACTTATAGTTGAGGGACACCCGGGTGGCTCAGTCGGTTAAGCATCCGACTTCGGCTCAGGTCATTATCTCACTGTTCTGGAGTTGGAGCCCCGTGTCGGGCTTGCTCCTGTCAGACTTAGCGCAGGGCCCGCTACCGATCTTCTGTCCCCCTCTCTCTACCCCTCCGCCCTTATTCTCCCCCTTACCCCAAAACAACAAAAAACGAATAATTGAACAAACGAATGCATGGGCAGTTAATAAGCTAGACGAAATCCTTAAACAGCAGAGGCCAGCCGAAGCTCGGTGGCCAGCACATAGCAGCTGGCCTATAAGGGTATGCGGAATTCAGATGTTCTCACCGTGGCAGCCTGAATGTTTCATGCGTCCTGCGGAGGAGGTGCAAATCCAGCCAGAGTTTTGTTTGTTTGTTTGTTTTTTAATATTTATTTATTTTTGAGAGACAGAGCAAGCACAAACAGGGAAACAGGAGAGAGGCAGACACAGAACCCAAAGCAGGCTCCAGGCTCGGAGCTGTCAGCACAGAGCCCAAGTCGGGGCTCGAACTCACAGACCGCGAGATCATGAGCTGAGCCGAAGACGGACGCTCAACAGACTGAGCCATCCAGGCGCCCCCAACCACAGCTTTTCACGGGAGCTGCTGCTTTAACAAAACAGAGGTGTGCTGAAACAGCAGCTTATGCTTGGTCCCTGTTCTCCATTTCCTGTGGATTTTAATTACCCACATTGCCGGCACACATACATAAAACTCAGTGGAACGTTAAGATATGTACATGTATCGTACTGTATAGAGAAAAGCGACATGACGACCTCCTTCTGAGCCAGGATTCCATCATTACTTAGCTGTATGGACGCGGGCACGTTCAGAGTTTCCATTTCCTTAGGGGGACCGAGTGGACACAGTCATTACAGCTGCCCCATAGGATGCAGGAGCAACTGAAGCAATGGGGATCCCCATGCCCTAAGCATGTGACTGGGGGCTGTGCCAGGCACTACGGTACGTGCTGGGGCAAATGCAGAGAATAATTGCACGCTGTGCTGCCTTCCTGGAGCCCACGGCCTGGTCAACCACTCTGAAAAGGAGAAAGTGCTGCCCAAATTGAGAGCTTATGATAAACTGCGTTCGCCAACATGGTCTTCCCTTGTGTCCACGAGGGCGCCGTGCTCGGCTGCTCTGACTGCAAGCTCCAGTGGCAAGTGACAGTGTCCCCTCTCTCCCCCGTACCTCCCCTCCCTGGGCTCCGGGGCCAGTTCAGACTCTGCACCCTGTGGTGTCTCAACACATGGCATTCAGAGCCTGTCTCTGAGGCTGTCGCTACACTGCACAAACAAGGGCCATGTCTCCTGGTGGCCCTTGGGCTCCTGGCTTCCACTAAGAGTCAATGCAAAAACACCAGAACCACCACCCGGGCTGCCGACAGCTGCAGAGATAGAACCTGCTTGAGACCACGGGCTCCCAGGTCTTGGAAAACGTCGGAGCAGCCAATGCATCTGCATTCCAAAATGCCTACACCCAAATAAACGAAGCCCTGCTGTCAGTGGTGGGGGTGGGGGGAGTCAGCTCCCACGCTCGGCCCCGCAGCGGCACCCCCATGAGGCACCCCACCCTCTTCGGAGCTGGGTGGAAGACATTACTTTCACAGTTCCTGATTTCTCAGTTCTAGAAAACAGACTAATTCTCTTGCGGTGATGTGCCGAAGGAATTTGTTTTTAAAATTTTTTTAATGTTTATTTGTGAAAGAGAGAGACAGAACAGAGGCGGAGGGGCAGAGAGAGAAGGAAACAGAGGATCTAAAGCAGGCTCTGCTCGCTCAGGACAGAGCCCGATGCGGGGCTCGAACCCTCGAACCGTGAGATCGTAGCCTGAGCCAAAGTCGGACACTTAACTGACTGAGCCACCCAGGTCCCCCTAAGCAACCTGCTTTCAAATAAACAGGGATGAATGTTGCATTGTTAATCCGTTTGCTGTCTCTCTACCCTCTGTAGAATCCAAGCTCTACTGTAAGGGCAGAAACGATTTTGTTCACTGCAGTTTCTGGGGTCTAGAATAGCACCTGGAGTGTAACATGTGGTCGATGAGTATCTGTTGGATTAATTGTGGGGAGGGGGGCAAAAAGGAAGGATATATGTATTCCCAAATCCTTCTGTCCTGCAAGAGGAACAACGGTTGCCCTGACCTGGAATCAGAAGGCCAGGAAAAGTACTGTTACCATGGCAACCACAGCTCCCCCAAATCAAAACATCCTTCAAAGCTGTCACAGGTCTTTGGCGGGAAAACGGTTACTCCTATTTGCAGACCGTACCTGGGCCCCGGGTCGACCATCGGCCAAAATGTTGCTTCCAATGTGTTCTTGCATCCTGGAGCCTCGTTTGGGGAAAAGTCAACTACTCTCCATCTAAATATGCCAAACTGGACTCCCTAAACAGAAACCACCCTTAGAAGGATGGCAGTCTCTGGTCTCTGGGCACCTACAGTCCGATGGAAGACACACGCACAGAGGAAGAAATGCACGAAGGAAACCAACAGGCTTAAAGCAAACGAGCCATTATGTAAGAATCCAGACTGACAAAAAATGGCATATGAGGGGGCAATTATTCAGCTTCAAGATGACTTCTCGCTTTGTGAAATGATTTGTGCTAGAATTCCGTGAAAATCAAATTTCTGTACAGTCCTTCATCCATTTGATTATTTACTCGTTCCCTAAATACCTATTTACTGAGCTCCTGCGATGTTCCATGCAAAGAGCTCAGCAGGCACTGACTAAAACAAACACTGAATAAAACCAACTCTGCCCTCACTGCTTATGACCCAGTAAAGGATGCAACGTGACCAGAGAATCACAATTTAGGAACATCATCACAAACCAGGAACGTGTAAGAAACACCGGAGTCTGGAAATACTTCCTGGAGGAAAGACCCAAAGGAGAAGAAGGGCAGGCTGGCAAGGTGGGTCAGAGCCACAGGAGGGCATTTCCAGCTGAAGGAACAGTGTCTGAGGAGAACTGGAAATACGAGAAAGCATCCCACTCGAGGCGCGGGGAGGTCACTCAGCTGGAGGCAGGTCCTGGGAGTAGCCTCAGCGAAGGAAGCAGGAGGGGAGCGGAAGTGAGGTCACGAAGACTAGTCCGGCTACTGAATTAAAGGACAGGGCTTCTCTGCCAGTATAGAGGCCAGGGAGGAGGACCCTGGCAGAACATATTTAAGGACCAGTTAGGACACGTGAAGATGGTGGCCTGGGAAGGAGCAACAGTGGTGGAATCGGGAAGACAGACTTGAAGAGCACTCTCTCCCAGGGTATCGAGGCCTTGGGAAGCTGACCCATACCAATCCCCAATGCAAGGGACCAAGGGAGAGGAAACGGGCTGGGGGGGGAAGAGGGCCAGTTCGAGTACAACCAACAGCTGAGTTCTGAAGAACACCTCCATGGAATGTCCATCAGTCATTTGGAGGTATGAGCCTGGGGCTCAAGAAAAAGAAGAGGTCTGAGATAGTGTGCGAGTCATCATCACATAGAAATAGTTAAGCCCAGAGTGGACAAAACAGCCCAAGGATAGTGTGTAGATTTAGGAGGAGGAGGAAGAGAAGAGGGAGGGAGAAGGGAAAGGGAGACAGAGAAATAGGAAGCCTGGAGTCAGAAGTCTAAGCACATGGACACTAAAGAGACAGACAGACAAGAGCAGCCCACAAGTTGTAAAACTTCATTTTCGGCACGGCACCTATCGGTAGATCCGAAAAGCAACGTCTCACAGTTAATAAAAGAAGTAACAAGCCACTGTTCCAGCTTACGCTAACCAGAGGAGCAAACTCAGAGGCCTCCCAGACCATTGGAAAAACTCTCACTTTTACTAGTAATCACATTAGCGTGCCTTCAGACTCATCAACTTAAACAGTCGTACAGGACGAAGGAGAAATGTGTATTTTCCATTTTACAGATGAGAAAGACACTGAGACCCAGACTGACTGAGTAACCAGCGCAGGACCACACAGCGAGGAAAGGAGCGGAACCATGGCCAACACCCCATGCTGCCGAGGACGGTCCCCTGGACTGGGGCCAGGGCGGTCATCCTAGGAAAAACAGACAAGGCCTGCCGGTGCTTCCTGGGTTCACTGATAAAGATAGGGTTCCATCCCATGCAAAATGGGCTCCCCAGACACACGGTGGGCTGAACATTTAGTGGCTCAGTCCATGTGCACAAGTACACCCTGTATACTCCAGAGCCATCTCTGCCACTGACCAGCTTCATGGCCTTGGCCATGAAGTTCAAAGTTCTATTTGTTCAAAGGTGAAATGACCACACAAATCCCCACACAAATCCCCACCGTGAAGACTAGATTCTCTAGGAGAGGTACAGAAGAACTGCAGGTACTAACAGGTGTCAGCCGAGTATGACAGAAGTCAGGCAGCACAGTGGTGCAATCTAGGTCCCAGGATCCTCCTCTCCTCTCCCTCCCAGCAGACTTTTTCCTCAGACCTATACACACACACACACACACACACACACACATATTTATGTGTATATATACACACACATATATGTATACACACATGTGTATATATACATACATGCACACACATGTACGTACATACACATACACGTATATATACACACATATACGTATATATACGCATGTATATACATATACATACACACGTATACATACATACACACGCATATATACACACATATATATACATATATACATACATATACGTGTGTATATATACATGCACACATATATATATTTTATGCTGTAGTCTGAATTCCATAATCTACTGAAATTATCTTTTTCACATTGCTCTCTTCAAAGAGAACAGCCCTGTGAGCTTCTCAATGGAAGGGCCATTTGTGTCGTCCCCTGTATCCCAAACACATAGCACAGCACCTGATTCCCTATAAGTGTTCCATAAATGTTTTGAACTGTGAGAGTTAGGTCTCCTGAGTTATCTGATTTCTCAGCCTACTCTCTCTAACTACAAACGAAAAGCGTGCCAACTGATAGGGGCATTTAAGGAACCAATCGGAGCATGCAGAAGGACTTGAGGGAGAGGAATCTTTCAGTGTCACTAGGAACTTCCTGAATGGGCGGGCCACTTTCTACCCTGGTCTTCTAACACGAGTGGCTGTCAATTCCTCCCACGAGTCTGTGGGGCCCACCAGCAGCCGTGAGGTCCAAGGAATCATCAGTACAAACCTAGGGCTTCCCTCAGAATCTACAAGCCACAGCACAAGTTACTGCTAAGAATAAGTCTCGGAAGGAATATTCTCAAAGGATGATGACCAGTCAGGCTCTCGTCTTCACTGAGGACAAAACTAGAGAAAATGAGTTTGAACTGTACTAGAGAGGATTTCACAGATCTCAGGAAGAACTTTCTCAGTAGTGGGCCTTGAAACTTAGAAAGAAGGAACCAAGAGAAGTGGTACAATCTTCTTTTCTGAGGTCTCTCTCTCTCTCTCTCTCTATCTTTCTCTGAGATCTTCACATATCAGGAAGATGTGGTTTGTTATGGACAAAGGAAAACACATGTTGTCACCCACGCGAAGGGCAAACTGTTCCCTGGAGAAGCTCCGCCCTGTACAGCGTAACCTTTATTACTGTCATTCCTGAGAAGGAAACAAAAGGTCAGGAAGAACTCCGGAGTGTAATGACCCAGCTAGAAAACAAACGCTTGCCAGACCAAGGCCGATGGCTCTGCGGGGTCAGACTGGCACTAACGCACAAGCTTGGTTATGCAAAACATGAGGACAAGGCTGAGTGGCATCTCTGATGAGCGGGCTCTCACCCCCACTTTGGAGAAGCGTCTCATCCTGATGGCTCCTCCAGAAATGGTGCTTTAGAAATTCTTTTCTTCCCCCCTTATTTCACAGACATACCTGTCCTCAACCTACAGACTTACGTTCGACCGTACCTTCTACAGGGACAAGATACAGAAGAGCGAGTGAAAAAGAAAAGTCTATCACTTAAAAAGGAAACCTGAGGGGCGCCTGGGTGGTTCAGTTGGTTAGGTGTCCCACTTTGGCTCAGGTCACGATCTCGCAGTTTGTGATTTCGAGCCCCGCTGACAGCTCAGAGCCTGGAGCCTGCTTCAGATTCTGTCTCCCTCTCTGTCTGCCCCTCCTCCACTCACACACACTCTCTCTCTCTCTCTCAAAAACAGTTAAACATTAAAAAATTAAAAAAAAAAAAAGGAAACCTGCTGGAGAAAAAATAGTGAGTGATAATACATGAAATATGTTACCTACAGTTGGGTTAGCACAGTAGAATGAGCTGTATTTTCCTCTTGCCTATTACCCCAAATTTTTACATTGGCTAGCTATTTTATTACACACACAATATGCACTGACTTTTATGACGTAAAATTTTCTTTTAAGACAAGCTGGAAGACCCCTTGGAGAGACTCACAAACGTGCTGCTAAACTAACCGCCCGCCATGTCTTTCTATATTGTCCTAATTGTTGGGCCAAATAACGCCAGGGTTACCATGTTCCCCTTTCCCTCCCTGGGCCCCAAAGGAAATCCTTTTTCCATAGTTGTAAGAAGAAAGGGGAAAAAACCAAGTGGGTCGCTGTTTGTTTTTCGTTCCCTCACTCAGCCCCCTCATTTCCTGACTCAAACTGCTAACCAAGAAGCAGCAAAGACTAAAAACCTCTGTGGTCAGACTGAGTAGGTGAGAGGCACGAGGCTGGGGCCAGGCAACACTTCAGAGATATGCTGACATGAGGAGATCTTTCAAAGAATGAAGAAGCCCCAGAGAAGTGATAGGTTAGAAACTGGCCCAGCCTTGAGGTCAGAGGCCTGAGTTCCTGCCCATAACCCAGATCTGCCACCGTGATGTGCCTATCGCCGTATTTCTTTATCTAGATGAGATAAAAAGCAGGGTTGAGCAACCAGAGCCTCAACAAAGTATGTACAAAGGATGCAGAAAGAAGGCCTTTATGCCATCGAATCAACAAGATGTATCGGGGCTCCGACGGAAAAGCCACGGATTTCTTCATCCCTCTCGTCTTCCACCGCTGACCTGATTAGCTGAGGCACAGCCACGTCGCGCGGATGATTCTGGACTGTATTATCTGAATTGGAAATCCAGACACGTGGTGTCTGGAAAACAGAGGAGAGTATTTGACACCGGGACTCTTTTTAGAAGGGGACCGCGGCTGTTGCCGGTGCCACAGGGGGTGGCCAGCCACTGCCTGACGGCTCTTTGCTGCAGCCCGAAGCGTCTCCACCCTGTCTCCCCCCTCTCCCATCTGAAGGCCCGCGTTTGATTTTCAGTTCTTGCACCCCCGGATGGAAGCTCTGCCATCTCCTCGGAGAGGAGGAAGATTCCGCAGGCCCCGAAGTCACAGCGCCAGAACTCACAGACCATCCCCTTACCCCCCACAAGATACCCCAAAAGCTGTATCTTCCTTCGCACCAGGTACGGCAGCCCCCTGGCGCATCACCACACCAACGTGGGCTACAGAGGAGAGAATCCCAAGAGGGCAAAAGCTCCAGAAAGAGCCCTCAGGCTGTAGCAAGCTCTTGTACGCACCGCAACCCGGCAACCACGTCGGGCTCTCAGGCCAGCTTGGTTCGGTATCTGAACACCTGCTCCAGGGCCCAGAGGCTCGCACACCGAGGTCAGGAAGGAAATTCCCCCCTGGCAGCTTAGCCATTCAGACGCCTTAATGGAAAACAGCGTTACCCTAGAAGCAATTATCAGTGACCAACCTAGCAACTGGTTGGATAGAGAGTACTCGAGAGAAACTAACCACACAGGGCCAAATCCTCACCTGCTCATCTGCCCCAAGATCACCTCTGTCTCCTGCCTGACACATCACGGGGGCCCCCTGAGCACGTAACCGCCATGGAAACTCTTAAAATGCCAACTCCCACAGAGGGCCTTGGCCAGGGTGAAGCAGCCCAGGGGGCTCCATCTCCACCTCTGTTTCCACAAATGGTTCGAATCTGGAAGCCGCGTCTACAGCCAAAGGCTGGCTGCCTCTCACGGACCGGTTTGCCACGCCGGTCAGCACGGGCCTCGCCCACGGCGGCGCTTGCCCACGACCGCTACAGCATTCTCCTCAGAGGCCGTCCCATCCTCCTGACCTCATTCCTCCCTTCTCTTATACTCTCCCCCGCATGTGTTTGCTTCCTCAAACACTCCAGAGCCAACGATGTCCAGGCCCTGGAGACACGGTACAGCGTGGCTGTGAAGAACTCAGGCTCTAGAATCAGAAGAACATGGTTCAAATCTCCCCCTTGCTTCTGTTAGACCTGGAGCAAGTTAATCTCCGAACTTCAGGCTCCTCGGCCGTAAAACCCACCTGGGGGCTTTCTTGCGAGGATTAATTGTGATTTTGCATTTAAGACGCTTAGCAGAAAACCTGGCACAAAGTTAAGACACAGTCCCCGCCCCCAAGGATTTATGGGTCTGGTAGAGGTTTTCACTGGTTTACATCTGGCACTGATTCCTTACTTAATCTGCTGACAAAGCACAGGTCTCCTCTGCATTTGTGTTTATTGTCTTTGTGTTAAGGAAAGAACGAAGTTTCCCTCTCCCACACTCCCTGGGCTTCTCATACACGGCAGGGTGTGCACAGGGGTTTGGATGCACACATCAACCCGCTCCCCTGGAAATGGGGCTGAAACCGGAAGCAAGACTCTCTCCAAAGCTCAGAGGAAAGGGCTGAAGAATCAAGATAAGTATACCAATGACACCATTACCTGCCAACCCACACACCAGCTAGGCTGGCACCACCAGAGGGACAACCGGACCTACCAGGCCGGGCAGAATCAGTGAGAGGTACCACTTGAGGTCACATGTGTAGCACAGCAGAAACCCCGAGGCTCCAAGATGAAAGGTCTCTAAGCAGGGTGTGGACGTTGCACAGAAGAGGGGACAGAACGGCCAGCCGGCCAGCCGAGGGAAAGTGGTGGCACAAATAATGACAAGGAGGGCACTCTGGGGAGAGAGCAGCAGAGAAATGCTTCTGTGTCCCCTGGAAAGACAGCCTACAGTCAGCCATCCACACCTACTCATTTGCCCCTTGTCCCTCCAGAAAAGGAGGACAGGATGCCATTCTGCCAGATGTGGCTCTAATTTCTTACTTTTACGGTAATCCAGCAGGTCCGAGAATTATGAACAATCTCTACAACCAGCTATGGCCAGGGTGTTTAGGGAGCCATGCAGGCGCTAATTCCAAGAGCTTGCCCCATCAACTTCGGACTACATTTTTCAGGCAGCTCAGAAGGGGACATGGCCAGCAAAAAAAAAAAAAAAAAAAAAAGTGCCATCTTCCCTTAAACGGTGGTGGCTAAGACCATTTCCAGTCAGACCACTGGAAAAACAGTGCAAGGCTTGGCCTCTACCTCCCCACTGGGTTTCTCTCCCCACCCCCCCACCCCCGCCCCGAGTAGCAAGAAATAGTTGCCTCAAATACCACTCTGCCCACCTCTCCCTGGTTCCAGAACCTACAGCGTCTCCCACGGAGGTGAATCTTCTTTGTATATAAAACACAATGTCCATGGGATCTCAGTACATGTTTGTTGACTGACTGATAAACTGAAATTCAAACTCTTCCGCATAAAGCAAGTCTGCCAGCCCATCAGTTCACCACTTCATTTTCCACATCCCTCATCGAGACCACTCTCTTGGCCATCCATTCCTGCTGCCAACACCCCCAAACTGCTCTCACCAACAAGCATCTGGTTCCCATTCAAAACTGCTCTCCACAGTAAGCAGATGTGTGGCCGCCTGGGGCTGGGGGGATGAGGAATAGGAGGACTGAGGGTGGTACGTATAGGGTACGGGTTTCTTTCCGGGGTCACGAAAATGTTCTAAAATGGACTGTGGTGCCTATGTATGAATATGCTAAAAACCACCGAAACGTATACTTTATAAATGAGTGAATGGTATGGTATGTAAATTACATCTCCATAAAGCTGTCACAGGAAAAAAACCTCAGCTCTGAAGTCATCCCCTCCAGGAAACTCTCCCTGACTCATGAATAAAGATAATTCCATTCCAAACAGCAGAGACAGAAAGAATCATTCATTCACTCATTTTTAATTTATTCATCAACGAACACGCATGGGTCACCATACAAGGCCAAGTGCGGTGCTAGACGGCAAAGATACAAAGGGGAACCAGACAAAACTGGACGTGGGTTATTTCAGTACTGTCCTCCAACGTGCTTTTCCACGCTAACTTTACCAATTTCTCCACTTCTTTCTTCCTAGGGTTAAAGGAGAAAAAAACAGCTCTCCTGATCTCTGTGTTCGACTTTGCGCAGTTAAGATCCACAGCCCCGCTGCCTTCCACCGCAGCAGATGCCATCACAGGTCTTTGAAAGGTGCTTTTCTCTACTGTGCAGAGGGAGATTCCGAGGTAGAAGGTGGAAAGAAAGGATACCACGCTGGGCCCGGTATGCTAATCCCCCCTAAGCCAGGCCGGGGAGGGCAGAGTAATTTTCCAACCATCGTTTCCAAATCCCATAATGTGTGAGGAGTCCCAGGTGCTGCTCCAGGACACTTGAGTCCCTAAGCTCACACTTTCAAGCATACATCCGCTCCACGGGAGATCCTCACTGAATACGGACAATAACCCTCCGCCCAGGCGTTCGGAAAACGTTTCCACGTGTATTACTCCTGAGACACATGCCCCCTTCCGTGGATGGAGAAGGTGAGACACACAGCGGTGAATGAAGTGGGGTGTCCAAGGTCCCACACTCACTACATTACGGAACTTACACGTAAACTGAAGTCTCCTGACTTCGCGTCCAATAGTCTCTCTGCTCTACTGTTTCCAAATGCCAAATCCTTCTCAGGGAATCCTGCTGGCCATCTCCAAGCACCTATTCACTCGAATGCTTCTTTTCTCTCCAAGAAGCCTTCCGCTTCTAAGGCCTACACGTGATGGGGTTTTTGTCTTTGCCAAGATCCAGAGATGCCAACAGGAGGCAGTGTAATAGTGGCTAAGAGTAGAGACTGGAGTGACACCAATGTGAGTTTGAATCCGAAGTCTACCTTTTTCTACACATATACACATCTTCTTCTAATCCATCAAGCCATCATTTAAAAGGTCTGCCTTCCTCTACACCTAGAAGGTGGAAATCCTTACTGATTTTTAAAAGTATGGAAGATTGGGGCGCCTGGGTGGCTCAGTCGGTTGGGCGGCCGACTTCGGCTCAGGTCATGATCTCGCGGTCTGTGAGTTCGAGCCCCGCGTCAGGCTCTGTGCTGACAGCTCGGAGCCTGGAGCCTGTTTCAGATTCTGTGTCTCCCTCTCTCTGACCCTCCCCCGTTCATGCTCTGTCTCTCCCTGTCTCAAAAATAAATAAAACGTTAAAAAAAAAAATTTTTTTTTTTTAAAGTATGGAAGATAACACTGCATCCTTAGACAACTCTCAAAACCAAAAAAGCCTTCCGTAATTTTAACCACCCACCCCCATCCTCACCCTGGCCAGCAACGCAAGACTCTTTCCCCCATATTTTGTCCCCCATATATGTGGCAAAATCCCAAGGTCAAAACAGGGTCTCTATTAGGGTCTCTCACATTCGAGGGGAAAAAGCTGACAAAAGGTGATGAACTATTTTCATTCAAGATTAGCTCCTGGCTGACTCAGTGGGTAGAGCATTCATTCACTGGGCTTTTGATCATGAGTTGGGGTCATGAACTCAAGCCCTACATTGGGCACAGAAATTACTTTAAAAAAAAAAAAGGGGGGGGGGGCGCCTGGGTGGCTCAGTCGGTTGAGCGTCCGACTTCGGCTCAGGTCATGATCGCGCGGTCCGTGAGTTCGAGCCCCGCATCGGGCTCTGTGCTGACAGCTCAGAGCCTGGAGCCTGTTTCGGATTCTGTGTCTCCCTCTCTCTCTGACCCTCCCCCATTCATGCTCTGTCTCTCTCTGTCTCAAAAATAAATAAATTAAAAAATATAAATATATTAAAAAAAAAAAAGATTAGTTCCCATAAAGTTTGCCCCTCTTCCCTCTACTCTATGGAAAAGTCAGCAGGATGAGGTACCAGACAGAATTGTTCTGGTCAGGTCCACAAAAAGCCCCGGGACAAAACTCTACATATTAAAAGGATAACCGGGCACCCGGGTGGCCCAGTAAGTTAAACTGACTTAGGCTCAGGTCATAACCTCATGGTTCATGGGTTCAAGCCCGCTTAGGGCTCCCTGCTGGTGCTGGCAGGGCAGAGCCTGCTTAGGGTTCTCTCTCCCTCTCTCTTTGACCCTCCCCCCGTGCATGCTCTCTCTCAAGATAAATATATAAGACTTAAAAAAAAAAGAGAGAGAGAGAGAAAGAGGGCCACCTGGGTGTCTCAGCTGCTTGAGTGTCCAACTTCGGCTCAGATCATGATCTCGAGGTTCTTGAGTTCAAACCTCGCGTCAGGCTCTGTGCTGACAACTCAAGAGCCTGGAGCCTGCTTCAGATTCTGTGCCTCCCCCCTCTCTGCCCCTCCCCTTCTTGCACTCTGTCTCTCAATCTCTCTCTAAAATATAGATTACAAAAAAAAAAAAAAAATTACGACAGATTCTTCCAAATGAGCCAGCCCGGTGCCCCCACCCTGCTTACTTTGCCTTTGTCCATACTGTTCCCCTTTCCTGATCTCATGCCCCTGACCTCGTACTTTCCATAACAGTTTGAGACTCTCCCTTCCATAAATCTTTGTCTTCCAATGGTTCCATCTCAACAGGAGAGAAATGCCTAGGTCTTAATTGCTGATCCAAGTTTCCACCCATCCTCCTTCTCAAAGTCCACATCCCCTCTTTCTACTCAGCCCTTCCTCCCCCTTCCAGGGCCCCATCAACATCAGTTGGTACCAGACTGAGCTCAGAACATTCAATAAATCCTTACTGAGGTGAATGAAATTGACTAAGCCAGGAGGAGAAGTCCTGGGGAAGGTGGCCAATTCTTCAGCTGCCCCACTCAAAGGCACAAACAGGGCACTTGGGGCTCTCAAAGCCGCCAGCTCTTGATTTCGGCTTAGGTCACGATCTCACCATCTCACCGTCGGTGGGATCGAGCCCCACTTCTGGCTCTGTGCTGAAAGCATCTGTGCTTGGGATTCTCTCCTGCTCTGCGCCTCCCCTGCTCATGCTACCTCTCTCTCAAAATAAAACACTATAAAAGAGAGAGAGACAGGGCCCTAGAGTCTAAACGTGAGTAGAGTCCATGGTATCAATGAGCCAGTGAGGACATGCTCCCCTCGCACATGCTCCACCAGGCAATGGCCTGGGCTCCAACACACCTCCTAGCCAAGGCTGTATCCAGCAGCCCTATGGTCTTCCACACCCAGTGCTAGAAAAGGGGAACCTGTCCCACTACTGGGATGCCACACTAACCCAGGCAAGAAGTAGCTAGCACAAGCCAGAGTGCTGGAGAGCAGCTCGAGACCCCTGAAGACTGTCTGCAGTGGGAAATTGTATCTCACTCAACAGGAATCCGCCTGCTCGTCCTCTACGCCTTGTGGGCCAGGCCACGCAAAGCTGGTGTGGCCAAAATAAAGAAATAAAAATGGAAATGGAGTTCAGAAACACAGGAGTAAGTGGAGGCACCACTGAACCTCTCTCACCTTCTGCTACGTCCATGTGTGAAACGGGAATAAGAGTAGGACCTAACTCAGAGTTTTTGTGAGGATTCAGCTTGGCGATACACGGTGCTTACCATAACGACCTGCATGCACATGGTAAGGGCTCAACAGATGTTGGCTGCCACGGGTTTTATTCATTTTGCTATGTGGATGGAATGAGATGGAACGCGGCTGGAAGCCCCAAGGAGATGTGGGACACAGGAGAAAAGTCGCAGGCCCCCAGCCCCGGCTGGGGGTGGGGGGCGACACGCGTGGAAGTCGAAGGACCACCAGCCCCCCGAGAGGGGCGCAGCAGTGCCCGGGCCCACTCTGGCGAGTCCCCCCCACCCCCGCCCCCCCCCCCCACGCGCCTCCGCGAGGCTTCGACCCCGGACGCCCCGGGGAAGGGGAGGAGGAGGAGGGGAGAGGGCGGCAGGCAGGGGGAGCCGCAGGGACGTACCTGCTTTCACTGCACTCCTTCCGCTCCCTCACCCTGAGCCACTTGCGGAGGAGGAAGCGCTTTCGGCGCGGGGAAGCGCTGGGTGTGGAGCAGTTGGACCACGGGGTGTCCTCGTCGCTGGAGGGCGTGATCTCGATGGACGGCAGCTGCAGGAACTCCTTGCCGGGGGCCAAGACGCCGGGCAGGTCCCGGGCCAGCCCGGCCTCCAGGCTCTGCTCCTGCACGTTCTTCATGCGGCGCATCTTGAAGCGCCGGCGGCGGAGCGTGGGGGTCGACGAGCTGGACCAGAGCGGGCTGCCCTCGGGCGCGCCCTGCGGCTCGGGCACCTGCAGGGCGGGCGGCTGCAGGTTCTCCAGCATGTTGGCCGCCGGCATGGGGGCCCGCGGCGTCCGCGCTCGCTCGGCGCCCTCCGCCAGCCGCCTCGCCGCCCGCCCCCGGCCGCGGCGCGCTCGGCCGGCTCTCGGGTGGGAAAGGCTCGCCGCTCGAGCCGCGCGGAGGGCAAGTTCCTCTCCCGGAGCGCCGCGAGGCAGGCGCGCGGCCGCCGGGGCCGAACTTTCCCGTGCGCGCTCCCCCGGCCGTCGGCGCCGGCCCGCCCCGTCCGCCCTCCGCCGCCACCCGGCCGCCCTCCTGGGGCTCCCGCGGCGCGCCCGCTTGTTTTTCTTCCGCGCTCTCCCCGGCCTGCTTGCGTCTTCGCCTTAGCGGGACTCGGCGGCGCGGGGCCCCAGGGGGGCGGCTCGGCAAACTCTCAGCGGCTCGCGATCGGCCGACCGGGCTGGGGAGCCGGCGTGGCGCTGCAGGGAGGCGGAGAGCAGGAGGGAGAAGGGGAGAGAGGGGGAGAGAGAGAGAGAGAGAGAGAGAGAGAGGAAGCGAGACACTAGATAAAAACAAAAAAGGAGGAGGGGGGGCGAGGGGGGACTAGGAGGGAGGGGAGGGGAGGGGAGGTCATTTCTGTCCAGAAAGGGCATGCACAGCCAGCGACGGCTAGGGTAACTGTACCCGGAATCCCTTGGGGAGGGACTCTACCTCCGAGTAAAGGCTGCTCCAATCAGCCTAATGCAACAGGATCACAAACCAAACTTTCTCAAAGCAATGATTGGCCGGGCAACTCTCATCAGTCTAACGCCCAGCTTTTTCTTTGGGGGAAGGGGGGGGAGGGGAAAAGGGGAACGGAGGAATCCGGGAATTCAGTCCTCACTCTCCAAGGCCACCCAAGACATAGGGTTGAGGGAAAAGGAGGGCGCTTTTCCGCTGGATGTCTTCTAAAAAAAGTGCTTTCTTTGAATTATTTGGGGGTGCAGGTAGGTGCACAGGAAAGCTGGGTGACAAAGGGTGACAGCAAGGTTCCCAGAGGCTGCTTCCAAAACGACAAGCTGAGAAGAGAGAACATTTCTCCTGTGGAGTAAGCTGAGGACAGCAGACACGACATACCAAAGAAGCACAGACAATAGGATGTGAGAGACATAGGACACACAGGACCAGTAAGGAAGAGGGACTGATCCCTCTAGATCTTGAGCGACCCTGTCCATACCATAGCCCCACCCCTAGCGCAAAAATCAAGTTAGAGGAGGGTGAGCACCCAGAAGGCAAAGCATTCAGCAAGGCCCCTGGGAGTTGCGTTCCTGGAGGACGTTTCAGTTCTGCTTCAACCTGCAAGGGGCATGGACTGGGTCACAAAAAGTCTAGGATATCCCCAGGTCATGGAACCCAAGAAAGTGAATCAGCCCTGATAGTGTCTGAAGATATGCTGACCCATTCACTCCCTAGACCCGGGTACCTACAGCCCTAAGACACTGCCCCTAAAGCTGATCCACTTTATTGGGGCACTCAGTAAACCAGCCCAGCTTCAACAACAGAGGCTTGTATGGTCCATTCTCCCTTCCAGCCCAGCACATATGCCTCTCCACTATTGGCCTCTCTGCAAAGTAGAGACAGTAGCTTTCAAATAGACCAAAAGGAGCACAGATGAATGCACCGTTAAATCCACAAAGCGATTCACCTATTCTTCTCCGCCCCTGTCTATTAGTCCAAGATCCAGTGAGGAGCGGACACCCAGCTTCCCTACCAGGGTGAAGGTCTCGGGAACATTGCATGAGTGTCCCAAAGCTGAGGCAAAATCACATTCCCAAAGACTACAAGAACTCACCGCAAGAAAACACACCCCTGCAGTTCAGCAAGACACCAAGCATGGTCTGACAACTGGCCACAGGTCCATGATGCCCGGGAATGACCCATGGACGGGAGCTCACGGCATCCAGACACCGCACCAGCTCCAAGAGGCCAGGAAACTGAGGGAAGTAAGTTTTCCCCCGGGCCAAAAAGCCAAGGCCAGGCCCACCTGTAAATGATGACTCCCCCGAACATCAGCTCGTCTTATTTCGGACTCCCCACATCCGGTCACTGGCTCACTCAAAGGTGGTTTGGTAGCACTCTATTTTAACTCCCGGACGTGGCATAGAAAGGAGAAACCCCCTCCCTCAGGTGTCAAGCCTGGCAAGGAACAAACACTTCCTCTGGCTCCAGGATTGCTGAGGAGTCTGGACAGCAACTTCAAACTTGGGGATCCGGAGTTCAGCCAAGGCGCCAGAGTTGCTCACTGCCTTGGACTTCCTCCAAGGACAAGTGCTTTGCAGGGGATCTGATAACTTCCCACTGCAAGGAACCTGCCTGTTGAGGGGCCTGCTGAAGTAAGAGACTGGGGTCTCAGGGAGGGAAGAAGGTAGAACACCACCCCTCACTTGGAAGCCAAACAAAACAAAACAAGGAAGCAAACAAAAACAGGAGGGATGGGGCTAAAGGATTTGATGGGTACCTGGCGGGGAGAGAGACTCACAAGGGGAGCAGGCTCCTTGCAGTTTATCAGGAGCATTCTAAATTTAAATGGATGCCTCTTAAAAGGCATTAAAGTCACCAAGCTCCCTCTTCCCACACACTGCAGCCACTTTTCCCACCCACGATAGATTCTGGGCCTAAAATCTAAAATCCTAGGAGATTTGATTTAAGCCTGGGCACAGCAGTGGTTGAGAACGATCATTTACATTTGTCACCTGGCCTGAGGGAAAACCTCCTTCAAACTAAAACTGAAATGGTTGCCCTTGGCTCAGAAGCAGATACCCTGAGTCCCTCGAGTCCCTAGCCCTGTCCTTGCTTATCTCCACCGGTGGTCCCTTCCCCACTTCTTTCCTTGAAGTCATAACCTTGTCATCCACTAAAACCCTGTTCAAAACACATCCTCCGCACCCCCCCCCGTAACCCCGCCCCTCGCCCTCTGTTTCTGTTTACTTTTTCCTATGGCCCTATTGAGTAAGATGATAAATAGGGAACTGCTTTGAGAAACAAAATCTCCTTCAAAGGCAAGCCATCATTACTGTTAAGACTACTGGCATGTTGAGGGAAGAACCAAGTGTCTCCGCCCTTTGAGTCTCTTCAGCATCCTGTGTCTTTTGTCGTATAGTAACCCTCACACTTTTGTAAAGGACTTTCATGCGTAATATTTGATCTTCCCAGCGACCTAGGAGCGAGGTAGAACTTTATTCAAGGTCACAGATAAGTAACAATAACAACAATCAAAGAAAAAGCCAGAACTTGGACCCAGGTCTTCTCAAGCCCATTAGAGGCCACCGGAATCTCACCAACTGCATCAACTCTGGCAAGCAGCTCTGTGTGGCACCAGAATTTTACCAGCCCTGATGTTAGCTGGGTATATCACGGAGCTCTATGCTGCTCTTCAACTCCCTCAGGGCGTCAGGACCAGAGTTTCCACCCAGAGCTCCAGAACCTGAGCCCCTGCTCTCCTCTGCAGGCCTCCCCTCACCACCTCTCTCCCATATTTGGCTCTCAGCAGACTCTCTGGCACTCTGGCCTCCCAGACAGGTGCCGGCCAGAACAACCTGGCCTCCCTTCCCCCACCAGCAGCCAGGCCTCTGACTTTAAATGAAAGGAGCTCATATTACCAAGCAACTGTTGTTTATGTTCAGCTGCTCAGGCTCCCTTCTCCTGCAGCCACAAGACACCCAACAGCTGTCTATTACTTCTGGAGGCCCACTAACTATAGTCCGTTCTTCGGCCAAAACGTCAGGAGAGAACCTAAGCGAAAAATACTAGCTGTGAGGCTAGATTTCTCCTGGGTGCACATCCAAGTGAGTGTGGGGTAGAAGGGGCAGGCGCAGGGCACCCACAGACGCACCGTCCCGCCTGCCCCCCGGGGATGCCAGGGGTAGGCAACTCACAGGCGGGAGGCAGGAGCCTCCCCTCCAGTAATGCCACCACAAGCCAGACGGTCCCCATCCTCAAGGCCGGGAAGTGGAGTCTGTCTCCTACACAACATGAGAACAACCAAACCCAAGGGCTGGCCCACATCACAAGGGAAAGAAGCAAGAAGCAAGCAACAGGTATACGTGAAGTAGACCCTGTTAATACCAGAGAAGCTGGAAATCTGACAGAAATGTCAAGGATGCTGTGGCGCAGGGTTATTATCTATCTCCGAATACAAAGTGCGGGACGGCAGACCTTACTCTCCGGCTCTCCTTCTGTGGCTGAGCAAGAGGGACTGAGGCTCTCAGTGCGGGAGATTCGGGCTGGATGATAAACAGCTACTGACAGTGAATCCAGTTAGGGACTGGAATGTATGAGCAAGGATAGAGAGAATGGCTTTCTCTGAACATCGTTAAATGTAACTGGAGCTTAGTTAGAGGCAGTGGCAGGAAAGAGAGGGTCCCCACCCCACCATCTGGATCTGTGAGCCCCCAGATTCTCTCTGTTTAAAAAAAAAAAAGCAGTTCAGGGACGCCTGGGTAGCTCAGTCGGTTAGCGTTGGATTTCAGCTCAGGTCATGATCTCAGGACTCGTGGGTTCGAGCCCCACGTCGGGCTCTGTGCTGACAGTTCGGAGCCTGGAGCCTGCTTCAGATCCTGTCTCCCTCTCCCTCTCTCTGCCCCTCCCCCGCGCACACGCACGCATGTGTGCTCTCTCTCTCTCTCAAAAATAAACATTAAAAAAAATAAAAACATTATAATTATGCCTAAAACAAAGTCCATTTGAAGTGATGCATTTCTGAACCCAGACATTTTATTACTGAATACTAAACACCTCCCCAAAACCTACAAACAGCATTGCATGGTGAAATGTATCAGGGACTAATCACTAGGGTGGTGATAGGACAAGGAGCCTGGAATGGGGAGACGGGAGCAAGAATTGGAAAGAACGGGCTTCAACCACTCCTGGTATATGGGTTCTGTTCCCTTCCCCAATCCCTACCTCATTTCCTCTGTGCAGAAGCTAGCTACTAGAGAAGTCAGAAGAAACCACACGGGATCTGTGTGGTCAGAGGAGGGCAGAGCGTGCGGGCTGAACACAATCTAAATAAAACCACAGTTGGCCAGCCACCACGTCCAGCATCTCCTTCTGCGGAAAAGGAAGAAAATGCCACGAGACTTGTATGGAGTCTCAGTTCCTGAGGACAGGGTGCTGGCGAGGCCTCTCAGCCATGAGGAATGCATAAGCTTGGCAGAGCGCTTCCGCTAGCCTTTGGCAGGGGCCAGGGTGAACAATGACGTCACCTCGGGAGGCCTGTCGCCAGATAAGCCTCCCTAGTTTAATTGCTCATCAAAAGGCTTAGGGGTCAAAGAAGAATGGTTTGCACAACGGTTGGCTGCCTGTGTTCTTGAAACTGGGATACCAAGGCACACACAGACATCATCTCTTGTCCTCTAAGGCTTTCAAGGGCGGTCTTTGTGCAAACCAAGGCCGGAAGAGACTTCCTGACGTCACCCTGTCTCCTTGCTGTCCTTGCAGGTGGCATGCTCTGGGCCTTCCACCGCTTTCCTTGGAATTGCCAAATGCGACTGGCAATATAACCTAATGATTAGGTGCACAGGCCCCAGGGATGCTATCTGAGCTTTAGGCCCCTTTCCACCATTTCACAGCTGTTTGCTTTGGGGGCACGTTATTTAATTTCTCCGTCTCGGCTTCCTCACCTGTAAAATCAAGGCAATTAATCCCATCTCTCTCCTGGGTTGTCGTGAGCATCAAACAGAACAAGGCACTTAGAAAAGTGCTTGGCACATAGTAAGCAGTCTATAAATGTTAGCGCTTTTTATGCTGAATTAAGTCCCTTTATAACACCCTTGTTAGGAAGCATGACTATTCGTGCTTTCAACTCAGTTTAACTCTGTAAGTATTTAAGCCAGAGAGCTGTGTGAGGTTCCTTACTAAGTGCTAGGAATACAGCAAGACAAATAAGACACGGTTTGTGCACGGGGCACCCCGTAGAGCAAGGCAGAATAAATTAAGTGCAAAATATAAGTGCAAACAAAGTATGAGTCGAAAGATTGATAAATTTTAACTAGAAGGAAAAAGGTGATCTGGGCAGGCTCCGTGGAGGAATTGGTATTTAAGACAAAGTATGGGGGCCCCTGGGTGGCTCAGTCGGTTGGACGGCTGACTTCAGCTGAGGTCACGATCTCCCAGTCTGTGAGTTCGAGCCCCGCGTCGGGCTCTGTGCTGACAGCTCAGAGCCTGGAGCCTGCTTCCGATTCTGTGTCTCCCTCCTTCTCTGCCCCTTCCCTGCTTGTTCTCTGTCTCTCTCACTCTCTCAAAAATAATAAACATTAAAAAAAATTTTTTAAAAGACAAAGTATGAATTTCAATAGAAAAGAAGAATGGGCCATTGTGGAATAAAGCAAAGGTTGTAGTAAAGGCACTGAGGAGTAAAAACTCATGAAGGGTTTTGAAAATAGGCAGAGATAAGTCGGGGCATACGGAAGGACATAAAGGAAAGGATAAATAACAATCAAAATGGTAAGTGTTCAAAGTTTAGATTTTATTCTTTTTTTTCTTCTTTTAAAGGTTTTTTTTGAATTGATTTATTTAAAAAAATTTTGTTTAATGTTTATTTTTGAGAGAGAGAGACAGAGTGTGAGCACGTGAGGGGCAGAGAGAGAGGGAAACACAGAATCTGAAGCAGGCTCCAGGCTCCAAGCTGTCAGCACAGAGCCCGACGCAGGGCTGGAACCCACGAACTGTGAGATCGTGACCTGGACGCTCAACCAACTGAGCCACTCAGGCACCCCTAAAACTAATTTATTTTTAATTTACATCCAAGTTAGTTAGCATATAGTGCAATAATGATTTCATGTAGATTTTATTCTTTAAACACAGGGATGCTATTCAAGTTTTTGGGGGGGCAGGGAGGGAGTGATTCTATCAATCTGTATTTGAGGAACATCGATTCTAGTGACTGCGAAATATGTACTGGAGGAGGGAAACATTGGATACACAGAGACCAATTTGGAGACTATTATTCTAAACATTCCGTATTTTGGAATGTCAACAAAACGCACGGCAAACAGTTCGGGTAAAAGATGGAGAAGATCTGAAATAGGACAGGAGAAAAACATAGAATAAGAGGTGAGCAAGCAAGAAAAGCCCTATGAAGATCTATTCAGAGGTGAGCAAGCAAGAAAAGCCCTATGAAGATCTATTCAGAGATGTAGATTGGAAGAAAACCAAGAATGAGGGATGATTCGGAAGTCAGGGAGGAAAGGAGCCAACATTTATTGAATGCCTACTGCAAGCCAGGCACTGGGCTAAGTGTTCACAAAATTCCATTTAACCCTCCCACCCACTCTGAGAAATAGATATCAAAACTCCATTTTAGGATGATAGGAGATTTTATTTTATTTTGAATATTTATTTATTTGTTTTCAAAGAAAATTAATTTTAAAAATATTTATCTACTTATTTTGAGAGACAGAGAGAGAGAGGACATGAGAGTGAGTTGGGGAGGGGTTTGAGCGATATGGAGAGAGAGAAATCCCAAGCAGGATCCACACTGTCAGCACAAAGCCCGATGTGGGGCTAGCTCTCACCAACCATGAGATCATGACCTGAGCCGGAATCAAGAGTCTAAATGCTTAAACCGACCGAGCCACCCAGGTGCCCTGTGACCAGAGATGTTAAAAGGTGACTTACCCACGCTAGCAAGTGGTAGATGGGCACACATTTAAACTAGGGTTTGGCAGGGGTGCCTGGGTGGCTCAGTCAGTTGGGTGTCCTGTTAGTTTTGGCTCAGGTCGTGATCTCATGGTTTTGTGGGTTCCAGCCCCGCATCAGGCTCTGTGCTGGCAGCATGGAGCCTGCTTGGGATTCTCTCTCCCTCTGCCCCTCCCCCACTCTGTCTTTCTCTCTCTCTCTCTCTCTCTCTCTCTCAAATACATTTTTTTTTAATTAAAAAAATATATTTTTTAACTAGGGTCTTGGGGAGCCTGGGTGGCTCAATCAGTTAAGTGTCCGACTCCTGATTTCGGCTCAGGTCATGATCTCACCGTTCCGAGTTCAAGTCCTGCCTCTCTCTGTCTCAGAATAAATAAATAAAACTCAAAAATATGTAAACTAGGGTCTCTCTACTTTAAAACCCATGCTTTTTCAATTACATCACATTTCAGAAAGATAAACAATACCAAACACCATAATGAAGTCAGGCAGGAGGAAGACCGAGATAATTCCATTAGGTTTTGTAATTCGGTCATTGGTGGCCTTCAAGAGAATAACAGCAGTGGAGTGGCAAGAGAAGAAATGCTACTGATAGAAGTTCAAGAACAAAGGGAATAAATGGAGGCTGCAAGGTTATAACACTTATTCCAGAAATTAAGCAGTGAAAAGAGTGGGTGCCTTCTATTCATTTAAGTTTATTTATTTTGAGAGAGAGGGAGAGACAGTGCATGTGTGAGCAGGGGAGGAGCAGAGAGAGAGAAGGAAAGAAAGAGTCCCAAGCAGGCTCTGTGCTGTTAGCACAGAGCCCAACATGGGGCTCAGTCTCAGGAACCATGAAATCATGTGAGCCGAAATCAAGAGTCAGATGGTTAACCCCCTGAGCCACCCAGGCGCCCCAACGTCTAGTCATTTTTAAAATAGCCACTGGGGGGCGCCTGGGTGGCTTGTCAGTGGAGTATCTGACATCGGCTCAGGTCATGATCTCCCCATCCATGGATTTGAGCCCCGAGTGGGGTTCTGCACTGACAGCCAGGAGCCTGGGGCCTGCTTCGGATTCTGTGTCTTTCTCTCTCTCTGCCTCTCCCCAGCTCACGCTCTGTCTCTCTCTCTCTCTCTCTCTCTCTCTCTCAAAAATAGGTAAACGTTTAAAAAAAATTTAGCCATTGAGCATCTTCTGTGTTAAACACTCTTCAAGGACCTACAGCTGGATTGTGAAAAGTAGTGTGTGTGTGTATGTGTGTGTGTGTGTGTGTGTGTGTGTGTGTGATAGAGAGAGAGAGAGAAAGAGAGAGAGAGAGAGAGGAGGGAAGGAGGGAAAGCAAGGGAGAGGGAGGAGAAAAGGGGTGGGAGGCATTTAGGTCATAGGGATAATGAGTTTTTTTTCCTTTTGTGTGTTTGTATTTTATCACTGGTAGAAGTTACATTTCAGAGGAACAAAACGTGCCTATATGATTATGCCACTTAAAATGGAGTTCTGCCTGGATCTGCTAAGAAAATTGAAGCTTGGTCCAGTATCTGGTAATCTAGCAAATCAATCAAAAAGTGTTTTTTATGCCCAGACTCTAAGCATACCATAATACTGGGTACTGTGATGGGTTTCTGAAAAGTTTCTGTGAAACTATTCATTTATTCCTAAAAATAATTTTTGAATGCCTATCAAAGGTGACCCTGGCCTCAGTTGCTTCAAACCTTGGGAGGGAAGGGAGAGCGGAAAACCAATCCAGGAACCACAATTTGGTATGAAAATCCCCTTCAACAGAAGCCATGTGTCAAACGCAGCGTGGGCCCAGGGGAGAGAGATCTTGATCCAGAGAGAACTTCATGGAGGAGACAGTACCTAACCAAGGTTGAGGGTCAGCACAGGAGGTTTCCAGGCAGATGAAAGAGGTATGCTTCCAGACAGAGGGGCCACACATGGGAAGGCTGTGGGGTGTAAAAGAGAGCCCGGTACATTCTTGGAATTACAAAAGAACAGTCTGAATCATAATGTTCAGTTGACTGAGGAATGAGAACAAGAGACTAGATGTACTATAAATCTTCCCTCATTCACCTATTCAAACGTATCTACGGAGCACACTCCGTTCTAGGTACTGGAAAAGCAAGTCTGTGCCCTGAAGGAATTTACATCCTGGTGACCACAAAATTCTGGAATGATGGAACAGAGATTTTGAAGGTCTGATCCATCACGTTATCTCCACAGCTCATTCTGTTTTAATTTTTTTTTTTTAACATTTACCTATTTTTTTTATTTTTTAAAAATGTTTTATTTATTCTTGAGAGAGAGAGACAGAGCATGAGCGGGGGAGGAGCAGAGCAAGAGAGGGACACAGAATCCGAGGCAGGCTCCAGGCTCTGAGCCTTCAGCACAGAGCCTGATGCTGGGCTTGAACTCACAGACCGCGAGATCATGACCTGAGCTGAAGTCAGACTCTCAACCGACTGAGCCACCCAGGCAACCCATTAACGTTTATTTATTATTGAGAGACAGAGAGAGACAGAGCGTGAGCAGGGGAGGGGCAGAGGGAGAGGGAGACACAGAATCTGAAGCAGGTTCCAGGCTCTGAGCTGTCAGCACAGAGCCCAACGCGGGGCTCAAACTCACAAACTTTGAGATCATGACCTGAACTGAAGTCGGACGCTTAACCGACTGAGCCACCCAGGCACCCCCATTCTGTTTCAGAAATTAGGAAACAGGCACAGGGAGGTTACAGGCTTTTACTGAGCTGCATATCAAAAAGGCACAGCTTCCCAGATAATAAATGGCTTTGCAAACAATGACCCAGACTCAAAGAGCTACAAGCTTAACTCACTCAAAGAGCAAGGCTCCAAGGCTCTAGGAAAAGATTTCTTTCAAGTGCTAAAACAACCACAAAAGGCCTTTATTTCCGCCCTGCACTGGGGCCACTCCACCTTCTGTAAATCAGAAAAGAGCCCCCTTTTACAGATAAGCAAACCGAGATCCAGAGAGGTTGAGATGTTTGAGTACTGTGCTCCAAACTGCTTCCAAGTTAGAACAGAACTGTGGTCACCTATTACCTTGAGACAGAGTGCTGAGATTGTAAAAACTGCTCAGCTCTGATGGGAAACAACAGCCTGTTTGCCAAGCACTAGGGGGATACTAGCCTTTACATACGATTTCACACACAAAAACTTAGATTCGTTTTGTTATAACTCCGGAAGGAGCTGGAGGCTGGGCTCAGCGGAGTCTTTTCAGCAGCAGCCCCTGTCATCCGGCTCTGGACAACCATTCCCACTACACCCGGAGCTCTTTATCTTTCTACAAGGAATGCATCCGGAGGGGGGGAACTGTAAATAATTAATTCCTGCAAAATTCTGCATTTAGTGTGAGCTCTTGCCTTAATGAAAGTCACACTTTCAGATGTTCCCACTTTTCAGGAATAGCCAGTTTGCTACCCTGGCCTGCACTCTGCCCTCAAGCTGTCCTTAGTGGCCAGTGGCCTCTGGGCCTGCATTTCCCCTACCCTTCTTCTAAGTTGCTGACACTCTGGACCACTGCCTTCATAACTTGCCTTGATTCAGTGACTGCAAGGTATTTTAAATGCCCTGAACTGGTATTTGGGGGATTGGTTATACTGGGTGAGCTCTAAAGTCTAGTGTAGCTCTCAGAGTCGATGAACTAGAAAGGTCTACTTTGCTTTAAAGCAATCCTGGTGTATGAAAACACAGGTTTTAAAAATGCACGTGTCGGACTGACCATTCATATAATACAAATCATTTGTTTTACAAAAGGAATCCAAGGGCGTCTGGGTGGCTCAGTCGGTTAAGCGTCCGACTTCAGCTCAGGTCATGATCCCGCAGTTCGTGAGTTCGAGCCCCATGTCGGGCTCTGTGCTGACAGCTCGGAGCCTGGAGCCTGCTTTGGATTCTGTATCTCCCTCTCTCTTTGCCCCTCCCCTGCTCATGCTCTGTCTGTCTCTCTCTAAGACAAATTAAACATTAAAAAATATATAAAAATAAAAATAAAAAGGAATCCACTAAAATAGATCGTTTCTTTACATGCATGAACATTTTTATTCAGTTACTAAACTTGAATAAGGCACACTCTATGAGGAAGCCACCTGTTGAGTAACTTAAGAGTGTCCAAATAAACGTAAAACGTCACCGAATGTTGAGTGACCTTGTCTCTCCCTATTTCTAGGAAAAGAAACAGTCCCGTTTCCCATATCCTCAACCATTCCCTTGAAGTAAGCTAGTACTCTTGGAAGACATTTATTAACTCTGTCTGAGAGTTGGAACACAGTATGAGCAAAAAAAGTTTCCTTAGGTGATAGAATTATAGGTATGCAAGAAACATTAGATATTTAGTCCAATTGCATTAGATATTGGGTCCACCCTTCCTCCACTCTCTCCCACTCAGGTTCACGGATGAGAAATGGAGGTTCTAACAAGACAAATCTTGGCCAAGGTCACAGGGCTGGAATCAAAACAGTGTAAATCAAACATCTTTTGGTCATATTCTTCCTTAATTAGTTCCAGTGTAGATTTTGGAGGTCGCATTTTTCACCCGTGAGAATAACGAAAAAACCAATCACACTTAGGGGTCCAAACATTCTGCTTTTGTTCCTCACACATTCTGCGTGCAATTCTCTCATAAGCCCACACACAGCAGGAAGCTAATGAAACAAAATTACCTCCATAGAATTAATCCCAACATATCAACATGTAGATTTGCACAAAAGATATAACAGAGTAGTTATTTGCTTCTGAGGCAGGCTGGGTGGCTCAGCCCCTTAAGCGTCTGACTTTGGCTCAGGTCACAATCTCACAGTCCGTGACTCAGAGCCGCGCTTCAGATCCTGTCTCCCTCTCTCTGCCCTTCCCCACTCATACTCTCTGTCTCCCAAAAATAAATTTAAAAAAACAGTTCGCTTTTGGAAAGGTCTTTAGCTTTACACAAATAGAGTTCCTTTATGTGGGGAGTTCCCCTCATGCATTTTAAATATTACTCGATTTATACACGACTTTGCAATTCTACCGCTACTTAATAAAAGTATATCTGTAAACTAGCAGGTAATAGGTTCATACCCTTTTGGTTCAAAGCAAATATAAGATAACAAGGACTTAAACCAAATGCAACACCAGTCGGGCATAGATTAGAAATGTTCCAGTATCGGGGCGCCTCGGTGGCTCAGCTGGTTAAGCGTCCAACTTTGGCTCCGGTCACAATCTCATGGTTCGTGGGTTTGAGCCCCCCGTTGGGCTCTGTGCTGACAGCTCAGAGCCTGGAGCCTGATTTGGATTCTGTGTCTCCCTCTCTCTCTGCCCCTCCCCTGTTTGCTCTCTCTCTCTCTCTCTCTCAAAAATAAACAAACATTAAAAAAAATTTTTTTTTAATGTTCCAATATCCTAAAATCTGTCTGATTCCCTAGGATTTCTTGAGTCAGGCACAGTCTTTTCCCATTTAGGTCTCATAAAAATCCAGTGAGCTAAGTGCCATTTTTTCTATTTTATAGATGAGGAAACTGAGGCCCAGAGAGGTTAAGAACTTTAAGTGTCAAGATCGGATTCAAACTCAGGTATTCTGAATCCAAAGCCAGTGTTTTCTCCACTCTGCCGTTATTACTCTATTTTGACTTCTTGTAAAATGTATGTTCCAGCCACCATTCAAACTGCTCTGTCATTTTTTTAAAATGTTTTATTTATTTTTGAGAGAGAGAGACAGGAAGAAAGAGCGAGCGAGCAAGCAAGCCGGTGAGGGGCAGAGAGAGAGGGAGACACAGAATTCGAAGCAGGTTCCAGGCTCTGAGCTGTCAGCACAGAGCCCGACACGGGGCTCAAACTCACAAACTGTGAGATCAGGACCTGAGCCTAACTCGGACACCTAGCCGACTGAGCCACCCAGGCACCCCGTTTTGTCATTTTTTAAATGAAGCCTCTGACTGATTTGCAATTTGGTAAACAAACTAATATCTGGGATCACAATTCTGCAAATCGATCCATTTCATTTCCCTGTTTCATTCAGTCAGTTTCTATTTGTCCCCTAGCTAAAATATGCCACAAAGTCAGTACCAATTTCCTTGACAGTTGCTATTGGATTCTAAATATTTTTAAAAGAAATGCTATCCCAGGGGCACCTGGGTGGCTCAGTCAGTTAAGCATCTAACTCTTGATTTCAGCTCAGGTCACGATCTCACTGTTTGTGGGATTGAGCCCTGCATCAGGCTTGGGCTCTGCGTTGACAGCCTAGAGCCTGCTTGGGATTCTCTCCTTCTCTCTCTGCCCCTCCCCTGCTCACATGTACACACGCTTTCTCTCAAAATAAATAAATAAACGTTAAAAAAAAAGAAAAAAGAAATGCTATCCCAAATATTTAGCAGAACTCACTTTCTAGAGATACTTGCAAGAAATATACATATGCATACTTTTTGTTTATTTCTTTATCTTTTTTGGTAACCTCTACACCCAACCTGGGGCTCAAATTCACAAGAGTCATCTGCTGTTCGGACTGAGCCGGCCGGGCAAGAAATCTTTTTGATGGCAAGGTCAGGCAGGCCACATAAGCCGTTCCTCATTTGCAACTAATAATGTTGGTATAGCCCTAATTTCTGATTTGTACCCAAGCGTCTCTAATACCTCTTACCTGTTAAGAAGTCTACTTGTACATCTGAGATGAGTCGGCAGGGCCCTCCAAGTGCTGGTGCCCAGAGGCTCCTATTATTGAGAACTGTCCCCACAATGTTCCTACCTCCTCCAAGCACAGAAGAGACAGCGGGCCTCTTACAAATGGGGCAGCCCAAGGCTCCACGCAGCTGGTTTGCTGACAATGAGGCTTGCCACCCCCTGCTGAAATGGGAGCTTACCAAAACACCTTTACAAGTCGCTTCTCTGGGGTCCTCGGGTTCTAATCTTGCCTCCCCAGGTAAATCTAACTTGTTTTCAGGATGTCATAAGGCATTGGCTTAAATCTTGCTGGCCAGAGCAAAGTCTCCGTTGTTGACGGCTTGCTCACGTGATCTCATCCTGTGCAAGTTCACCCTTGCATCCTTGGACCTTGGAACCAGAAGATTAAGCTCCATCTTCAACATAATAAAATCTCCCCAGTTTCACTCAAAGAACAGCCAGTCAGCACCTACTGCTCCCACTGTCCTTCAGGCGGTCTCAATAGGATACCCTAATCTAGGTTACCGCCCTACCTTTTTCTGTTTCTCCTTCTCTCTCTCTCTCTCTCAATCTCTCTCTCTCTCTCTCACACACACACACACACACACAGACACACACACACACACACACACAGACACAGACACAGACACACACACACACACACACACCATTCTTAGAGATACCTCTATTTCCTTTGATGACCAAACACTGTTAATCCAAAAAGAAATGGTGAGTTCCCCACCACGGAGGTGTTCAAGCAGAGACGGAACCTCCTGGGGATGTTCTCATACTGACGTAGAAACCAGACGACCTTAGAAGGCACTTCCAGGTCTAAAGTTTAATGAAGTTCTGAGGTTCTGTAGCCCGGTCTGCACACACTCTTGTTCTCCCCCTTCTCCTTTTGTGGCTTCTTCTCTTTCTTTTCTCCTTTGAGAATATCCTCCATATTCATTTAAATCAATCCTTACTAGTATTAAAAAAAAAAAAGCAGTTTACCCACAGTGCTTTGCAAACACATCACTATCTTCTTGTATTGTAATTATTGATGTGCGTTTCCCACCTCCTTTCACACTGTAACTGCCACCCAGGCAAGATTTATGTCCCCTTTATCTTTATCCTCCTGCTACAGAGCTTACTGCCTGACACAGGGTGTATAGTTCCTAAACATGTGTGAATGCATAAATGATGGAGGAGGGGGTGAGCAGCGAGGGCCGTGCAGGAGGTTTGAAGACATCTAGCGCCATTAGTTTCCCGGCTTCAAACTCTCTGGAGATTGCTTCTCCACTGTAAAACCCTTCTGGAGAGGCCAAGGCTGAAGAACATCGTCTGTCTCAGCCCTTCAGGGTCCCTGGGGACAGCTCTGAACAGAGTCATAATTTCCCTTAGACTATCACATCACACTCAGGACATCATACGGGAGGTCTCAGGAGAAGTCAGCTGGAACTATATTGCTCTCTGCCCAGAACATTCATTCCTGATTAACTAAAAGCTCAGGTTTCTTAGGGAAGAGGGTTTGGGCTATGGATCTTTGGGGAGCAATTAAAGAAAAGAACAAGAATGCATTTGGAAGCGGCTGCTTATCTATCCACTCTTAAGAAAACTCTCTGAATTGGGAGCGTAATCAATCCTCTTTCTCTTACTGGCGATGGTCTTGATGGTCTCTGGTCTCAGTGTATCCAGCGCCCTTTTGAAGATCTCCAGGTAAGTGAATCTCCCAACTTGTCTCAGTAAACCCAGGCAGACTCGAGTTCCGGTGCTCTCCCCACTCAAGAAAATAACCCTCCCCTTCCATAGTTTCCTGCCCAGAGGATGCCTGCCAATCCTGATTATAAGGCTGACATTAAGCCATAATTTATTTTCCCCCAACTGTCTGTTTATTCCATTTGAGTTTCAAAGCAGACAAATATACCTTAGAGGAAGTCAGCCCCCACGTCTTATAGATAAGGTGCTAGGCTTGCGAAGTGCCTACCCCGTGACTGCCTTCGTTAGCCTGTTTGCTAAGCCACAAAAGATAAAGTCAACCCACTAATTGTGGAAGAGCTGGGTCCAGAAACCCATTGCCACGACTTCTTAAAAAAATGAACTTTATTTCAAGAACAGTTTTAGATTCACAGAAGTTACCACCCACTTCTAAAAGCTAAACTACTTTATCCTTCCCGTTACTGTTTTACTCTTAGCACACTCTTATGTATTACCTCAGGACTATAACACGTTGTGAAGGTATTTTTTCCAATTTGTTGGCAGTAAGTACTTTATACGGGTAAGTTTGGCCCAGGTTCCAGAAACAATTTGCTTGTTTTCTGAGGGGAAATGTAATAAAGAACAATTTACATACACAGGTTCTACGCTGAAGGCAGGAAGAGAATTTGATTTGAATCAGGTCAATAGGCAAGTACAACCAGAGTAAGACTAGTTAACATTTGTTGCGAGCTTACTAAGAATCAGGCACCCTCTCAATTAATCCTCAAATCAGTCCAATGAATTAGGTGTTATCCTCATTTCCAAATGAGAAAAAATGAGGCTTGGAGAGGTCATTTAAAGATACACAGCTACAGGTGTCTGGCTGGTTCGATCCGTGGAGCATCCAATTCTTGATCTTGGGGTTGTGAGTTTGAGCCCCACATTAGGTGTAGAGGTTACTTAAAAATAATTTTTTTCTCTTTTTAAAGTTTATTTTTAAAATATTTTTAATGTTTATTTTTATTTACTCTGAGAGAGAGAGAGAGAGGGAGAGGGAGAGGGAGAGGGAGAGGGAGAGGGAGAGGGAGAGGGAGAGGGAGAGGGAGAGGGAGAGAATCCCAACTAGGCTTTGCACGGTCAGCACAGAGCCAACATGGGACTCGAACTCACAAACCATGAGATCATGACCTGAGCCCAAATCAAGAGTCAGACACTCAACTGACTGAGTCACCCAGGCGCCCCTAAACAAATTTCTTTTTTAAAAAAAGACATACAGCTATCAGCAGCTGGGTTGGGGTTCAGACTAGACAATTTGATGTCAGAGTTTATGCTCTCCCATGGTTAGCCTGGTCTCTTCTCTAGAAGGACTGCAATCTTCATAGTCTGCAATATTGGTCCTAAGTTGGTATCTGACTAGATAACTCATTCAAATACCTATAGTCCACAGTTACTGCATGTGCCTGTACAAAATACCACATAAACCTTAATATCCATCTCACGATCTGTTTGAAATAAATATAAATATGGTATGTGCAGATACAAAGCCTGGACATATGAATCCCCAAAGCTGGCACACATGCTTGCATATCCTTGACATCTGTAGTATATTTTTCAATTATATTAAGCGTGTGATACTCATTTATTTCCTCACTTAAGGGAGACGGTATAACTCAGCAATTAAGTGCAAATAAGTACAAGGGTTCTGGAACTAGAATGTCTGTGTTCAAATCCTGGACCCACTAGGTATGAACTAACAAGTTAACTAATCTCTCAGTGCCTCCGTGGACCCGTATACAGAATCAGACTGAGTACTATCTCATGGCCGTGTTGTGAGAGATAAACAAAATAATATACACAAAGCGCTTAGCACAGTCCCTAACACACAGTAAATGCTAAGTGCCTGTATTATTTTTATGTCTGCAATCATGTGTATAAGCATTGCATATTCACCACTAATGTAGTAACGCACATTAGGCAACCAGGGATGTCTGGTTGCACACACACATCATACACAGAGCACTATCAAAACCCACACTTTCTCTACACGGTGCCATCCACGCGGGATGTATGAAATCCACTGACGATTTCAGTAGCTTCCCACTCACACACACACACGCACACACACACGATGGATAAAGACTTAGGTCAACTTAACAGCTTAAAATATACGCCTCTGGAGAAGGGGGGAGGTGGAAAACAGTAACAATTGATACCGTTATGATCATTATCATTATCACTATTACTACTGCTGGCATGAAAAGAACACGGCTTTCAGCGGCTCCAATGTCTGTACTTGCCTTTTCCAAAGCAACTAGAGAATGCTCCATTGCTTCCTTACAATGGGAGTGGTTTTGCCATTCAATTATCATCTCTATCACAATCAACAGAAGTTAAAAGATAGCATTTGGGTCTTCTATTCAAGCAGGTGATCTTTGTGTCCCTTTCATTACGGGAGAAGCAACTGGTAAAGCTAATGCAATGTACTGTAACTAATGCCTCAGAGATGCCCAAAGCACAACATCCCTAATTCACTTTGAAGACAGTTTTCAGAATGCTAGGTTTTATATGAAGCTATATGTTATAGTAAAATCAGCTGCAGGGGAAAATCCTCTTTGAAGCAGAGCTAAACAATTTTTATTTATTTCGAAAACTTACAAGAGCCTGATGCAAGAGGAAAAAAAAAAAACCTCAATAACAAGATACCAATTTAACCCGTGGCTGAGCTACAGCGATGACAGCTGAGTGGGTCTGGCACAAAGGCTATGTGGTGTGCATGATGTCTAGAACCCTCGTGGGCATCAGGAGGCCAAACAGTAAGAGACTATTTTAATAAGAAACACTGGCACCTGGCTGGCTCAGTCAGCAGAGCAGGCAACTCTTGATCTTGGAGTTGTGAGTTCAGGCCCCACTTTGGGTGGAGAGATTAGAAAAAATCTTAATAAGAACCACTAAGGGGCGCCTGGGTGGCTCAGTCGGTTAAGCGGCCGACTTCGGCTCAGGTCATGATCTCACAGCTGGTGAGTTCGAGCCCCGCGTCGGGCTCTGTGCTGACCGCTCAGAGCCTGGAGCCTGTTTCGGATTCTGTGTCTCCCTCTCTCTCTGTCCCTCCCCCGTTCATGCTCTGTCTCTCTCTGTCTCAAAAAATAAATAAGTAAATAAATAAACGTTAAAAAAAAAAAAAGCAAGCCACAAAGTCACTGTTTTACCAATGAAGCAAAATGACAAAGGTTAGTGATTAAACAGTGACTAACAAGAAAACAGCCTCACTCCTCGTGCATGTTCTATGGCCCTTCAGAGAGGAAGCATTGGAGGGGAACTCCACTGCCTCTCTGATTTCTTCCCAGGTGCTTACTGGAACATTAAACTTGTTCCTGAACTTCAAAAGGAAAAAAAAAACGGGATATGCAAATAGCCCCTGAGTTCTAACGGAAGATTCCAATGTCTCCCCCACCCACCATAATTCCCGATGTTGACCTGTTCTCTATTCAAGTCATGTTACCCCAGTACCGCCATTAATGCATTCAGAGGAATGCTGGAAAGACCACAGCGCAGTGCCCCGTGGCTCTCATTTTGCCAGACTATGCTTTGCCACATTTCTCAGAGGGACGAAGGGAATGAAAAGGAGTGATAATAAATAAGGATGTGTCATTTCCCTCCTTTGCTGGTTTGGATGGCAGGAAACCATGTCTGCTGCACCTTCCAACTGGGGTGAGAGCCCCGGTCTAGGGGAACTCAGGGCGGACCGTGAGATACTCCACGCTCTGCTCCAGGCAGGTAATATTCAAGCTCAAGAAGGATCCAATCTAAAAACAGTACCTATGTGGGAACGAAGACGGTGGATGCGGATCTTTGAATTTCTTAGCTTAAAAAAAGATACTCAAAGTTATGGGGAAAATAGCATCCTCAGGGAGTAGGGCTTTCATGTAACAGCACAAAGCTGTTGGAAAGCAGCATGGAAAAACATAATGAGAGTCCTACACTAGAAACACCTTTTAACCTTCCGTGGTTTGGAGGAGGAAGGCGTTTGATTGTTGGGCAGACCGGACTGCAAATCCTAGCTCTGTAGTCACCAGCTGGGTGACTTAGCCAAGCTACCTACTTCCCAAGGGCTCTGTTTCTTTCTGGGCAAAGAGGGAAAATACTGCACACTACACGGGTTATGAAAATTAAGTGATACGCTGTGAGTAAAATGCCTGGCTAATAATAGGCACTCAATACATTGCTTAGGGCATTTTTTTAACAGTAATAATTATTTTTAAAAAATGTTTAATGTTTATTTTTGAGAGAGAGAGAGACAGAGCATGAGCAGGGGAGGGGCAGAGAGAGAGGGAGACACAGAATCCGAAGCAGGCTCCAGGCTCTGAGCTGTCAGCACAGAGCCTGACACGGGACTCGAACTCAGAGACCATGAGATCATGACCTGAGCTGAGGTCAGACACCCAACCGACTAAGCCACCTAGGCACTCCAATAATAATTATTTATTACTCAAGACAGATGGCTTATTTAATAGTGAAAAGTTAGCAACATGCCATAGACTAAGGAAATAATGGAATTTTCACTCAAAGGATAAACTATTTTCAAATATAGACATACATCTCCTGTGCATATAAATCATTTACTTACCTATTTTTTAAAGTAATCTCCAAACCCATTGTGGAGCTTGAACTTATGACTCCGAGATCAAAAGTCCCCCTCTCTACAGACTGAGCCAGCCAGGCATCTTTGTATACAGTTGTATACATCTGCTGGAAGTGAAATGATTTTGCACATACACCAAAATTACAATACTTGCTTGTGTTTGTGTGTGTCATTGTCTATGTTGTACTATGTGGAATTAGTATAGACGTTATTTGTTCATAATAATTGCTTTTAAGAGAATATATGTTTAATCTAAAAAAAAGGTCAAAGTTAAAATTCATTCCTTAATTTAAAATGAAAAACAAACAAACAAACAAAAAACCTAGAGATGTGTAAATGGTCCCTTCTGAGCCTCTGGGGAAATATCATCTAAGCCAGTAACACTGAGCCCACCTAAATAGTAGCAGATCAGTTCCAGAGCTGACGTCATCATTTCTAGAGATGCACTTCCTGGGACTGCTAAAAGAAAACCATCATCTTCCTTGTTTAATTATGAAATATGTTGCAGAGATTTGTTTTACCTGCTGTATACCAGGCACCATCCTAGGTGATAATAGGCATCCTGCCCTTGATGAGCGCATAACCTACTAAAAGATGATGCTCTTGACCTCAGGGTCATGAGTTCAAGTCCCGCACCAAGAGTAGAGTTTATTTAAATACATACATACATACATACATACATACATACATACAACCAAACTTTAAAAGAAGATAAACTGCAGATTTACACAGAAGGTACTGGAAAATGCCCCAGGAGGTACGCAAGGCACTTTAGGGATTGCCTCCTCATCTCAACAAACCACAGGGAGGTATGAAAATGGAGCTGTGTCTCATAGGTAAAAAACTTAAGCCTTGCCCGGAAGCCATTCAGCCATGAAGCAGCAAAGCAGGGGAGCCTGAAGACGCCTTCTAAGGATACTTTCTCTGATTTCTTCCCTCAGTCCCTGCCTTTCCCTACATAAAGTGATCTGGAAGTTTTGTTGGCCAGCATCTTCCTTCTAGGTCTTCCTTGTCCTTCCTCAAACCCCGAGGCAGCAGGCATGTGCTGTCCCCGCTCTCAAGAAGAGAAGATGGCTATCGTGCTCATAACTGGGGTGGGTGCAGCGGCTACTGCGTCGGAACCAGGGCTGGCAGCATGGGGCGTTGTGTCAGTAGAGAGCTGGGGACCCAGGGGCTTGAATCCCTGGGAGCTCAAGAGCCGCAGAGGCAGCAGCTCAGGGACATCCGGGCATGGCTGGTTTCCTCTGAAATACGTTTCTGCTCTCAGTAGGAGGCTGGAATGAAAAGGTCTCCTTTTACCCTGTCTTCCTCCCTCTGCCCCATCCTGACTCCCTTTTCCTCTTCCATTTCTTTCCTCCTTTTTCTCTGTAAGATTTCCCCCACCCTCCCTTTCCCCTTCTTCTCCTGATTCTTTAAACTCCTTTTCTCTTGTCCCCAAAAGCTTCTGTCCCGTGAATCCAGAGGGTATGGTCCCGGACCTCCTGACCACAACCCTCCACCTCGGCCTGCCTGCCTCCATCCCTGAGTTTATTAGAAGTAGAGATGTCCAACAGGGGGGCAAAGAGGGAAAGGTAGAAATGGAGAACCTGTTTCTAAAATCTGATCTTGTGACTCAGTAATTCTAACCTCCCAGCTCGAAAAGAACAACTCAGCAAGGGTAGGTCAGGCACCTGCTCCCGATCAATAAAGAAAAGTAAAGAGGACACTTGCTACGTTTTGGAAAAAGACGACTGTCAATGTTCTAAAGCCTCTTGCTTTTGCTGTTTGTTTGTTGTGGTTGTTAGTTTGTTCTTTGTGCAGGCCCCAACTCAGAGCAGAGATAAGGAAGCCACATTAGCCACAGGCAAAGTTCGGTGAGTTTCCAGCCAGCAGGTGTCCTATGTCTGCCAGGTGATTAGGCTGTTATTGGTACTTAGCACCAAGAGACCTGGACAGGGCGGTGTATTTTTCAAACCAAAGGCAACTGATTGACAGTGGTGACCTCATTCGCAGAAACTCCTGAGTGTCAGGGCAGGGAAGGCGGGCAAAACAGAGAAGACCAGAAGTCCCCCCCCCCACACCCCCCTGAAGTGCTCAGCAGCGTCAAGGGGGTGAGAATGGGGGATTTGAGATCAGATGAGAGGACGGAGGCACAGCTGCCCCAAATAAAACCCTGCCTCTGCAGAGCCCTTGCAGACAGTTCCACACATATGCACGATATGATATTTATAACATCAGGGGAGTAGAGTAAGTCTGATACTACTTCATGGAGGACAGAGTAGGATCAGAGATTACACAACTTGCATGGGTCCCAAAGGAAGAAGCCAAGTCAGGATTTCCAGCCAGGCGTGCTCTTTCTAAATTACGTGTGTGTGTGTGTGTGTGTGTGTGTGTGTGTGTGTGTGTGTGTATGTGTGTAAGAGAGAGAGACAGAGAGAGCGCAAGCGGGGGACTGTTAGCACAGAGCCTGATGTGGGGCTTGAACTCAGAAACCGCAAAATCACGACCCAAGCCAACTCTCAACCAACGGAGCCAACCGGGCGCCTCTCTGCTGTAATTACCGAAAGCTTTGCCTGGTAGTTCTGTGGTAAGGCAGTGACAGTGCGGGGGGCCCAGGTTTTCTTAACTCCTGTTCAAAGGTCTTTCCGCCACCTGAAAGTGCCTACATAACCAAATCATGTAATCAAAATTCTTTTTCTCTGGCTCTTGGTAAAGACTCCTGTAATCAGTGCTGCCTCTGAGCAAATACTAGATAAAATTTAGAAGAGGACAAACGTTACAGACTCGCTCAATCCTTATCATATTGCTTCTAGTCTTCTGAAATAATAAATGCTGTACTTCATCTGCAGGTTATGGAAGCACCCTTCTATTCCTGCTGCAATGGTCTTTTGACTATAGAGTACTTCTAGAAACCAAAAATGGGCAGCCTGAGATAAAGAAATATATACATATATAGATAGACAGCCTGGACTAGCATTAGTGTTAGGAGGCAAGGTTATCCTGTATGAATTCATGCTCAACAAGTAACAGTTCAACTGGAGCGCTTGGGTGGCTCAGTTGGGCAGGCATCCAGGTCATGATCTCGCGGTTCATGGGTTCGAGGCCCGCATCCGGCTCTGTTTGACAGTTTAGAGCCTGGAGCCCACTTTGAATTCTGTGTCTCCCTTGCTCTCTGCCCCTTCCCCAATCTCTCCCTCTCTCTGTCTCTTGCTCTCGCTCTCTGTCTCTCAAAAATGGATAAATGTTTAAAAAATAATAATAAAAAAAGAGATAGTTCAAATCATTCTAGCAGATTCCCCGCGCATCTCACTTATTCCACTTAATGAACAATGCTCACTACCCATCAGTGCCTTAGAGCACAGGTCATCTTGCCAAACTTTCAAACTTTGCCTTATGCTCTCAGCTCTCAGCACAGAGCCTGCTTCAAATCCTCTGTCTCCCTCTCTCTCTGCCCCACCCCCACTCTCTCTCCCTCAAAAATAAACATTAAAGAAAGTGAAATACATTTAAAAAAATAACAATTTGCCCTACGGACAACACCTCCTGGTGCAAAGGTTTGGTCCCCAAATTCTTCCCTCATCCCGTTCTCTTTTCTCAGCAAGTAGTGAGCTGTCCCATGCCATCCATTTCCACGCTCAACTCATCCAAACTATTGTGAAAAATAACATCCCTTGGTTGTAAAATTATTCACACCTGGGTTCCAGCACTAGTTCTAACGTGACCTGGACTCTGTGTCTACACAAAGTAAGAGAGGTAGCAGGGGGACCGCTAGGTGTGTGTTTGCAAACACACACCCAGCTATAAAAGCATAAAAAAGGAGCTAGCAGAATCCCAGTCGGGTTCCAACACTGGTGTGATGTCCTGTCATGTCATTCTCTTCCCTTTCACTTAGCTTTCTACTGGTAACAGTCTTAGCATCTTGGTCTTTTCTGAGGGCAGCTGGGAAAACTTAAGTCCAGAAAGACTGATCACTCCTGCAAATTTACACAGCAAAACAGACTCCTGGCTTAGGAGTCCAATGGAGTTATACCATCAGCTTGACACTGGTATTCAAAGGCATCAAAAGGCTATATTCCTAAAGCCATTCACAGAGATCTATGTTCTCTCATTTGAAATCATCAAGCTTATGATCCTCACGTCCAGAGCCTTCGCCTTCACTATAAAAGAGCCTCACGTATTTCTGGATTCGAGACCATGTGGAACCACGGTGGGGCAGCAAGCCATCTGCCTGTTATCTGCGGGAAAACCTAGACTGTGAGCCCCTGGAGAGCAGAAGCTTTGCCTTGATGAAGGCTGGATTCTCAGAGTCTAGCTAGGTGCTTGGTACATAAAAGGCACTCCTCAATAGACACCTGTTGATTCAATGAATGCAACTGTAGGTTTAATTTGGGGGGGATGAGAGAGACCAGCATCCAGCTGATCGATGTGCTTGTGGCACTGGCTTTCAGGGGCTGGGACTCAGCTCTCCTTGCTTTGGAAAGGTCTTTTTACCAGCCCTGTTTAAAGGAGCCAGGCTATATACCTAGACAGAAATGGGAAATCACTGGGTGATGGGGAACAATAGGTTCTTAATGCCCTCTGGTGGCCAAGACGATTTCGGATTCCAAAGTCCCCACAGGAATCCTAAAGCTTTGAATTCAAGCGTTCTGGTAGCCAAGAGCCTGCAGGTTTCATCTGACCGGTCCCCTCCTCCAAACAAGGGGGTCCTTGGCCTATGGACCAGAAAGACGCTACCCCATTCCCAAAGTCCTCCGATGAGGCTTCTCATCTCTGTACGGAGAGCAGACGAATATGTCAAGAAGCTAAAAGGGAAGCTTTCAAAGTGAACTGCCTTTCAGTGAATGCTCTGTGCTTTCAAGAGCTCCTAGAAAGAAAGACCATTCAAGGAAAATAATAATTTCCGGTCTGGAGCATCCACATTTCCCTCTGGAGGTTACTGGGTCAGGCCACCCTTCTGGGCATTAAAGAAGCCCTTTCAAAGCTTACACTGTTAGCATTCCATGATCACATTTCCACTTAAAGACGGGGAAACTGAGGATCCAAATGAGCTACTGCAATAACGGTAACTATCTTCTCAAGCCTACGGAAGGTTTTCAGTTTTATTCCATTTTGTTTTAAATGCATGGTGAGTGGAAAAAAAAAAAAAAAACCCACAAAACCACAAACTACTGCAGAGAAGGTAAGCAGCATATGCACAGGGATTTTTGTATTTTATCCCACTGTTGACTCTCCAGCCCCTGGAACAGCATCTGACACATCAATACACGCTTGGTGAATGAATGAATCAATGAATGAATGAACGAACGAACGAAGCCCAAAGAGAAAGAAGTACTTTTTAGAGATCAGTGGATATTGGAGAGGATGTCATCTGTTCTCTTGAGAACCTCTGAGATCGTCAGTTCGATCTCCCCATTTGGTTTCATCCATTCCCTTCGCAGATGAGGAAAATGAAGTCCAGAGAGGTGAAACAATTCACCACAGGTCACACAGCAATTTCATGGCAGAGCCTACAGTGAATCCAGGTCTTAACTCCTGACACTTTCTAAAACAGCAATAAGATTCAAAGTTTGGAGCTGGGTCTTCCGGTGAGCCAGTGCGTGCACACACACACACACACACTCTCTCTCTCTCTCTCTCTCACACACATAAACACACTCCACTAGAGAGAGTTTCATGAAACACCTCCCTGTAATGTACCCGGGTGTGTCTACTTTTCTACTCTTTTTTTTTTTTTTAAGTTTATTCATTTATTTTGAGGCGGGGAGGAGAGTGAAGGAGGGGCAGAGACAGCGAGAGAGAGAGAATCTCAAGCAGACTCTGCTCTGCCTGCATGGAACCTGATGCAGGGCTTGAACTCACAAACCTGAGATCACGACCTGAGCAGAAAAGCAAGAGTCAGAGACTCAATCTACTAAGTGCCCCTACTGTCTACTCTATTTCATTTTTTATTAAATTCTGATCACGTCTCATTAGATAAATCTCACTACTTAAAAATTTTTCAAACATTCCACTATAGCACCTTGGCTACTGTCCCCTCTGCTCTGTATACGGCTGAAGTCTTCCAGAATCTTCGGCCAAGGAAGAGAACTAGAGTGATCCGCTTCCTGGGACTCCTTGGCTCGAAGATCCCAATTTGATGACAGTACCGGCGTATCTCCCGCTGTCAAGTTTCATTTTGCTTCCAAGAGTGCAGTTCAAGCAACTCTCCTTTCCAGCCAGGGTAACCGCAACACTGTGCTTCAGAACACAGTCCAGGGCCAAGGCCACTGGCAACAGCCTTGTCCTTGTCCTTGCCTGACTCTCTAACCACAAGTTGCCTAGGATGTGCGTCCTTCCATGAAGGAGTGTGTGTGTACTTATCTCTCATTAGCCTCTCTTGGCAGTCACTCCCCACCCCTACCGGCCTAGGAGTGGGGCGCGGGGGACGGGGCATAGGGGGTGGGGGAAGAGGGCAGCAGGAAGAAGAAAAGCAGGGAAGGGGGAGCGAAGGACAAGGAGCTGGGTCTGAGAAGGTCATCAGCTACATAAGTAGGTGTGAACAGATGAACCGCTAAACAGTCTTTAGGAGGCAGGCAAACCTCCCAACCCGCCCCCCCCCCCCCACAAGTTACAAAATACTTTCCTTTCTCCTAACCCCATTTGGTCATTTTCTACCCCATCTCTTCTCCCCTCCACCCCCACGCCCCGCCCCGGCTCCAAGTTAACACGGTGGGGAGATGGCTTCTCCGAAATTTCCCTTCTAACAGACAGGTTGGGGCTTTTACTCTGACTTCCCACTTTCCTGCTGAGAATCGGCAAGACAGGATTTGGCGGGGGGTGGAGGGTGCTCCGTGGTGGCCAAGGCTGCAAACTTCTCCATGGCAACCTGGGCACCTTCCCACGGCTCCCTGGCACCTGGCAGAATTGCCAGGGTTGGCAAGTCTCCCCTCTCGGAGGTACCTCACCAACTGCAAGCTGCCCCCTCCCTTTCCAGTGAGTCCCAACCTGGCTCCAGGGCACGAAAGTAAAGGCAAAAAGCCAGGACGGAAGTCATGCTTGAAATGCTTATTGGCCATTCCTGATATTCTCAGAGACCGCTTTTGAGCCTAGGGTTCCAGATCTGTGGTTCTGCTCCTGAAAGGGGAAGGTAACAATGGACTGGGAAGCAGGAGAGCTCTGCCATCAATGTGCTGTGTTAAGTCACTTACTTAACCTGTCTGACTCTCAGTTACCGCATTTTTAAAGATTTTATTTTATTATTTCTTTAAGTTTATTTATTTTGAGATAGAGAGACAATGCAAGTGGGGGAGGGGCAGAGAGAGAGAGAGAAAGAGAGAATCTTAAGCAGGCTGCACACTGTCAGAGCAGAGCCCAACTCGGGGCTTGAACTCATAAATCATGAGATCATAACCTGAGTTGAAATCAAGAGTTGGACACTTAACTGACTAAGCCACCCAGGTGCCCCTTTTTAATTTTGAGAGAGACTGAGAGCAAGCAGGGGACAAGGGTGGAGGGAGAAGGGGAGAGAGAGAGAGAGAGAGAGAGAGAGAGTGAGAGAGAGTGAGAGAGAGAGGGAGGGAGAGAGGGAGGGAGAGAGAGAGAGTGAGAGAGAGAATCTTAAGCAGGCTTCACACACATCACAGAGCCAGACACGGGGCTTGATCCCACAACCCTGGGATCATGACCTGAGCTGAAATCAACAGTTGTATGCTTAACCAACTGAGCCACCCAGGTGCCCCTCAGTTACCTCATTTTTAAAATGAGAGAGTAGATTTAGGAGCGCCTGGGTAGCTCAGTCAGTTAAGTGTCTGACTCGTGGTTTCAGTTCAGGTCATGATCTCACAGTTGGTGAGTTCAAGCCCCGTGTCAGGCTCTGCACTGACAGCACAGAGCCTGCTTGGGCTTCTGTCTTTCTTCCCCTCTCTCTGCCCCTCCCCAGCTCTCTCTCTCTCTCAAAATAAATTAATAAACCTAAAAAACTAAAATGAGAGAGTAGATTTAAAATTGGACAAAAATTAATTGCGCATCCTCAACGGTCCCTTCAATAACAGTTCAGGTAATTAACTCATTTATCTTGAAAACTGGCAAATAAAGGAAAAGACTCAAGCACTTGTCCTTTTCTTTCTGTATCAGCTACAACACCAGCTACTCACAGAGTTGTCAAAGGGAGCGCCGCTTTTAAAAAGTATTCCAAGAAACAAACGAAAAAGAAAGGATGGAATATCGCCATTCTGCAACACCCAATGAACCGATGAATCTAGACTCTGAGCATCAACGTGTCACGAAGAGAGAGACAAAGAGACATTGTGTGCTTCCTGAGGGGAGAACACACCAAGACCCACGATCCTGTCAAAAAGATCTATTCAGATCAGTCCTATTCAGATCAGACTTCTGGGTCCAGCAACCAATCCACGGGAAATAAAGAGTTCGCAGAACCTGCCGACTGGAAATGTGCAAGCTGTGCACCCCAGACTGCGATGTAGGGCAAAGGCCCCGAGCTCTTCATCAAATAAACTTTAAGGAGCGCCTGGGTGGCTCAGTCGGTTAAGCGGCCGACTTCGGCTCAGGTCATGATCTCGCGGTCCGTGGGTTCGAGCCCCGCATCGGGCTTTGTGCTGACGGCTCAGAGCCTGGAGCCTGTTTCAGATTCTGTGTCTCCCTCTCTCTGACCCTCCCCCGTTCATGCTCTTTCTCTGTCTCAAAAATAAATAAAAGTTAAAAAAATTTTTTTTTTTAAATAAATAAATAAATAAATAAATAAACTTTAAGATACTGATGAAAGGTGGATTTGGAGAATATCAGAGACTTGTAAGGCACGTTGATTTTTTTTAACGTTATTTATTTGGAGAGAGCGAGCACAGGAGCCAGGGAGGGACAGAGAGATGGGGAGACAGAGAATCCCAAGCAGTGACAGCACAGAGTCTGACACAGGGCTTCATCTCACGAAGCAGGGGATCATGACCAGAGTCGAAATCAAGAGTCGGATGCTTCACCGACCGAGCCTCCCAGGCACCCCTGCAGGTCGATTCTTTTAAGCGGGAAAGACTATTGTAGAATGTCAGGAGAGTCGCAGCTGTATGGTAAACTACAATGAAACACAAGGCAGTGCTCACAAGAGGCAGCGAGGTCGGGGGGATTCCTTTGGGGAGGGGAGAGTCTGTGAGAACAGGGTACACAGAAGGGCTTCTGGAACGGCCAGCAGAGTCTTACTGCTTCTGTGTCACTCCCTGAACCTGAATTTTATTTTATAATGAGGTGTTTAAAAAAAAAAACGAGAGAATAGAAAAACCATCTTAAATTCCTCACAGACCTAGAACATTTGGTCCTGGGATTCTAAATCTGGAAAGCTCCAGGGGCTGTCATGGTGAGGTTGATCGTGAGACCATTCTGTGGCAGGCCGGGGGAGGGCTGAAAGTCTAAGTCTGTTCAGGCTACTTGGCCTTGAGTCCTGACTGCCACTAACTGGCTGAGACACTGGGAAATTCAGCTAATCTCTCTCATCCCATTTCCCAATGTACTGAGTGGAGACAGCAACAGTCCCTGCCTTGTCCCTGGGCCAATTAAGGAAGAACCCGTCAGAGTTCTTAGCGTAGTATCCAGCATTCATAAGTACTCACTATAAGTTGCTTAATAATAGCAATTTATTATTATATCTTGATCTTTATAATTGTATACTTTTATGTTTTATATTTATGGTATTTATAATAATTTAAATAACAACAGTAAAAATGACCTATGATTTTTATTATTAGGACATCCCTAACGTGGACAGAAGGAGACCAGAGGGCAGATTTCTCCTTCAGAAAAGGCACATGAGAACACGACCCCTTTGGGACACTAGCGGCTGGGATGGTTGTCAAAGGGATAGCTTCCAAAGCCTTCTGACTGGCTCTCTCCCCTGTGTGTGTGTGTGTGTGTGTGTGTGTGTGTGTGTGTGTGTGTGAGTCCCAGTGGACACATGCCTTTTCCATTCATTCTTCCTCCTCCCCATTAGGGAGGCACTAAACCAGGCTTCCACCCTGAGCCATTCTCATCAAAGACCACTCTCATCAAATGAGTCTGGTGGCCTGCATGCCCTCGGTTCTTCTGGTCTCCAGACGGAGGAAACCTCAGGGCCCCGCTCACGGTTTCCATTAGTCACTGGAGCCACTCTGTGTGAGGAAGTCACCAGGGTGAGGAAATGCCCACAGGAGGAAAGAGAGCCCGGTGATTAAGAACAGGAGCTCTGCACAGAGCTGCCCCACACCCCCTTCTGCCGTTACCGTAAAGATGACATTGTGAATGGGAACAACCAGCCTTTGGAATCCGCGAGGTCCCACATCTGTGAGGTCTCCGGCAGAAAGGCCAGAGGTCTTCTGCTTTTATTTTATTGTTGAATTTTTTTTATGTTTATTCATTCTTGAGAGACAGAGGGAGACAGAGCGCGAGCTGGGGAGGGGCAGAGAGAGAAGGAGACACAGAAACCAAAGCGGGCTCCAAGCTCCGAGCTGTCAGCACAGAGCCCGACGCGGGGCTCGGACTCACGAACCGTGAGATCATGACCTGAGCCGAAGTCGGACTCTCAACCGAGTGAGCCACCCAGGCGCCCCTGCCCTTTTTTTTTTTTTCTTAACTTTAACTTCTTGGGAGTACAGGGGAAGTCAAGGGGCCATAGCTTAGTCTTCCTTTGGGTTATTATTCCAACAGTTCCATCCTTATCTGCGTGACTTTGGGCGAGTCAGTCATTCAACCTTACCATGCGCTCATTCCTTCATCTACAAAATGAAGATAAGAGAATCCACTTCATATGGTTGTCATGGAGATTAAACGAGTTAAAGAATACAAACTGTTTTCAACGACGCTTGGCACGTTGTTTAAAAAAAGCTCTGTCTTCAGACCTTCTGGGCTCAAACACGAGCTCCTTCCCTTGTTAGTTCAGCAACCTTGGAGAAGTTGCTCTGCCTCTCAATAGCATTGCTTTTTCATCTATAAAATGGGGATAATAATAGTACCCAGCCTGTTGGGTTGGTATGAATATGAAATAGGGAAAAGCAAGTAAAGATCTTGGCTCACATCAAATATTTAATAGACACTAGCTCTTACTACCCCACCTTATCTGTGCCAGATAAGGTTCAAAGTTTCCTTTTCTTCCTCTCTGTCCACAGAAGAGGAAAGTGCAAAGGATACGCCAGCAGGATGCTGGGAAGACACCCTCTGAAGCAAAGTCCTTGTCTCCAGGCACTGAGATATTCTTGTAGACCACGAAGTGACACCCCCGGGGTCAAGGGCAGGCAGGTTTCTCCAAATCCATCACATTTGGGGGGGGCGGGTGGCACAGCATTTTTAAGCCAGAGGAAATGGAGATGAAAAAAGAAAGGGGAACCTGACTTCGGCTCAGGTCATGATCTCACGGTCCCTGGGTTTGAGCCCCGTGTCAGGCTCTGTGCTGACAGCTCGGAGCCTGGAGCCTGCTTCGGATTCTGTGTCTCCCTCTCTCTCTGCCCCTCCCCTGCTCATGCTCTGTCTCTGTCTCAAACATAAATAAACATTTAAAAAAAAATTAAGAAAGGGGAACCAGCAGGCAGACTTTTCCACGGAAGGGTGGTAAGTAAAGGGAGGATGAAGGAGCGGCAGAGAGGAAAAAAGCTGTCCTCTCCACCATAACTCGGTATATTCATCAACCCTGCCTCACTTTTCCAAAGAACGACCAAGCCATCACTACTAAGAAATAGCTAGAGCCCCCTGGGTAACAGGATTCTCAGAGTTTTTATTTCTAGGAGCCCTTTCTCTCCGCATGTTCATTTGATTCTCTCAACAGTTCAGCAGAACCCAAACATTTTGGATGAGAAACCGTTTTCGCAGGTGGACATCAGCCAGGAGACCTAAAGATACTTACCTGAGGTCATAAACAACTTGGGTCGACTTGGGCCTCTTCACCAACAGACCAGGTTGCACTCTCTGGTTGAGCACAGGGGTTCTTACCCTTGGCTACTTGTTGGAATCACCCGAGGACGTTTGAAAAGCACTGGTGCAGCGGCGCCTGGGCGGCTCAGTCGGTTAAGCGTCCGATTCTTTTTCTCGGCTCAGGTCATGATCTCATGCTTCACGAGATCGAGCCCCGCATCTGGCTCTGCACTGACGGCATGGAGCCTGCCTGGGATTGTCTCGCTCTCTTCTCTCTCTGCCTCTCCTCCCATTGCTCTTACTTTCTCTCAAAATAAATAAAAAGGGGCGCCTGGGTGGCTCAGTCAGGTAGGCGTCCAACTTCGGCTCAGGTCATGATTTCACCGCTCCTGAGTCTGAGCCCCACGTCGGGCTCTGTGCTGACTGCTCGGAATCTGGAGCCTGCTTCCGATTCTGTGTCTCCCGCTCTCTCTGCCCCTCTCCCGCTCACGCTCTCTCTTTCTCTCAAAAATAATTAAACATTAAACAAAAATTTTTTTAATAAAATTCAAAAATCTTTTTAATTAAAAGCACTGGTGGGCTAGACCTCACCCACAGAGATTCTGATTTATCTGGTCTAAGCTGCAGCCTGGACATTGGGATTTCAAAACAACCTTCAGGTGGTTCTAATGTGCGGCCAAGGCTGAAAATCGCTACTTTACCACATTTAACTTCTTGGATAATAAATAAAACCCACATTTCTCCCAGGAAAACTCTGACATTTCCTTTGTCCTGAGTAAGGCAGGCAAATAAAGGGAAGAAACAACGTAAAAACTAATCCCTTCCTTGAGAAAACAGTCCAGGTGTCATTTGGCCTTATGCCACAGGGGGATGTATCAGAAGAAACCAAAGGGAAAAAGGGTCCACTGTTTTCCTCTATACACTTCTACAATTTTACCATTAATTTTAATTTTTTTTTTACATGTATTTATTTTTGAGAGCCAGAGAGAGACAGAGCACAAGTGGCGGAGGGGCAGAGAGAGAGGGAGACACAGAATGTGAAGCAGGCTCCAGGCTCTGAGCCATCAGCACAGAGCCCGACGCGGGGCTCGAACCCATGAACCGTGAGATCGTGACCTGAGCTGAAGTCGGATGCTCAACCGACTGAGCCACCCAGGTGCCCCTAAAATTTTACCATTGGATGTGTGCTAGCTGAGAAAGAAAATCACTTTGAGCAGAAAAGCCCTTCCATAGTATGAAAATCAAATTATCTTTCCAGAAAGTTTCTTTTCCAGAACTTGATTTCATTAAAGTAAAATCTGTTAAGGACCGGCAATATTCAGTGGTTCGTGTGACAGTTACTGAGAGTTTGCTAAATAGGTATAACAGAGTCCTAGACTTAAGGGATTATAAACTTGTAGAAAGGACAGGACAAGTACATAAATAACGGTAAGAAAAAAAATTAAGTGCATGGAAGTACTTAGAACAGTTCTTAGCACAAAGACGACGCTCAGTAATTGCACAGGAAAAGGAGAGAGGAAGAAAGAAGGGTAGGATGGAAAAGGTAAAAAAAAAAAAACAAACTAGGGGTGGAGGTGGGGGTTGAGATGAAAGGTGCAGTGTGTTGGGAGAAGGTTACAACTGTATGTAGCCTTGAAGATGTCGGGAGTCCATAAGACCTGGAGAGTTAATTCCATGGGGAGAGAATGGTATACAAATAATCAAGAATGTGTGGAATCCTGACTGGGTCTGGGAAACACGAAATGCTATCACTGGAAAGAGCAGAAGGAATATCGATGCGGATAATAAAAGAAAATGACAAAAAAAAAAAAAAAAAAAGCCGTTGCCAGGATAAGAAAATGGACCGAATCATGTTCTAATTCTTAATTGGGAGGCAATCGGATGAACCTGAGTCCTGTTTTTCTCAAGACAGTATCAATGTCCCTCTCTCGTACATACATAATTGCTAAGAGCACCTTGTGGCACTCTCAAAGGTGCCACGGTTTGGATAATAAATTATATGATCTTGGCAAGAAACCTTGAAACTTTTTAAAAACCAGAGGGTAAAGGAGTGTAATGAGGATGACATTATCAGAGTTGCCTTGTTCCAAGACTCATCAGGCAGTTCCACGGGATTTGCACTCATAGGGAAAGAAATCAGAGATGGGAAGATCTTTCAGACGCTATAGCTCTACTCAGGGCAAAAGTAAAAACAACCTCCGCTGAGGCACTAACCACATGTGGTGGGCAGGCTGTGCACTAGTCCCAGTAACCCCCACCTTGTGGTGTTCAACCCTGTGTTAGCCTCCTCCCACACCGAATAGGGTGACCTGTGTACTCAGTAGGATATTACAGAAATGACGGAGTGTGACTTCTGAGGCCAGCTCAGAAAAGACACTGTGGCTTCCTCCTTGCTCTCTTTTGGCTCTGGGAGAAGCCAGCTGACATGTTTTAAGGATGCTCAAACGGCCCCCAGGAAAGGCGTATGTGGTAAGGAACAGAGACCTATCATCTTCTGCACAAATATGCCAGCCCTATGAGTGCGCCATCTTGGAAGTGAACCCTCCAGTCCCGCTCTTCGCTTCAGACGACTGCAGCCCCAGCAGCCATCTGAGTACAGTCTCATAAGAGATCCTAAGCCAGAGCCATCCACCGAGCTTCTCCTGAATTCCTGACCCACTGAAACTGTGGGAGATAAAAATGTTTATTATTGTCTTAACCTGCTAGGTTTTGAGTAATTTGGTACGCAGCAACAAACAGTAGACTACAGAAATAAAAAGGAAACGATAAAAAATGGAAACCCAGAGTAACTGGCAAGTGGGTCCTCCTCCCAATTCCTCCCCTAATTAACTGTGTAATGTTGGTGAAATTACTTAATACGGGAGTCTCGGTTTCCTCATCTGCAAAATAAACAGGCCTGACTAACGGATCTTTAATGTCCCTTGTAGCATCCAAATGTAATGATTCCATTATTCTAAAAGCACACTCACCGGTGATAGAGCAGGGTTTAGAAATTATCACATGAACTGGAGGATGGAGTCCATGCTTCTGGCCTCATCCCATTCAGTGATCTTATCAATGGCTGAACTGAAGATACCAAAGGCATTCTTGCCAAAACTGAAGATGATGTAAAACTCAGAGGGAAAGCAATCTCAGTGGCTGAAGCAAAATGCTTAAAAATCTTGAAATTCCGGAACAATGAGCCAAGTATAACAGGACAAAATATAACATAGACTCATAGCCTGTGAAGGTCTGAAAATTTATCTCTAGGCAGATAGGTGTGTGTGGTAAGAGGAATATTCACGATTGTATAATAGTGTGAACTGATTGCCAAGGAATGAATTCTGCCTTTCTTAAACTGGACTTACGAATTCATTCAGTGATCACCCAGGCATCGTGCTAGGCCTTAGAGTTAGAGCACTGACTAAGATACAGACCTAGGCTACATTTGTAAGATTGTAGAACCTAAAAATAAGGAAGGAGAGAATCTCATTTGCATCCTTGCTCGGTCAGATCATTTATGGATATTGGCCACAATTCCACTGATCTACAGATAAGCCAGAGTTAAGTCTGAGACGAGTTACCAGAATGGATATGGAACTCAAAGTAATCTGAATCAACTAACCTTTACTGAGTGGCTGCTCTGTGTCCTGTCCATAGACAGTATGTCCAGAGAGAAGAAAACATGGCTTAGGATAGAATCTTGCCAAATACCAATACCTAAAGGATAGACAGAAGAAGAAAATCTGCAAAGAGACTGAGCAGGAGTAGCGACAAGTAGGAGAAAAATCTGGAAGCTAAACCAAAAAAGCATTTCAAAGGTCTGGCCCTTACCTCTCCTTCCAATCTCCTCTTCTACCCTTCTAACTTGCCCACTCTGATCCAACGACATGGCTCTTTGGGTTTTCTTCAGACCATGCTTAGTCCTAATTCTGGGTCATTCATGGTCTGCTGTCTACACTGGTTGGCATGTTCTTCCCCCAGGTCCAAGTATGATCCAGTCCATCCCTTCATTCAGCTCTCAGCTCTGAGGCCACCTCCTCAGAGGGGACTTCTCCGGTCACCCCAGCTAAAATAGCCCTCTGCCTTACCCTGAGCCATTTTTCCACTCAGCATTTGTCACTGACTCACCCCCTAACGTTTTATAAATTCACTTGCTCCTTGATTACCTCCTTCTCCCCCAACTCCCCAGCCCACATATACTCATTGATTCCACTTGCCTCTTTCACTGGTGAATCCACACCACGCGGTACAGTGGTCTGGTGCATTGTAGGTGCTTTGTAAATATTTGATAAAAGAATTAAATGTAACCAAGATGCCAAGGAAGACTTCAGTAGTCTTGACAAGGGTAATTCCAGTGAGGGAGCAGACAGATACATAAGGAACAACGGAATAAACAAGGCCCGAGAAAGCAGGAGGGGATAAGATCCAAATCGCTGATGGTGGAATTCGCTCTGGATAGGAGACAGGAACCTCAAGAGGGGAGGAGCAGTGATGAGTAGGGCTTCAGGTGAGCTCCCAGGTAGGAGGTTAAGAAGTTGAAGGATTCCTCGTCTGATGCCCTCTATTTTATTTTTAAGTAGTACTAAGGATTCATCAGCTGAGATGAAGCAGGGCAAATGGTAGGACTATGGGTTTTGGAGATTTGAAGTAACCACTGTGAGGCAAGCCAGGTTGCACGGTGGGTTCGATAAAAGGGCCTGACCATGAGCGCTAAGGTACTGGGAAGAAAGCGGCTGGAGCAAAGGCGCCCAGAATGAAGTGGGATGGAGAAGAAATTCAAGCCAAGAGGGAGTTTATGGATGGAGTCATGTTGAGCAGTCACGAGACTGGCCTATCTGGAGCCCCAGGACACCGGCATGCCACCCTGCCATTAACAACCAGTTAAAGGGACAGGGAATATGCAGCCCACACAAAAAATAAGTCATGGGGGTCAAGGAAAGAAAAAAGCACGTGTCTTCAAAAAATCACCATGGAAAAACTGTATTTGACATGTATTCTGTATGGGCCTAAGCCAATAGATAGAAATTATAAGCTGACTTAACCTCCCCCAAATGCTAAGAATCAGAGCAGCCATAAGAAGATAAACAGCTGTCTTTCACGAAGGGGATACACATTTCCGGTGGTGTTCGTGGACAGGCTGGGATGTCACAGGGGAGGAGGATCCAAGGAGAGCAGGTGGTCCCTGAGGGATGCAAGGCCCTCCTCAGCATCTCAGCACTGCCTCAGAGGCACGCAGGAGGTGAGGGAGGGGGCCAGACGGATGGAACACAGGGGCTCTTTCCCACTTCAGCCAGAGCAAATCGACGTTTATTTATTTGTATATAACTGGGCTTCCGCCTAGTATTTTGTTTGAAGTGTTCTTGTGTGAAAAAATAAACGTTAAAAGCCATCAGATTAGGTTTTTTTAATGTTTATTTTTGAGAAAGAGAGTGCGCTGGGTCGGGGGGCGGGGGGTGGTAGGGCAGAGAAAAGGGGACAGAGGATCCAAAGCGAACTCTGTGCTGACAGCAGTGAGCCTGACGCGGGGCTGGAACTCACCAACAGTGAGATCATGACCTGAGCTGAAGTCGGACACTCAACTGACTGAGCTACCCAGGCACCCTTTGACTAGGTGGCTCTTAGGTTCCTTTCAAGCCAGGGGGCCTCATTTTTAACGAACTGATTTGAGCATAGCTATTTTTAAAATAAACTCTTTAAAGTTTAGAATAGTTTTACATGTACAGAAAAGTTGTAAAGATAGTACACGAAGTTCTTACATATTCCATACCCATTTCCCCCTATGAACCTTGTACATCCATATGGTATATCTGTCACAATTAGTGAGCCAGCATTAACACATTACTATTAACTTAAATCCATCCTTCATTCAGGTTTCTTTAATTTTTATCTAATATCCTTTTCCCACTACAGGCTCCCATCCAGGGTTACCACATTATATTTATTCATTATGTCTCCTTCCTTATTTTTGATGATCTTGATAGTAAGAGTATTGGTCAGGTTATCTTATAGACTATCCCTCATTTAAGATCTTTTTCTGATGTTTTTCTCATGATTAGACTGGGTTATGGTCGTGATTAGTTATGGGTCTTAAGGAGGAAGGCCACAGAGGAAGTGCCATTTCATCAACATCACTTATCCCTCTTGATGTTGACCCCAATCATCTGGTGGAGGTAACGTTTGCCAGGTTTCTCCATTGTAAAGTTACAATTTTTCCCCCTTCCATACTAACCACAGTTTTTGGTCTTGCTTTTGTTTCATGCACAATCTGCATTTCTGATACTGGTTCTTTCCAAGAAAAAATGTTACACGTTGTGACGGTTAATCTCAATGTGCCAACTTGACTGAGCTAAGTGTTGCCCAGATAGCTGGTCAGGTATTACTTCTGGGTGTCTGTGAGGTTGCTTCGGGAAGTCAGCATTTCAACCAGGAGACTAAGTAAAAATCACCCTCTCCAACGTGGGTGGGCATCTTCCAATCCACTGACAGCCCGAACAGAACAAAAAGTCACAATAAGGGGGAGTGTGCTGTCTGCCTGAACTGGGTCACCCCAGTTGCCCTTGGACTTCAAGGGCACTTGGACACTGGCACACCTGCTTCTCAGGCCTTTGACCTCGAACTGGGACTCATCCCATCGATCCCCCTGGTTTTCACCTTCAGACTAGGACTTCATTACACCACAGGCTTTCCTGGTTCTCCAGCTTATAGGTGGCAGAACCATCTGTAAACCAGGCCGCAGGCCTTTCTTCCTCTGTCAAATGATCATAGGCAACTCCCTGAGGTTCTAGCCGCAGGCTAGGAGAGAAAAGACAGGAATGGGGACCGGCGGCATTCGGGTCACTTCTTCACGTAACTCACTTGTGCCTTAGGAGCCGCTCGGGCCTGATCACATCTACACCCCCACTTCCATCCGCTGATGGGAGCGCTGCTGTGCACATCCGATTTTAAAGGCTCGGTGGGTCAGAGGACACCCAGTTCATGCTGGGCAGCTCAGGCCTCGTGGCATCTCGGTGGCCCACGGCAAAGTGTTTAGTTCCTACTAAGACCCAAGAGCTGTTTCTCAAAGGGTGGACAGTTACCCGCAGAGGATGGGAGGGCCTTGCTCCAAACTCCCAGCCGGCCCGTGCTGCAAATGACCCACAGGTGCCTGCCAAAGGCTCCAAACAGCATCCCCAGTGACGCTTTAAGTGCCGTTGGAGCTGCTGGACCGCACAGCCCGAGAAGCAGAGTGGCTTGAGCGGCCGCCCGGAACTGCTACAGAGCCTTCCTTTTGTTCTGGGCCCCACTCAAAACCAGCAGCTTTTCAGGTCACTCGGTAAATGGGCCAGAGGAGCACACCCAAATGAGGAACGTCTACGAATCCAAAGAATTCTCTCTTGTAGGAGGAGCCTGACGCCAACAACCGACCCTCCACCTTAGAAGAGAGATCTCAACGTGGCCGGTCCTGGTAATACTGTCTGTCTTAACTCACTTAGGCGCTCTAACAAAAATCCCAGAGACTGGGTGGCTTAGAAACAACAGAGATTTAGTTTTCACAGTTGCGGAGGCTTGGGAAGTCCAAGATGAAGGCACCTGCAGATTCAGCGTCTAGTGAGAACCCACTTCCTGGTTCACAGATGGATGGCTGTCTTCTCCCTGTGTCCTCACAACATTGGAAAGAGTAAGGAAGCTCTCTGGGGTCTTTTTGTTAAATAAAGGCCCTAATTCCATTCATGAGGGCTCTCTTCTGCCAGAGATCCCACCTCCAAACACCGTAATCCTGGGGATTCGGTTTCAACATATGAATTTTGGGAGGACACAAATACTCTGTCTATGGCACCGGGTCATACAGGGTACTTTGGGGACAGGAGCAGGCTGATGTTTGTCTTTAGGTACATTCGGGCCAGAAAGCAAAACTCTAAGACCTCTGGGGACGCCAGTGCCTAACTCTGAGATGTCAAGGAATCTATTACATCCCTTGTTTTGTGGGATATGGGATTGTAAGTGGAAGGCAGAAAGCGGACCGGGAGGTTTGTCCTTTCAGAAGCCTTCAAACCCTGCTCACCGTAGCACAAGAGCCCACACCTCCTGAAATCTTTCATTTGCTACACAAAGAATGTTAACTCAGTGATTTGGGGGGAGTTTCTGTTCCTCCCTTCCTTCTAAATGCAGTCAGTCTGTGCTGATAAACACTAGGCCTCCTGTATGTGTGTGTAGGCCTGTGTGTCAGAAAACACTGCCTTTCTGGAGCGTGTGACAATCCACTGTGAGCCGTAACTCCCCAAGAAGGCTGTGCCAAATTAGTCCTTTTCTGAAAAATCTTTTCCTGGGGATACTTCGCATCCAGAGCCATTACTCATAAAACCAGATGATGCTTCTTAAAATGCCAGCCTCTTGGAATTCAACAGCTTTCCCTACCCAGACTGAGGTGATGTGTCATTTGTCTTGGGAGGCTCAGAGATGGCCTCTGGCCATTTCGACCATTCTTGCCCCACCTGCCTCCCGAGAGGAACCCAAACACAAAACACCTCTCCCAAAAAGCCCGTCAAGCATTAAACAAATGGTTACAATCTTGGTCCAACAGGAACTCAACGGTGCGTGGTGCACTCATTCAATGTACACGTAAAAGACTAGGGGGTCCTTCCTATCTCCTTCACGCAAACCCAAGATGGGCTGATGTTACCACCCTCTTATTACGGTTCAGCCCAGAGGTGGGTAAAAAACCTGCTAAACGTCTCCCAGCCAGTGAAAGGGGTTTGTCTGGTGAGCATGCTCCGGCTGGCTGCTGCTACCTTCCCATCCACTAAGGCCAGCAGAAATCGGGCAGCTTTCTATTTTTTAAAACAGAAGTACGGGGGCGCCTGGGTGGCTCAGTCGGTTAAGCGTCCGACTTCAGCTCAGGTCATGATCCCACGGTCCATGAGTTCGAGCCCCATGTCGGGCTCTGTGCTGACAGCTCAGAGCCTGGAGCCTGTTTCAGATTCTGTGTCTCCCTCTCTCTCTGCCCCTCCCCAGCTCATGCTCTGTCTCTCTCTGCCTCAAAAATAAATAAATGTTAAAAAAAAAAAAATTTAAAACAGAAGTACGTTGTGAGTCACATTAAAAGTACAATTCTAAGAATCTGGAATTGGAAGAAACTGAGTGCCTTGAAAACACAAAGAGAGGGATTCCATTTGGGATACGAGGCCCCTGGATTCCAACCAGGGATCTCTGGTGTTGATGTTGGAAGTCACCCCTACAAACAAATCTGAAACTCTTTAGGAATAATGGAGAAGCTGTGATAGAACGAAGCCAGGTAGGGAAGGGAAAAGACATACACCAAAACTAATTTCAGCCTCCTAACAACCCTATGAAGTTGGTATTAGGATCTCACGTAACATACGGGAAAACGTGGACATAGAGAGGTTTAATAACCTGCTCAAGGTCAACAGCTAAGTCAAAGACTAGAATTCCAACTCAGATCTGTCAAATTTCAAAGCCTACATAATTTTCTGATATTCCAGGATGCCTTCTGACAGAGTCAGATAAAGACACTGAGACAGCATGTTCCCAGACCTACTCCAGCCACTTGACAAAGCCTAACAGTGAAGACCAGGAAGGAACCAGAAAACGCAGATGCTGGAAGAGGTGTATGGTCCCTGAATATATATATTCAATATATGAATATGAATGTGAGTATGAATATGTATGTGTATATATACATGTATATACACATATACATATATGTATACACATATATACATATATATATACACATACACACACACACACACACACATATATATATATACACATCCATACAGTGATACAGCCAAAGACCTATGATCTCTACCATCCATGATGCCAAGTAAGGGGTTTTATGGTTAAAGATGAACTTAAGTTCACCTAAGCAAGGCTTAAATTAAATCTGAATCTATACAGATGAAGATGCCATGACCCTTGCCTTGAAGAAGCTTGCAATCTAAGGAGGGGAAGGGAGGTGTAATCAACCATCCGACCACACTACCAGGCAGAATGTGGGGACAGCAGGATACGTGATTCACTCAGGCTTGGGAGGCCAGGGAGGCTAGGGAGGGCCTTCAGGTTAGTAGCACTGAATCTGGGTCCTGGAGCATAAATATTCTCATGAGCAGTGGAGACAGGAAGGCTCTTCCAGGATAAAAGGAAAAGAAAGAACAAAGGCATGAAGGAATGAGTAGAAGCCAAGAAAAGGGTGAACCAGGCTAAAGAATTTCAACTAAAAATTTCAAGGCAACTAGAGCACCTGGGTGGCCCAGTCAGTTAAGCGTCCAACTCTTGATTTTGGCTGAGGTCATGATCTCATGGTTCAGGAGTTTGAGCCCCACATCGGGCTCTGTACTGACAGCATGGAGCCTGCTTGGGATTCTCTCTTCCCCGCTCTCTCTCTCTGCCCCTCCCCTACTCACTCCTACACTCTTTCTCTCTCTCAAAATAAATAAATAAATACTCTTTTTTTTTTTTTTTTTTTAATTTCTAGGCAACAGAAAACCGAGAAAGGTGTGTGCGGGGTGGGTTGAGTGGCCCAGGCAGATCTGCTCAAGAGCAGTGGGATCAGTGACAAGGAGGCAAATGTAGTGAGCAAAGTAAAGTAACTGAGAACTTGAACTACAGCCGTGACTGGGTGAGAATCACTGCAGAAATGACATGGTCAGAATTTGGTCACTGACTGGACCGGGGGAAGGAAGGTAAAGATGAAGCGAACTCGGATTTGTTGGGTCTGCATAAGTAGCACAGAGAGAATATAAACTGAGCTAAGGATCACAGCAAGCGAAGAAGCTTTTGGAGAACGAAGAAAGACAAGATAGTAATTGCAGGTCAGACACACTGAATGTGAGGTGCCATGAAGTCAATCGTGTGACAATATTCACTGGCTGGAAACACAAGTCAACGAAAGGGTCTGCAAATTATGACCCGAACAGCATGTTCTTATAAATAAGGTTTTATTGGGACACAGCCACCGTCTGTTAAGTTTACGGTCTACGGCTGCTTTCACTTTCTGTCTAGGGCAGAGTTGAAGACTTGGAACAGAGACCACATTGCCTGAAAGCCTGAAATATTTACTACCAAGCCCTTTAAGAAAAAGTTTGCTGACCCCTGATCTACAGTTCAAAAACAGATGTCAGAAATGTTTCTCTGGGGAATAGATAGCTGAGAAGAAAGCTAAGAAAGAAACACTGGAGGAATATTATAATCTAGTCTCCATTCAACTAGTATTTGTTGAACACTCCCTACACATCAAGCACTGGGACACTGGGTCCAATGGTGGGAATAACACAGTAAACAAGACAGACAAGGTCCCCACCCTCATGAGCTTTACAGAAGATGGAAGCAATAGGAAGAAACAATCAGATAACAATCAGTTCCTAGCAACACCAATACTATGAGGATGAGAAAGCAAAGAGAAGTGAGTGGGGGCATCGGAGGAAATCCTGGGCAGGAGTGCTGAGCTAGGCCAACAGAAAACCAAGAAAGTACCCCAGTACAGAAACCAAAAATGAAGTACCCCAGTACCGAAACCAAGAGATAAACACGACCGGGAATGTCCAATGCTGTGAAGTAAGGTGAGGTCCAGCAAGGAGCCATTGGCATTTGGGAGTCAGAGACTTTGGAGACAATTTTTGGCACAAGGGTGGAAAACAAACCAGTTTGCAGGCATTAAGAAATCAGGCGGCAGTGAAAAACTTGGGGAAATGGGTGTACACTGATTTTTATAGAAAATCAGAACAAGAGGAGAACAGCCAAGATACGGCAGATCAGAGGGCTATTAAGGTTGAGAGAGTGATTTCTTTTTTTAACATCAAGAAGATGTAAGTATACTTTGAAGAGGAAAGAACCACTAGACAGCAAGAGATGGAAAAGTTGGGGCGCCTGGGTGGTTCAGTTGGTTAAGCGTCTGACTTCAGCTCAGGTCATGATCTCACGGTTCATGGGTTCAAGCCCCGTGCCAGGCTCTGTGCTGACAGCTCAGGGCCTGGAGCCTGCTTTGGATTCTGTGTCTCCCTCTCTCTCTGCCTCCCCCTGCCCACCAGCTCTCTCTCGAAAATAAATAAACATTAAAAAGAGAGAGAGAGAGGGAAAAGTTAGGAGAGAGGAAATAATTCATTACCCAGAGCGCATGTAGAGAATTTATTAGAAAAGTAGCCAGCTGGGGCACCTGGGGTGGCTCAATCAGTTAAGCATCCAACTCTCGATTTCAGCTCAAGTCATGATCACAGGTCATGATCTCATGGTTTGTGAGATCAAGCCCCATGTCAGGATCTGTGTTGACAGTGGGGAGCCTCATTGGGATTCTCTGTCTCCTTCTCTCTCTGCTCCTCCTCCTCTCATGCATGTGCGTGCACTCGCTCGCTCTCTCTCTCTCATGACAAATAAATAAACCTAAAATAGCTAGCATTTATTGGGTACTTAGCAGGAGCCAAACCTAAACTGGGAGAGAGAGACATCTGCACAGATAGATAGAGGCAAGGAATCTTTCATTCTCAGACCAGCCCTGAATAGTTAATATCACCTATCTTTCACAAATAAGGAAACTAGAACTTGGAAGTTTAGTAACTTGTCCAAGTCCCACATTTAGTAAGTAGCAGGGCTGGGATTTCAAACTACTATTATTTAGTTCCAGAGCCCGTGTATTTTCCACTTCATCAAGATGTCACAACTTGGAAGTGAGGTTCCTCCCTGCTAAAGAGGGCAACAAACAGAACGGGTGAAAAAGAGAGATTCTGAAGTAGAAAACATTAAGTGCAAATCCAGGCGAGCCGGAGTGCCCAAGTATTCTCAGAAAACAATCTTCGCTTACCTCCAGTTACCCATTCAACTCTGGCCCAGTGCTGGATGTTTTCCATCTACCCACCACATCTCCTCTCTAGGTCTCTCTCTCCTCCTAAGGCTGACCCTTACTGTCTCACTTGCCCTCTCGCTTCTGGTTGGGACCTGCTGAGGGAGACAACGGCTGAGGATGGGAGGGCAAAAGGAGAATGGGGACATAGAATTGAGGCCAAATGTCTCCTTGCCACATCACCACGGATGGACTATCCCCTCGTACCAAAGGCCACAGCTCCGGTCAGGCAGCCCTCTCCTACAGCTGCTGCCAACATGCTTTTCGGGTTTCCCCCAGCTCACCCACACCTCCATTACACTCTCCCCTATCACCCCGCCTGTGTCCCGCCAAGCCCCGACAAGCTACATGTTCCATATGGTCCCGGATGCTTTTTCACAATGCATAATATGGTCATTGCCACACGCATGCATCTCCCCATGACCTTACATATCACATGCATGTATGTACATCGACCAACTGCAAGGTCTTCAGAATGAAAAAAAATCGAGGCATTTTTCACAACAGGAGAAAGTTCTAAGCTGAACCTTGAAGTTCAGTATCAGTTTAAACCTCAAACCCAAAATAATAAGAGTCAACGACGCTTAATCATGACCTCAGCGTCCTCAACTCTTCTAAAAATCCCCCAGAGGCACAAATCCTGGATTTGACTGACCCCGGCTCAGAAGTGGAGAGAAATGCACCACATCTGAAGCTACGATCAGGTTCAAGTTCAAAGCTCTTTCCAGTTCTGGTCTTGAAAGAGAAGCCAGCCTAGCTTTCTGTTCTGATTCACACTCTGCGATAAAAACTTAATTTAAACTATTAATTTGCCTTTCAAAAGGGCAATGAAAATGCCCTCAGAATTGCTGCTTCCTTGTCTTCTCTCCCCCATCCCTGTCCCCCTCACCCCCACAAAAACACCCTAAGTTTTTTGGGTTTGGGTTTTTTTTTTTTTTTAATCGATGTCATTTCATTTCTTCTGGGAAGGTGAAACCACCTAAGTTTCAGTTTTAATGCCTAGTTTCTTTCTCGGGCTGTGAGCTAGCACTGTTAGGTGTGGGGGCAGAGGTCTCCTCTGCCCTGGGGACAGCACTGTCCACGGTGTGGGTAGAGTGCTGACTCCTGACACTAATATCTACCCTGCCCAAGGTCTCCATCCCAGCTTGAACCTTCAAGTCAGGCACCACCTCACCCTTTCTACCTGGGCCCCTGTTTGTTTAGTTTGTAAGGTAACGGGGGTTAAAATAAATCCATAGTTGGCAATCTTCTCAACCATGGGGATTGCTTTTCATCTTTAAAGAAAAGTGTAGTCCCAAGAGACGGCGGCGATGTTTATAGACCAAAGGGAGTCTGTACACATGGGTTCTCGGAGTCTTTGCAGTAACTCCGCGCCCCCCTGGGAACCTTTACTATGTGTTTGATACATGGCAGCTACATGTTAGCCCCTGTGGACTCTTGATATCCCTTCCAGTTCCAGAATGTTGGTTGTTTTGTGAATGCCTGAGACCTGGTATTCAGATAAAGACCTCACATGTGAGAATCTCACATCTTCCTGCCCTGGACTTCGTCGAGACCACTCTAAGGAATGGCCCAGTGGCACCTGGGTGGCTCAGTTGGTGAAGAGTCTGACTTCAGCTCAGGTCACGATCTCCCGGGGCTCTGTGCTGACAGCTGGGAGCCTGGAGCCTGCTTCAGATTCTGTGTCTCCCTCTCTTTCTACCGATCCCTCTCTCAAAAATAAATTAAAAACATTAGGAAAAAAAAAAAGGAATAGCCAAACTCTTAGGGATGTAAATCCCCATCTAGAGCCAAGACCTAAAGTACTTAAGAATCAGAGGTCAGGTTTGCCTCCGTTGAACCTCAGATCTAACCAAAGCTCAGACGTGAATCCCAAGGCAGTCCGAGATTTTAGAGGGGAGCACTGTAGACGCTCTCTAGGTAAGGATTATCTGTTGTCAAGGAAGAAGCCCAATGACAGGCCACAGTTTACACAGCCACCCCCAGACTTGCCCTAGATGTCTGGGAGGTCAGTGGATACTAAGAATCTACCTAAATGGCTCCCATTCAGCATCTCCAAACAAAACAAAACAAAACAAAACAAAACAAAAACACAATACTGGGGCTTGATCTCACGACTACAAGATCTTGACCTGAGCCGAAATCAAAGGGTCAGACACTTAACCGCTTAACCTACTGAGCCACCCAGGTGCCCCTGGGACTAGATTCTTAGTCACAGTTCAAGGTACTATCGATCCAGGCATCCCAAAGCCCAAAATCTCCTTTAGGATTTTCAGAAAAGCTTTGCCCACCATAAAGAAAGACACCTGGGTCAGTTGGCTTCCGTGTTAAGTGCAGCACCATCCAGAGGCACAGGGATGGCTGTGGTCACCTCCAGAAGCCCTTGCATGTCTGTCCACGAACATGAGCACGATGGTGGTGGTCTGGAACCCAACTCCTCCCACCAGGACTTGCCTCATGACACATACGAAACACACCAGATGAGTTTCTCGGAAGCTGCCAGACAACCACCCAGCAGCAGCCTCCTCACTGAGCTACAACTCTCAGGGCCATTGTCACCACCATCTGTGTCGTCCTAAGACACAGACTCTGGGGCTCCCAAAGAACCTTACAAAAAACAAAAAAAACCCCACACATCCAAGAGCTGCCCAGGGAAGGGTTCAGGAGGGAGTGGGGAGAGGGAGACACTCCCAGAACCCCACAGAAATGAGCAAAGCTTCATCATCTCACCCCTGTTCCAAAGTCCCCTACCTCTGGCCAGGAGTTTCCATGGAAACCTCATAAGTTCTATCTATAGGAAGGGAAAAAAATGTTAAAGCAGCATCCTGAGGTATGTATGAATTAGCTCCAAGGCAGGCAGGCAGGCAGGCAGGCAGAGAAGGAGGGAGTGGGGCTCATGTGGGAAGAAACAGAACTGATCATTACCTTGATACACAAAAAAAAGGCCCTGTGAAACCCCAGCTGCTTTCAGCCACAGAACCAGGAGGCAGGTGCGGTGGACAGGTAGGTATGAAGCACTGTGGGCAGGGCATTTGCATGAGGAAGGAGCTATAAGGAGAAGGGGAGACCTTGAGTCATCGCGAAAGGATTTCAGGCCAAAGGCTCTCTCACCTCAGGCCACCTGCCAAGAGTCAATCAATCTACCGCCCATACTTCTGTGTCACCTCAAAAATCAATTCGGACAATAATAAAGTCTTTGTGGAGAGGTCTCATACATCTCTGTCTTATCAAACTGCAATGCTTTGGGTCCCCTGTAAGGAATGACTCTGCTAAACTCTTTTTCTCCGAATCTTGATTTCAGGATGAAGTTTGAATGAGGAGGGAATTTCTGAGTCTTAAATGTCATGCAATTTGCGTTGTAAAAATAGACCATGAGGATCAAAGAACTAAATGTAAGAGCTAAAGCTACAAAGCTCTCAGAAGAAAACACAGGCATAAATCTTTGTGCCCTTGGATTAAGCAATGGTTTCTTAGATATGACACCGAAAGCACAAGCTATAAAAGACATATAAAGTGGACATCAACCAACTGAAGACTTTTGTGCTGCCCTCGGGAAGAGGGAAGTTCCAAAGAACAGGTGGAAATTTTTATAAATTGTATGTCTGATAAGGGACTTGTAGCTAGAATATATAAAGAGCTTCTACAGCTCAATAATATAGAGGCCGTTTTTAGGGAACAGACTTGAGCAATGGAAACTTGATCAAGGCAAGAGGGCCCATAGTGATCCCAACCCCCGGCTGAATACAAACAGGGCCATCACACAGCCCACCTCAAAACACCCGTAGGCTCCAAGTAACCAACTAAAAAGAGGGAAATTTCCCAAAGAAGGGGAAATTCCAAATGTCCCCATACCTCCTCACCTTCTCCCTTTAAATACAGCCCCGACCCACTGCCTCATTGCAGCCAGTCTCTGCTCCGCTGTCCTGCCTGCGCTCCCTTACAGCATATTCAAGAAATTTCTATCTCCTTTGTTCCGCCTCAGGTGAATCCCTTCACTGCCCACTCCACCGGCTTCCACCCAGTCCGGATGCCCCACATTTGGGGATCCCCATCCAAGGGGGACAGACACCACAAATGATAAAATAGCAAAAGAAATGGGAGAAGGATCTGAACAGGCATTTCTCCAAAAAAGATGTACCAACGGATAAGTACGTTTAAAGACGCTTGACGTCATTACCAATCAGAGAAATACGAATCAACATCACAATGAGATAACTACTTCACGCCCACTAGGATGGTTATAGTCAAAATGATGCAAAGTATTAGGAAGGATGTGGAGAACTGGAACACTTCTACATTGCTGGTGGGAATACAAAATGGCGTAGCCATTCTAGAAAAGTCTGGCATTTCCTCACAGGGTTTGACACAGTAACCATATGATCCAGCAATTCCATTTCCAGGTATACACCCAAGGGAAATGAAAACATGGATCCATGCAGAAACCTGCATTCATAGCCACATGATTCCTATCAGCCAGAACGCAGAAACAAAACTAAAAGTCCATCAACTGATGAGTACATTAACGAAATGTGGTATAAACACACGACGGAATATTATTCAGCCACCCATGAACCTTGAAAGCACCAGGAAAGTGAAAGAAAGAAGCCAGTTACAAAAGATTACATACTGTGTGATTCCATTTATAGGAAAGGCACAGAATAAGCAAATCCACGCAGCCAGAAAGTAAACTAGCAGTTGTCTATGGCTGGGAAGGTTGGGGGGGTGGGGAGTAGGAAATGTCTACTTGGATACAGGGCTTCTTTTTGGCATAATAAAATGTTCTAAAATGGAGTGAGGTGAATATATTCAAAACCGCCAGATTCTATACTTTAAATGGGTTAATTGTATGATCTATGCATTATAACTCAGTGAAGTTGTTAGTAAGAAAGGGGCCATGAAAGCCCGTAACATATTGATCCTGCGTTTACAATTTTGATACTTTGATCACCGCGGATTTTTCCACATTGCAATTATTTCAAAAATCATACAGCATTAATATATTATTTACCTTGATTACGGAGTTTTGGGCCGCCTCCTTGGATTTTGTGCCCGGGGCAAGCGTTTCACTGGTAACAAAAACATCCTCATTTAAAGAGCCTTCCCTGATCCCCAGAGGGCTCTGATGGAGGCCCTCCCACATTCCTCAGTTTCCTCCTCTCTGGGACCTGAGTTGTCAATTGCACACTTTACCATTACCTCCCCTAATGCAGTTCAGCTGCTCCTTCACACACACTTCCTCCCACTGGCTTCACTTGTGTGTGCGTGTGTGTGTAATTATGAAAAATAAAAAAGATCATGTCAAACTGAAAGTGGGCAAATATCCCAACTTTTAAAAAATGGGAAGAAAGCAGATTCTACAAATGATAGACCAGTGAGTGGGAAATGGATCTCTAGCAGAATCACAAAACTATATTATTTCACAAGATGATTTCATGAACATTCAGGAAGCAAAGTGGTTACCAACAGCAGCCGGCAAAGTTCCTCTAAAACCAAGGAATGTCAAAGGACATTCACAGCCTTTGTGGATACAGTCATTAGGCTAGAATAAAAGATAAGAGAATTGCTAAACACAGTGAATATCTTGATTGTAGCAATGCATCCAGCAGTATCTTTATATTATTGTGAACAGGATAAAGAGATGTAGGGAAATGATTGTCTATTAGGGAAAATTGTAGCATCTGATTGCCAGTACACAACTTTAGTTTGCTATAAGCTCAATATATGTCAACAGAGTAAAGCAGCTATAAAAAAAAAAAAAAATCTATCATGGATTTTGGGCTACATCCAAATTCAAATGTCTGAAAAGAGGGCTGGTCTACTTTTCAACGGACTTCCCAGGAGTACTGTGCTCAGTTCTGGGGGTTCCACTTTCCAGGGGACACTAACCAACTGAAGTACTTAAGGAAGAGAACAGTGGCTGGAATAGAGAATCAAAAGATTACAAAAGATTATGAAAAAGTCGGGTATTTAGTATACAGTAGTAAAGCCATAAGGGAAACCTGATAACCATTTTAAATATTTGAAGGACCGAAAAAAAAGAAAGAAAGAAAGAAAGAAAGAAAGAAAGAAAGAAAGAAAGAAAGAAAGAAAGAAAGAAAAACTTAATCAACTTAATGTAACCCAAAAAGGCAGAATTAAAGCCAGACAATAGAAGTTATTACCAAACAAACAAACAAACAAAAAGTCAGCTCAACAAAAGGAAGGGACCCTCCCGCAGCTCTCCCACAGTCAAAGAGGCTGCCTTGTGTTAACTAATCAGATGAGGTTGGAGCTCATGGCTTATTGGGTCCCTTCCAAATCGTCCATTCATAGTCCCTACTATGAATCTGAGTTTCTTCTCTTTTCTCCCACCTAGTCCTTTTTGATATCCTTTCTGCTGTGGTGAGTATTTGGAAGAGGTCCTTAACATTCAACCATCAGCTTTTAACGACAACCCATTGTTTTTACCTCATTCCATCCCCCCCCAACCCTCCTTCCTCCTGCCCTCCTTCCTTGCCGCCATCTTCCCTTATTCTTCTACAGGCTGACACAGCACAAGGCTTTATGTTCTTTCCACAAACTCCACTGCAACTGGGTTATATGAAAGAGTAGTAGGAAAAAACAAAAGAAGAGAATAATAGGAAAGAAGACGGAACTCAGGCAGCACGTTGACTCTGTTACACCCTGAGGTTAAACCTGCATTGCTTGCTTAGCCTCAGAAGTGTCTACATATGCTGTTACCTTGCTGCCTAACATTCAGTGCTCGTACCACACGCAGGGACTGTTTTCCTTGCTCTACGCATCAGTTCCAAAGGCCAGACCATGACAGCTTGGTCTCTGCTGTATCCCCACAGAGGCACTCAAGAGACAGTAATTAATGAATGGTAATTACATGAATAAAGAGTTTCTCTTATCCTTCCCGTATATATTCCAGACTGACTTAAGATTCTGATACAAGTCCTCCTTAAGAGCAAGCATTAGACAATGCACAGAACTTGAGAGCTAGTATGTAGGGATGTCAGAAAGCACCTAGCCCAACCCCTCCATCTGGTAGATGAGTAAACTGAGGTCCAGAGTAATGAAACACTCAGTTAGGAATCAACAGAGTGGAGAATCAAAACCAGTTCTTCCAGTTTCTGGGAAACAGAATATCCTAGGAATAAACAACAACAACAACAACAAAAAACCCCACAGGTTTTGGAGTCAAACGAAACTGGGTTCCAATGCCAAGTCTTCCTCTTACTAACTCCATGATCTTGGGCAGGTTAATCAGTGTCTCCGAGCCTTAACGTCTTCAGAAGTAAGCGGGAAAGAGAATGCCTTCAACCACATCACTAGCACACAGGATATGCTAAGTGGTAGCATTTGCTACCTATTGCCAAGACCAGTGCTCTGTCCACTACAACACATGGGTCCTTGGCTTTGTGCCTGTAGGAAAAGAAATATATCCATGCTAAGCGGGGAAAAGAGTGTAACGGCCAAACACTGGGTGCCCGCCATGTGCTAAGCAGCTTTCCATATTCAGTCTAAAACACAGACGAGCCACATACAAAGTGACAGAACTGCCATTCACACCCATGCCCCCTCTCTGCTGAGAGGTCATGACCACGGAAGGTGGTCCTTGAATATTTTTCGGGAGTCTTTTCTTTGGAGATCTATAAACTTTCTCCAGTTCCTACTTTCGGGCCTTTCATATGGAGAATGACAGAGAGCCCCTGGCACTTCTAAGTGTCTATTATCTCCCAGCTATTCTGGATGGTACTTGAGGGCAGAGGGCAGGGGAGCATGTTCAGTTCACAGATTTGTCATTGCGGGAGCTTCATAAAAGCCAGGAACCGATAAACAAGGCATGATGATGATTCACCCCTTTCCTTACAGCTTGCCTCCTTGCCTCCTTATCTTCTGCCTTAGATGCTCACCAGACCTGGCTCCAGCTTCCTTGGCAACACAGTCCTCTCCTCTATCTCTCTCTCTCTCTTTTTTTAAAGTTTATTTATTTATTGGGGTGCCTGCGTGGCTCAGTCGTTTAAGCGGCTGACTTCAGCTCAGGTCATGATCTCATGATTCATGAGTTCGAGCCCCACATCGGGCTCTGTGCTGACAGCTCAGAGCCTGCAGCCTGCTTTGGATTCTGTGTGTGTGTGTGTGTGTGTGTGTGTGTGTGTGTGTGTGTGTGTGTCTTGAGAGAGAATCTCAAACAGGCTGTGCGCTGAAGGCAGGGCTCAATGCACGAACCAGGAGATCCCAACCTGAGCGGAAATCAAGAGTCGGATGCTTAACTGACTAAGCCACCCAGGCGCCCTTTCTTCCCCTCTTTCTTGATGGCATTACTTTTGAGATGCCACACGTTGAAGAGTCCTTGACTCAGTTCCTCCAGAGGAAACTTCCCTTTTTTCTGTGTCCAGCACACGCGCTGCCCTCTTAGTCCAATATTTCGTGTACCCAGAACATCTCATCAGACTGGAGGTTGATCACTCCATAGCATGAGTGAGATAAATTCTGGAATTAATTTAGCTGCCAATGTTTTGAGGCATTTATCTTTGGATTTTTATAACAGCTATCATCCCAGTGCGAGGTGTACAGACAAGCCAGGGGAGGTGCTTCCGAGGATAAATAAGCCTAAAGGAAATGAGTGCAATAATCTTGTCTTATTGGACCTATTTATTTGGCTGTCAGAGGAATTCAGGAGCTGGAAAAGAATGGTTGAAGGGAGGGAGGGTTTGTCTGTCGAAGCAGACACTTGCGTTCTTTTAGAGCAGTTCTTGGGAATAATTCAAGAAGGTAGGAATGGATGAGGGGGAAAAGGAGGATTCTAACATAGCTGGAACTTCATGTAAATTCTGTGAGTTTAAGACTTGCAGAACTGAACTAGAAGAATCGTGAACTACAACAATTCCACACACATTCCTTCCGTTAACTAGCAGTTACCAAGTTTCCAAAATCCCATGGTCTACACAAAACACAGCGACTACTTGGGGTCACAGACTGAAAAGAAATAGCAACCCAGATGTTACCCCTGCAAGGGGAGAGAATTCAGATTCCAAGGACTTGGTCCAAGTCCCCCCACCTTTCCTTCAACCAAGAAAGTCCCTGTTGTTTGAACAGCCTCCACAAAAGGGCAAGATTGGTACAAAGAGACACAAAAAAGAGAATCGTGCCCACGATCATGCATGGGAGAGACCGTCTTTGCACTCAAGGTGGTTCCCGCCGGGGATGACGGAACCACGGTGATCTTTATCTCACTCCTGCCCACCAAGATACCAATTCTTCTCAAGTCTTCTGATCCCATGCTAAGATGTTTCCTATTGTCTATATCAGGACTCAAAGGCCGCACCATGAAAGTAGCACACTGGAAAAGCTCCACTGCCCCCATCTCCATTCAAATAGGGAACAACAATGGGAATGGGCGGTACATCTTGTTCTTGTGAAGACTGTGCATCAATATTCATTTACTCAGCACATTTTTATGAGCTCTAACTCTGTAAATAAAGCAGGATGCAAAATTGTACACATCCTCTGATTACAAGCATGCAAAAAAGCACGATATCCGTGCTGAAACTCCAAGAGATTATACCCTGGTTATAATAGGGAGGTGGGATCAGAGGTGACCGCCTATTTTTTTCCTACACATTTTTGTAACGCTGCCATATTGCTTTGATAGTTTTTCAAATTAAGAAATAAAGCGGTAAGATGGATACGGCAGAGCTGTTCTCTCTCCTTCTGACTTGCTGGCTAGGGAGGAGGGGCTGGAGACAGAACATACCCCAGCAAGAGTGTGTATGTATCTATGAAGGCACAGGGGGGTTGGGGAGAGTGGGGGCGGCCACAGGCCAAACACCGATTCCTGACACGTGTGTATGAGGCAGACCAGGCAGACAACTCTGCAAAGCACTGCTGAGAGAGGTACGCTGGGAACAACCAACCTTGAGTTTGTAAAGCCCAGTCTGCGGGAGACTTGTGGCCCAGGTGCTTGGATGGACACCCATCTTCCCTCATGCTACTTTAAATTGTTCCGCACAGAGAATAAGCTACTTGAGGAATGACATCGTTCTTCTTCTTCTACCGTCACCTCCTAAACTCCACCCTGGGTGTCCCCTAACAGTAGCTAGCATAATTCAGGCACTGCAATAAATAATGACTGACCGATCGATTTATAACGAGGCATGTAAAGAAGTAAAAGAGAAGTCGATTCCATGGCATCAAACTGCATTTTGTCAATTTTCGCCAACCAACCTGGGGCTGAGCCGGACGTCTACTGGTTTAGCAGGAACAAGGCCCTTATGATCCCCAGGCCACAAATGATGCTAACAGCACCCAAGCCCCAGTGCTCTTCCTCCTCTGGCTTTTTCTCTTCTAAAAGCTACAGCACATGTTGACTGTTTTGCTTTGAATTGGGTACTTTGCCTCCTTTACCGCCTGGCATAGGATTTTTTTTTTTCCCGGAAGGTGGTCCAATTACTGGGAGGCCAGAGACAAATGTGTGTGACAGGCACTATCGGTTGGCTAACACAACACTAATTCAAATGCCTCCTTTCTTTGCCGTTCCTTAAATATTTTGTTCCGGCCTCCTTTGCAGCCAGTGACGGCTCCTCCCGTGTCTGGCCCGTGAGATGCGAAGGAAGACGCACTGGAAACTTCTGGGTGAACCTGCGCTTCCTTGAAAAGGGGCAGACGATGTCGGTACCGCCACATTTCCCCTTCTCTCCACCTTGAACAGGACTGGGATACGTGGGCAGTAACAGCCGCCTCGTGACCACAAAGTAACAGCGTGAGGATCAAAAACAAAACTGGTGAGGACAGTGCAGTGAAACGAGCCTGGGTCCTTGCCTGCACGGTCAGGTGTCCACACCGGTGCCAGACGCCAGCTTTCTCTGGACTCGTTCTTGCATGAAAAATATCATCACGTATTTGTGCAAGCCGCTATTAGTTCAGTTTTCGGCAAACTGAAGCCAAAGACATTTTTAATTGGATCACTCTCCCGAATCAATCATTTGCAACCAGACTAGATCCGCACATAAACAGGATTATGACATTACCCTGCTTAAATTCCTCAACAGCTCTCCACTGTCTTTGGAACAAAGTCTAAGGATCTTAGCATAGTATTTAAGGTCCCTGATACCCTTACCCAAGGCGCCTGCCCAGGCACATCTCCTTCTGGCCGTTTACTTTTTACTCGAGTAACTCCAAAACAACTGCCCTATAAAAACCACACTTTCCTTGGTCCCTGTGCCTGCTTCTGCTTATTCTACCCAGTCTCATTTATCCTTCAAAATATAATTGCTTAAGCATCACCTCCTCCAGGAAACTTTTCTCCACATTCCCAGGCAGGGCTGAGCGCCCCTCTTGTATTACGATGGCACCTGGCCATACATACGTCGGTCTTTGCTCCAATCATGTCAGAGATAAAGCGCCCATTTGCAAATCAGACTTCTTCCCTGAAGAGTGAACATCCCTGACAGCAAGGCCTGTAACTTTACTCCTTTTTGCAACCTTCACACAGCCTCTGGCACAAAGTAGCTGCTCAGTATGCAAATGGTCAAATATAGTGTTTCAATATGCACACACACACACACACACACACACACACACACACACGTTCCTGGGTGGGTGATTCTTTGTGTCAAATTTTCATTCATTCATTCACTCGTCCATTCATTCATTTACACAAAAGAGAAAAGCTTCAGGAATCCAAAAGTCCTGTGTCACGAAGACGGACAACGAAAGAAAAACAGCCAAATAGAAAACGAAAGAAAAACAGCCAAATAGACAGAAATTTAAGGTGTGGTAAACACGCTCAACCAGAAACCCACCTGTTTGAGAAAAGAGATGGCTTCCACAATATATGCACAATCACTGACACACAGACAGCACCCAGTAGCAGATGGGTTTAAGGATGACACAGACTTATGATTTAAGGATAGAGAACCGAGTGGGGGATATGGAAAGGACATAATAACTGTGCCAACATAACCGTCCAGCTTGTAAAAGTTCTCATCCACTGCTCGTTTCGGCAGCACACATACTAAAAGTTCTACTCATCCAGTTATCATTAGAATGCTATAAAATCCCAGTGGACAGTAAGAGTTCCCTCTGTTACAGCCTTCATTTCCAATTTCTTCAATTTCTTCCTCTGTCTATATCCCAAAGATTCAAATATGGTTTTGCCCACTTTGAGGGAAAAAACAACAACACTTTGATCGATTCTGTGCCCCTGTTGTTATTATCTTTGTTTTCTTTTCCTCGGGCCACTGCACTTGCAAAATGAGCAGTCTATACTATCACGACCATCGGTCTCTCCTTTTACTTATCAATCTCTTGCAATAGGATTACCGTCCCCACCACGCCACTGAAACGTCCTCTCCACCATCACTGACAGAGCATCAAATTTAATCATCACATTCAAAAGCGTCAAGTTTCTCTTGGTCCATAATCTCATCTTCTCTTTAACATCCGTGACCCCTTTCCCTCTACGCTTCCTTGATGCTTTCTGTCTGAGCATTGGCGACACGACGTAGGCTAATTCCTCAATACGTCCTTCTTTGACTTTCCTTCTTCCCCTGTTCCCTAAACACAGGCATTCTCCATACAGCTCAATAGATGTCTCTGTCAGAAGAATGCCCACCCGCCAACATGAAGTCCAGGAAAAAAACCGTGAAAGGGAGAGAGGACAGAGATAACGGGTTTGGAACTCAGCATCTGGTGTATTGTTAATGATTTTTAAAATGACTGCTTGCCCAACACCGTCTGAAGCCATGAGGGGATGGGTGGTACCTCATGCCTCATTGCACACCCACCCCTGTAAACGTAGCAAAGGACCTTACGTTCAGGGGATGCCTGGTAAATCGTTTCTGGCGGCTTTGTTTCTTGCAACGTGGTTGTCCTGGAAGATTAGGCTTGAAATCAGAGAGAGATTTGAATCCCAGCTTTTTTTTTTTTTTTTTTAATTTTTTTTTTTTAACGTTTATTTATTTTTGAGACAGAGAGAGACAGAGCATGAACGGGGGAGGGTCAGAGAGAGGGAGACACAGAATCTGAAACAGGCTCCAGGCTCTGAGCTGTCCGCAGATGTGCGGACAGAGCCCGACGCGGGGCTCGAACCCACGGACCGCGAGATCATGACCTGAGCCGAGGTCGGCCGCTTAACCGACGGAGCCACCCAGGCGCCCCTGAATCCCAGCTCTTAACGCTAGTAAGATAACCTTGAGAGGCCACTGTCTCCTAAGTCTTGGTTTCCTTATCTGTAATAGGAGCACAGCGCCTGGCACACGGTCAAAGTTTCAATAACAGATTGCTGCTGTTGAAGATGATGATTCTTCATACATAGATTTAGACCTGAATCAACGCTATGGCGAAATGAAGATCTTTTATTGAAACCCTGCGATTACTCTGAAGGAAGCTCACTCGTGCAAAGGTACTTTCTTGTCCTAAAAGACCCTGGGGAAGACAGATGCCATCACGCCTCACCTAAGCTATGGCAACCCAGCAACGCAGCCCTAAATTGTGTTTTACTATAGCTCGTTTTTAGGACTGCTTCTTCCACGCCTGTCATCTCACAATCCAAGCACCGAGCACAGAAATGAGAGCCCATGACCTCTACACTGGGGTGATATGGGAATAAGAGCGGAGGGCCACTGTCTGTTGCTTTGCAATTACTTAACCAAATGGCAGGCAAGCGCACCGGGAGGCTCTTACCAAAATAAAATGTGAGGGTTGTAATGCCTGTAGGGTCAGTGATCTGAAGAATGGCAAGACTGTTTTTAACTTGTCCTTCCCGCATTAGACGTGAGCTAGGCAGCTCTCCAGCTTTTCTTCCAAAGATAGTAAATCTGTGGTAAGAAATCTCTGGACCTTAATGATACCCATGTTTGAGAGATGGCTCCTTGAAACTCTGGACTGTGGTTTCAGTTAAAAGTTCAACAGAGACAGTGGTCTATTATGAGAGGGGAAGGTGGCTATAAGTAGTAGAGTGGTGTTTACGTCACATGACCATTTTCTGTCTCCGAGACTCAACAACAAAATGGCGTACCTGGCAAGATGTGATTCAGTTTGACTGGGGCAGGGGAGAGCCTGACAGACAAAACACAGAGTCACTGAATGATCATTTCAGAACAGACGGAAACAAGAACACAGATAGCACAGGGACGATCCAGAGGACAACAGAGTTTAACATTTTGGAAGCAGTTAACAGCACTGAAGCAGACCAGGGAAACAGTCTTGGCATAGAGAGCACGGACACACTGAAACACCTACCCATCTCACATCTTTCTTTCTTTTTTTTTTTTTTTTATTTTTTTTTTTAACGTTTATTTATTTTTGAGACAGAGAGAGACAGAGCATGAACAGGGGAGGGTCAGAGAGAGGGAGACACAGAATCCGAAACAAGCTCCAGGCTCTGAGCTGTCAGCACAGAGCCCGACGCGGGGCTCGAACTCACGGACCGCGAGATCATGACCTGAGCCGAAGTCGGCCGCTCAACCGACTGAGCCACCCAGGCGCCCCTCACATCTTTCTTCATGGCTAGCATGTCTGAATGCACACTCAGTAAAGCTATTAACATGGATGACCGCATGGCTGTTAACTGATATTTCTGTCCAGATGGGATTCTCCCTGGGGAAAGCAAAATCAGACCGCAAAGTAATCAGCAAATAGGAAATAATTCTCCACGATGACCGTGAGTTCTGTACCGTTAAACCCTCAGGAATGTCAAGTTCTGGCAAAGAGAGCCTGTATGATTTCTTTGAGGGCTCTACAATATAACTTATTTTACGGCATGTTCCAGGGAGGCAGAGACAGGAAGCCAGGGAACTTTCTCTTATGAGCAGTTTAATTGATTCCCGGTCACTGGTCAAATGATCTTCTCCCACCTATGAAGGTAAGAGATTTACCTCGGAGATTCCCTTCTTTCTAAGCAATGGTGTTTACCCTTTTCCAGCAGGCCTTTCCTGTGGAGTGACAAAAATCCCAGAGTTAGAGGCCCTCCCTAGAACCCCCTTCTGCAGCCTGAGGCATCTAATCCACGAAACTGACCAACAAGGCCCAGGGCAGTGACTTGGGAGGACGTCTGCTTCTTCCAGGAGAGCAAACACTGGCTCAGGTCTCCCCGCCAGGGCAGGTCACACACACTCAGTGCCACAACCTCAGCAGCCCAGAAGCCAGGAGACCAATGATGGGCAGGGAGGGAACCCTGTGCCCACGTTATAGAAGATTCATCCACACCCTCCAACCTTCCACCTGTAAGATCAAGTAAACTCTCCTGTCGCTCTACGTGGTTCCAATCTCAGCTGTTTAAGAGACCAACACCATTTTAGAAAGAGTTGGCTCTCAATTATCAACGCAAATCTTGGCCTGTTAACAGAGGACGACATAACAATCAGAAGATCGATTTTTATCTGCCAGTCACACGCACATGAGTTTTAAACATGTCCTGGTAAAACAAAGTTTACCCATTCAAATGGGTAAACTCACCGAGGGAAGGGGGCGATCGATTCAGCGGGCGCAGGATGCAGCCTTCACAAGATAATCTGCACGCCGGGCAGACGGAGGGCCAGAAAACTTGACACGTTGCCCCCACAAGCTGTCACCTAAATGGGACACCGTTATACCTCACCTCAACATATCCGCCTCCAGCAACTGGAGATTAAATTGCTATCGCTAAATTCTGTGGCGAGAAATGGGGGTGCCAGTTCCCAGATCTGCCCCAACCAAATGTATGGGCCTGGATGACCGACTTTTCTCTGGGCTTCACTTTCCTCTTCTGCATAAGGTTATATAAGAGGATTCTAGGCCACTACGTAGCCAGGAATATATAAAAGTAAGCTACAGAAGGCAACAGGCATCCTAATTGTTAATATTTCTTATCCCGAGTTCACCATAAAGCTAAGTAATGACTGAATCGTCAGAAGGACACGTTGACAGATTATTACCTGGGTAATCGTGTTTGATGTCTACACTGAACTCCTGCGTTTAATGTGCTACTGTCACAGCCTCGGAAGAAAGTGGAACTGGCTGTAAGGAAGGATAGACTGACCTAGAAAGGATGCTTTCAAACGTTGCTTCCATGCTCTGGAACTGAGGTGAACAAACAAACAGGCAGATAAAACACAGCGGAGACACTTTTTCCCTGACTTCTGAAGCCTCTTTGGATGGCACCAGTTGCTCCCAGACCCCTAGGGATTGTGTTCTCTTGGTGTCTGTGTGCAGAAGACAGACAGGCAGTTGCCCCAGACTGCGGATGTTGCCATGATCTAGCCAACAACACCTAGAAACGGGGAGCCCGAGACCGAGTCTGGGGGCGGGTGGAGACAGGATAGACAAAGCACAGAGAAGTCTGACAGAACAAGTCAGAAAGGGTCAGACAGGCAGAGTTCACCACGTGCTAGTGCTGTTCCCTCACTGACAGAAAGATCCTTTGTCTCCCGCAGCAGGCCCAGCGTATGCTTCTGGTGACATCGCTGATAGGAAGCGTGCGGCCCAGTGGTGAATCAACCCCTCAGATACGCCAGATTGGATGAAAATGGAAACCACGGTGTTACCTGGCTGGACTGGGGTGCGGGGAATGGCCCAGAAAATTCACTTCGTGAACCTAAAAGTCCGTGAACTGAGAAACGGAACGTGTTCTCTGGAAGGGACAAATTTATTTTAAGCCACTGCAATAAAATAAGACAAAATAATAAAGCCCGTTAAAAAAACAACAACGACAACAACCGTGGCTTGGCGTTTCAAAAGTCTCAGGTGGAAAAAGGCTGCCGCCACATGTTTTAGATGTTCTTCAAAACACCTGTCAATCGGGCTGGGCACCTGGGGGACAGCAGACACGAGAAATCATCTAGCACAGCACCCTGTTCCCAGAGAGGCCACACCGCACTCACCCCAGATGGAGGGGGACCACCTAATGTTGAATTTCACAGCCCTTCTGGGTTACCCATCCAACAATAAACGACTCCACCTTTGATAATACAAATAGGACAACGCCAATTTAAGGTAGGTGGTTACTGACAACATCCCGCTGAAACGACCATTTATCCAGGTGTCAACCCTGGAATCTAAGTACCTCCGAGATCGTCACAATCTCCACCCCCCATCCTTTGACATTTCTCATCCTGTTGCTCCCTGAAACCACTTCCCTGTCATCACTCTCCCGGTTTATCAGCCACCTTCTGGCTTTACTTTCCTCTGGGTCCCTTTCCTCAACAATAGCCTCGACAGCCCTCTCAGCGTCTCCATGGTTTTGCCAAACCTACGTGACACAGCTCCTCCCCGGGAGAAATCCAGCCAGCTGCTCCCTCTGGCCCGGCTCCTGAAAGGGGGAGGGGGATGGAGACAATGGTGCCATCACAGTGTACGTTTTCCAACCTCAACCGGGGTCTGGTCTGTATGGAAATCTTTCTGCTTGCCCTCAGCCAATAATTTTGACTCTCGGAAAGCTTTCCATTCTTCTTGAGCTCCCCACATCACTTTCTACTCTAGCAGAAAGATTCTGGGAGAAGAGATTTCACCTCTTCTCCACAGAGGAAGTTAGAAGTTACCTCTTGAAGCTCCTTCCAATGGTTCTTCATAATTGCATTTCTGAAAGGGACACCTTTTGCTACTTTCCTATTTTCTCCAAAGAAAGGGGCATTCTTTCACTCTCCTTGTGGGGTTTTAGTGAGAGTGAAATAAATCAATAAACATCAGATACATAGCACAATGCTTGGCAGGCCAGAAATACCGGTACCCTTCCTGCCTTCCCTCTACAAATTTAGCCCCCCCCCCCCCTTTTTTCTTGCTAGATTCTGTTACCTTCTGAGTTCTTAAGAACTCTACTCTCTTAGCTGTTTCTTCTCTTTCCTGTATCTTTAATCTCTCCCTTCCTATCTAGAGGTTTCCCTCCTATTGAAAAGCATATTCAAGTGATTCCCCTCTTTTTAAAAATCTTTTCGTTCTTCCTTCTAGGTTTTCATGTTGTCCCCCCTCAAATATTAAGAGCAGGCCTCCAGAACTCTCTATTGCCTTCAATTCCTAAGCTCTAGGCAATGTTACTATCTTGCTCCTGTCCCATTTTCCTTCACAGTTTCATTGAAACTGTTTCTGAGAACATTACAAATGACCCCTTACATCTCTACTCCAATAGCCTCTTTTCAACCCTCATTCCGCTCAGGATTTGCTCTCTTTACCTTCTCTTTCAACTCTGCTTCTCTTCTGGTGTTTCACCTCCCAGTTTATGGCTAATGACCTAGTTCAGGTACCACCGAGCTAGCGCATTAATGCAATCGATGGCTCTTCTTCTTCCTTCCCTTAGCCTCCACCATCCACCTGCTACTAAATCTTGATGACTCCTTTTTAGACTAATTCTCAGATATGGACAGTCCCTTCCAACCTTTCCTGCCAGAATTCAGACCCCCATCAAATCCCATCTGGGCTACTCAGCAGCCCCTTTATGGCACCTGGTCTTTGGACTCTCCCTGGGTCTGTTCACCCTCCACACTGCTGCCGGCTACTTTCCTAAAAAAACAAATCTGTTCTTCTTGCCCTTCTGCTGAAAAATGTCTTGGCTCCCAGCTGCCTCTGTTAAGTACAAGCTGTATAAGTGGACCTTCATGATCTGACTCCAGGAGCTCCCTGCTCTAGCCTCATCACCTCACCTTCTAAAAGGTTCCTTCTCCATCTGGAACATGCCCTCACCCTTGAAAACCCAGCTCAAATATAACCTCTTCTGAACAAGCTTTCTCAGATTCACCTGGGCTGGTTCTGCTCCCTGCTCTGGATCTTGTGTTCCCAAGCCACCTTAGTCTTACCTCTGTAGAGCAATTAACAAGTTATCTTGGGCTCCTCTCCTTCATCTTCCTTAGGAGAAACCATGAGCTCTTTGTAGAAACCATGATTCTTGGATAAGAATCATCTTATTCAACCCTGCATCCTCAATGCTCATCTGGTTTCTTTTTTTAACAAATGTTTGTTGCAAGAATATAAAGAAAGGATGTGGTAAAAAAAAAAAAAATGACAGAAATAAAGAACGGAAAAAAATCGGGGTAAGAACATGTTACATCCTGTCCGCAGCTGGTGGAGATAAGATATCCTAGGAGAAAAGAATAAGAGATAAGGACACTTCACCAGTGCTCTGAAAAAGCTAGATTCCAATCCATCAACTCATTTCTTTCCACTACCCACACAGGAATAAACTCCATAAAAAGTGCAAATGTCTAGATTCTTCGCTCTGCTATTTCAGTCTTGTTTGTACCACTTTTTACCCTCTTCCAAAATCAGTTCTCAAAACTTGATCACAGAACCACCATTATAATGCAGGTATACAAGACAGCCCAAGGCCCAATCCCTAAATTAAATTGTCTGTTGCTAAGAGAGATCAGGCTTCAGATAGAAGAGTCAAAACCTAGCACTAGCATTGAACTCTGGTTCCTGAAGCATCCAGGTGTTAAGAATGATCAGATTTTAGACGAAAGAAAAGAACAGATGAAATTAATTTTTAAACTCAGTTTTATAAATCTTCTCATCTCATCCACAGTTGGGCAAACACTTTTAAGAACACAGACCTGCTGTCCCTGCTAACCTGTTCCTGCTTCTTGACAGGCCAAAATGTATCATTCAGTTGGGCTGGTCTGACTGCTAAATACAGCTGTCAACACAGCCTTATTTACCTGGGTTTGTGCTTTTTCAGACACACAGCAGGAAGCTCATGCATACAATACATCAGCCAGGACCAGAAATTCACATTCTCTATTGATTGTTGCCAACTGAGCTCAAATGGAGGGAATGGCCTCAGCCAAGATGAAGAAAGACCTCAGAAGACCCAATTTATAGGAGATTGGAATCCTGAGGGACTTGCCTCAGCAATCTTTTGGAAGTGGCAGTTTCCCTCAAATTCTGCTCTACTTTCTTCGCCTTGCAGAAGCTTTTGTAGCCACTGGTTCATCTGGAACAAACTATGGGGACGACTCTCCCTTCGGGATAATCCACAAGAAAAGGAGGGCTATCACAGTTATAAGGAGTGGGTATAACGCCAACTTCATTCAGCATTTTCTTGGGACTTAAACGTCAAGAAAATTTGGCAGTGATTAGCATACCAAAACATAAAAGGCAGGCGGGAGGTGCCAAGAAAAGTAATATAGCCTACTTCTTTGTTCTAAATTCCTTTCATTAGGTTTGCATAGGTATGTATATTTTGAGGAATCCTTTTGTGCCTCAACTACTAGGAGATGCTTGGGCACTCCTACCCGCAGAAATAAAGAACTAATGACCGATCATGGAAGACGCTAGGGACAAAAAGAGGACACTGGGAATTTAGGGTGGAATCCACAAGACAAAGGATGGTATCGAAGTATTTGAGAACAGTAGTGAAGAATAGATCACAGTATTTAAAAACAGAATGTTGGTGGAAGTCCCGGCTCTACCGTTTCCTGCCCATGTGAGCCTGAACATCGTGTCTCTATGTCCTGGTTTCTGCAACTAAAGAATGCGGATGATGATAATTTATTCTGCATAACAAAAGAGCTCCATGATCAGTAACACAGAATACCAATGGTATCTCAGTCATAAAATAATAATAAGGAAGGGTTCAAGACACTTGTTTGTTAAGTGTCCATACTCCTATGAGATGGCTAACTATGTCATTCTCACCAGCACAGGGGACACTTTCGGATGAAGACTTTGTGTAAGCTCTCTACTTCCAGACAAGCGGAGCAGCTCATTCTGGGGGTTCATTTAAATAAAGACTTGAGCATGAGGAGGCTCAGAGCCCCAAGTATAGAAGTCTGGGGAAAATGCACGACCCAGCAATGATGGGGACATTCACGTCTGGTTCCACGGGCTGTGGGGCTGACGCTGCTCAATCATGCACCATCGGGCTGAGCATCCCGAGTGACAGACTGAGGCTACACCTGGGAGGCCATACTTCGAATCTGACCGTACTAAAGAAGGTCCTGACTTGGGTTTTATCTTTTTTCCTTTTCCTCCGAGATGCAGAAGAAATTTCCTCGTGTACAAAGCTATGCCACACAAACCGCCTGAACCAGATAAGCAGGAAGAAAGAACGCAGGGAGAAAATACGCAGGGATGCTCGACTGGAGGGAAGGGAAGGAAACTGGCTTCTGCTTCTCTCTTAATGGACCGTCAATCCTTCATTTCCTCGGGTCTTTGAACATATGCCCATATGGCTCATGTCAATGCTTCCAATTGCTCTCTGCGTCAGAGACGGAGATACCTTTTTATAGTCACTGGGGGGAATATTCTCTGACTAGTAAGCCTATTTAGTTCTGGAGGGAAAGATCAGCCTCTACAAGGCTAGCCAGCGGAAAGCGCTCCTTCTGAGTCACACTGTCCGATCCGTCGCTCTTTTTGAAGTCAGAACGGATTCAACAGCAGTCTTGCCACCCAGTCTCTATTGCTGGATTTGTCAAAACAGCATCTTAAAAGTTAATAGGTGGAGAATCATATAAATTGTCAATGTCCATGGCAAAAGAGCCATAAACACCCTATTAAATACAAATATGTACACGGAAGTGACAAGCCTTTTGAAGCGTCTTACATTTTTATATCTACCCAACAACCTTATCTTATTAATTGGTCCCCTTAACGTGCGTTGTTATTTTTCTTTCCTCCAAAGAATGGCTATGTGCAAGGGGCATGCATTTAATTGCTACTAAATCTCCTGGGACATAAGGAACTAAGTCCACGTCTAAACCAACAAAACATTATCTGCTCTGTGTTCTAACCAAGTACAAGATGCACAACGTCCTTATTCTTGCTGCCTAAGCACTGTAACACCAGCATAGTACACATGAGCTTCCTGACCAGGCCAACAAATGAGGCGAGTGCCCAAAACGTAAGCAGGACTTCCACTTGGGGCAAGCTCAGCCAAAGCGAACACTTTCTTTTGCATCTAGCGAGATCTCCAAGAAGAAATGGACCAAGAAGTCTCACAAAGGCTGGAATCAAACCCAGTGCCAAAAAAAAAAAAAAAAAAAAAAAAAAAAGTACAGGAGGGGGAATGCTAAGCTCCTCCAGAATCCAGTTAACTGGAATTCTTCCTGCTAACAAGCCCAACCAAGCCAAGGAACAAGGTTCCTTTCTGGCTTCTGCCCACCCTCATCAAAGCATCTCTTCATAGGCTGTTATCAGAGCCCCGGCTTCTCTGGAGGATGCCTTCTTATCTGATTAAATGGAATATTATGTTAAATATTCAGCCACCCCGGCACTGGCTGTGTGGGTGTGCTGGATAAAATCTTCATGAACACGCCATCCCAGGGTCATTTGTTTAATTTCAATTCTGCAAAATGTAAAAATAGAAAAGAGCTGCCGTTGGAGGGCTGAGGTTTGACAGCTTCAATGAGAAGGCTCCAGGAGCACAAAACCCATGCTGCTGGCTGGATCGCTGGCTTTCTCCCTCTGCCAGAGGAAAAAGGGAAGAGAATGAACCTGCAAGCAACGTACCGCATTCACTCATCTTCGCTCTTTCCCTCTTTTGCCTTTGCCTGCACTTACTGTCTGCATTTTTCTCCTATTCCACCCGCTTTCTTCCTCCGCTGCCCCGCCCTGCCCTCCCACATCATTTCTACACGCCAATTTTCTCTTTCTCCTTCTCAGGGACCCTGTCTGCTCCAACAGCCTCGCCTGGGGCTCGCTTACCTTCTGGAGCTCCCCGGGTCCAGGCTCCCCGGGTCTCACACACTTTTCCAGGAATTGCTCTTCTGTCCCACTCCCATTCCTACCCCCGACCAGTTCCCCATGTTCCAGACACCAAAAAAGTTTAGGAAGATGGCGTTTGGGATTTTGGAGATCAGTTGGATTAAGTGGGAGAGGAGCCATAGGGACCGCCTATTTTCACCCCTCCCCCCCTTCACTTAAGCGAATATGTATGTTTATTACTCATTCAGTTCTGCAACTCCTGGTGGGAGTCAGGGTGCGCAGGCAGGGGCGCCCCGCTGCGCTTGTGTTTTGGCCAAATCAATTTTTAATTTTATGACTTTTTTTTTTTTTTTTTTAAGAAACGCTCAAGTTGCACTCTCCATTTCTGATCTTTTGAAGCCACCTCTGCATTGGCCTTACTGCAATTCAGGCCCAGAAAGAGAAATCTTGTTTTCACTAGGAGTTCCAGAGCGGTGCCAAAAGTCCCCGTGGATGCTGAGGGAGGAGAGCTGCCTCCTGCTTCAAGCCTCCTGCCCTCCTGCGGTCTCAGAAAGGTCCCACTGCTTGACCTAGTTTCAAACCAAAGCATTCAGATTGCTTCCGTTAATATGGCTGATGGAGCTATGGGTTCAGCTCACTCCCTGTGGCTAGCACGGGCTCCTCGCCTGTGGGGCCCATGAACTACAGGAGCCATCCTTTCCCTGAAACTTTCTCCGATCGCCAGTAACTTTCTCTGAAGACAGAACTTCCCGGCCGGTTTAAGGAAGGCCTAACAGAAAAGGTGGTTAGCAGACCGCTAACTCACAGATCCACCAGCATCAACCCACTGTAGAAAAGAACATTCCTGTTACCATTCCCATCTTACAGATCTATACCTGAGTCCTACTCTCTCCCCTGTCCAAAGAACTCGATTTCCACACACACCAAATAAGCCTTCAATAAATGAAGGTGACCCTCTAAACAGCATTTGCCTACTCAGGATCCCACTTCCTAAAACACACACACACACACACACACACACACACACACACACACACACACACACCCTTTACTAGAATACCGTCTCCACTCTCCTGTCTCTTCATCAGCAATGTTACTTTGCTATGCAGATACACAATACATACCCACCAGGTACAAAGTGGATACTGGGGCATCTCTTAGAAGCCAGAGCCTTGTATACACCAAAGTAAAGGTATATGGAACCCCGGCATCTAAAAGATACACGCAGTGGGCAGTCAGTTGAGCTCAGTCAGTTGAGCATCTGACTCTCGATTTCAGTTCGGGTCATGATCTCACAGATCCTGAGTTCAAGCCCCACATCAGCCTCTGTGCTGATGGTGCACAGCCTGCTTGGGATTCTCTCTCTCTCTCTGCCTGTCTCTTTCCCAAAAATAAAATAAATAAACTTAAAAAAAAGAAATAAAAGATATATGCGGTGTTTCTGTTTTGTGCACATTGGGATTTGGGGTCAAATCAAGGAAATGATTTCAGCACAATTTGAAGAACATATCGTTTTCTGCCTTGGCAGAAAATGCAACGTACCAATCTACAGATGCAAAGGGGGGAAGGAGAGGGAGAAAGAAAAGATCCTGATCAAGCTGAAAAAACAATGAAAATCAAAACAGTATAAACTACAGCAGGCACCCCTGGAGACAGCAACCCCCCAGCAGGGCAAGTGGGATGGGTGTAAACAGCGGCCCAAAGAGCCACAAACAGCCACCCTTGTAAAAGCAGCAGAGGGCGGCCTGGAGTGCAGTGGCAGCCTTGGGGTACCTCAGTTGCCAGCGTCCAAGCTACAGAGGGGTCTAATGGGGAAGCCCTGACGGAACCGACAGTGAGCTAATGCACAAAGACAGCAAAGGACTGCTAAGGTCCAAAAGCAAAGGTGGCAGGGACCACCTTTCCAATGTATTCGCCTTATAAAGATGTGATCTCATTCAAGGCCTATGACCCTTGAATACAGCTAGACAAGAAACCGACACAGGCACTCGTATTCGGTGACAGCGCTAAACGGGGGTGCTATAGCAATACCCCAGTTTGGCGACACGCTGATCAGTTGCTCACTAACAGTTTCTTTCCAACACTAACGCCAAAGCCCGGTTCCAAATCTCTGAAACCAAGCAGCCTTTGAGCGTGGGCAAGGGAAACCGGAACTTCCACAAACCCCTGAATATGGAGGATGATGCCTGGCAGATCTCTTGACCCAAGTTGCAAGTTGAGGACAAGATCTTCTGAGCAAGTTACAAAGTAAATGAGCCGGAGGGGAGGTTCAGGCAAACACTGGTGACCGCACCAGCAGCCTCGCTGTGCACCATCAAAGGCAGCCAGTTCGTTTTGCGCGCAGCAGGGAAGGCAACACGGACAGGGACACCGGGTAGAAGCAAGCGACATGATCTTCAAGTAAGGAACAAAGCCAGAGGCACCACTGAATAGAGGGAGTAAATGCTAACCTCCCCCAGAGCATGAGAATTGCTCATACAGGAGACATCTGTTTATACTTTGCCCTCTCACCTTCTCAACGCTGCTTAATGACAAAGGTCACATCACACCAGAACGGGGTGGAGGCCTCTCTTTGATGTGTGCCTGTTCTACCGTGAGCCTCAAGATCACGCTAGGGGCAAAGTGGGACTTTGGGGTGGGAGACAGAAAGGCAGCATTTCCAACTCGTTTCCCTTATTGGCTTCCAGAGCTCCAAGCCCAGCCCCAGCTGAAATATGCCCCTCTTGAAAAGCAACCCCACCCCCACCCCCCCACCCCCAGGCAGAGAGTTCCTCCTCCATAAAACACTCGTTGTATCTCCAAGAGGTGACGTGCCCACATAAGCACTGGCAGAGGAGACAGCTCAGCCCCCTGCACAAATTTCTTTATCCTCTCCCAGAGTGGTGGGAGTTTTACATCTGCTACTGTCATGAAAACATTTTATTATTTTTTTTACAAGTCTCTCTCTCTCTCTTTTTTTTTTTTTTTAACTCGCTTGGATACAGCTAGGGATCTTCCAAGTGTATGTGATGTGCACAGTCCTTCCCCCTCTTCAACAACTGCTTTAGGCCCACCGGAACACACAGCCTGGGAGCACGCCATCAAGTGCTTATTCCTACGTGGCCTTGGAGCCACGTGCCCTGCTGAGGGACTTCCAGAGGAAGGGGGTTTCTCCGGGCAGGAGGTTGGCTGATGGGTGCAAACGAGTTGTTTGGGCCCTAACAACTTCCTTCGGATGGCCACATCTCCGCATCTACTCCACAAAAGTAAATCCATTTCTTCTGGAATGGGACTCCGTGCATCCCTAGGCCCAAACCAGGCATTCGTCCAATTACTAGACCTCCCATCTCCACCCTAGGAGGAAATTAGGAAAAACAGAACCTCTCCTTAGCCTTTCTGGGCATCTTCAGACAAACCCTATGATGTCCACTCTGTCTGTGTCCCCAACTTTGGGCTTCTACAACAGAAGGGAAATCGGCATAAAATTGATGGGGGTGGCCAGGTAGGGTGAGGGAAGCATCACCCAGGCACAAGGAAAGCCGGCGTCCCCAGGACAAACTTTGTAGACTCAGTCTCCCTACCCACAGCCCTGCCCTCACCACTTGCCTGAGCACATCTCCAGAACTGAATGGAGGAAGAAGCCAGCCTCGCCAGCTCTTGGAAATTCATGAGGGAGGTAGTCTACCCCAGCGGTTTCCTGGGGACACCAACTCTCAGGTGTGGACAGCACAGCCAGGCCACAATCCATGTTAATAGCTTTACCGTGCCCTCTGGTAACTTCCAGGTTGCACTCAAGATTCCGAGAACCAACAGCACCTCTCACTCCTGCCCCAATGTTTCCACAGCCGCCAGTGTCCCCCGGGGCTACCCCATTCTCACCCGGGCAGCCAGCTATGGTCCTTCTGGGGCTGAGGAAGGTCCAGAAGTTCTTACCTGGGTTTTCTGGGGGAGGCGCTCATGGGGCCCGCCGGTCGGGGCGCCCCGGCTGCCGGCTGCTGCTCACCGCATCTCCCTGGGAGCCCGGCTTTGCAAAGAGGAGAGCCAGTCCCATCTGGAGCAGGGAGGAGGCGCGGACCCGAGGACGCGTGGAGCCGAGCCCGGGTGGGGGCCGCACCCCAGCTCCCCGAGGGGGCGTGGGCACAGTGGGCGGGGGCGGCTGCACCAGGGAGGGGTGGGGGGCGCGGGAGCGGGCGGACCCGTCCCCCGGCTGCGAGACTCCCGCTGGCTTCTCGCCCGCTGTCACGCTGTCACCGCATCACGTCCCTCGGTCTATATAGGCATTGCCCCCTCCCTGCCTCTGTGCTCCTCCCCGCGTCGTCCCGACTCTACCTCTGTGGTTTCCGCTCCTGGCTCAGTCCCTCTGCCTCGCGTCCCCGCGCTCCCCTCCCTCCTCCCCTCACCCTCCCTCTCCCGGTGCAGCCTGCTGCCTGGATTCTCCCGGTGTTGCCTCGCTCAGACATTTAGCACTGCAGTGCAACTCGGGGACACACAACCAGCCGGTGCCTTGAAAACCAACCGCTCCTTTAAAATCAGACCATCAAGTTTAGTGCAGAAACCAGCAGCAGAAGCGAGGCTGCCTGGGGCTTAGGAGGGGGCCTGGGTTCAACTGGAAATGAACTGCCGCCCGCCCCCCACCCCTCGGCTTCCCGCAGAGCTGTGAAAAGGGGTGTGAGGAAGGCGGATGGAATAGATCAGCAGAGTCCACAGGTGACCCCCAAGGTCTTCAGGATGGGGTGGAATCCCAAGTGGGTGGTGGCAAAATCCTAGCACTGCAGAGCAGGGCAGAACCTCAGGAGTCATCCGGTTCAAAGCGCTCATTTTGCAGAGACAGCTGATGCTCAGAGAGGTGCATTGACTGGTCCACAGTCACACAGCTAGCTAGAAAGGAGACCGGAGTCCTGGGATGGTCAGGACACCCAAGTTTCCGAGCCTAAAGAACACTGTCGAGCGGCCCAGGAAGTAGCCTGTGCCTCTCCCTCATTCACTCTTGCCTCTGTTTCACCCCCGTTTCTGGGAGGTTGCCTGAGCCCATCAAGGAAAAATAATCAGCCAATTTACAAGGCAATTCCCCGCTCTACCCAGAACCACTTCTTAACCCCTCCCTTCTTCCAGGAAGGCTGACCAAAGGTGCAGCAATGCTGAGGCCGACTGAAGAACAAATCCTTTCCTATTACTGTCTTCCAGAAATCCAGCTAACAAGATCTGCCTTACAAAATCCCCAGTTTCCACTTTTCACTCTCCTCCTTCCTCTCCATCCTTCCCGGAGTCCTGACTGCTCTCTGTCACATTTTCTGCACGTGCTTCCTACATGGACACTAAAATCCTCCCTGGCAGCATCAGCCTCTATCCAAAGGGCCTCCTTGCCAGAAGACGGGGGCAGAGGGTTGTCCTTGGCATGAATTCCCTCCCCAGGAGATGTTATTATCCCTGGAGGAGTCTTCTCACACACCGGTGTCCGGCCCCTTGGGCTGGAAGTGCTTCTGGGGCAATGAGATTAAGGGCCCCTTCCGGCTGGCTGAGTTCCAGTATTTTGCACTCAATAGACTCTCTTTTGGGAACTTACGATGTCTATTTCACACTGTGTGCCTTGGGGTAACAGAGAATGACCCCTACAGTGGAGTTACACTGTAAATCACCACGGGCTCCTCTATCAAATGTGGCCGCTAAAACGCAGGTGGTAGGAGTTTGAGCCCTGAAGCAGGTACCCCAGCCCCACCCTTTACCAGCTTGGTCGCCCTGAACAAGGTATTGCACACCTCTCTAAGCCTTTGGGTCCCGGCATGAAAAATGGAGACAGTCACGGACCCTTGCCTGGGGAGTGAATGAGCTCCAAATACGAACTGCCTGGAACACGGTAACGTTTTTTAGCTGTTACTCATACTGTTGTCCACGCTGCTATTCAGCACCAGGCCGCCCTCACAGAGACCTCATGCTTACACCTACTGAGTAACCCTGACCAAGTTGCTTAATCCCTCCCCTCTTCTCTCATAATCCCACCTATCTAAATCTCTCAAATGGGGATAATACGTCCTTCATGGGACCGTTGAGAGGATTAACTACAATAATATATGTGAAACAACTAGCAAGGTAGCCAGACACATAATAAACCACCAACTCCCAACTTCACCTCCAGTTACCAGATGTGGGAGCAAGCTATTTATCCTTTCCAAGCCTCACAGGGTTGCAAAGATTCATGTAACATCTGCAAATTATCTGGCACAGAGTAAGCGGTGAATATGTGCTAATTACCTTCCATCCTTTTCAAAACTGCTCAAAACTTATTTTTACCTGAAAGCATTCCCACCATATCTCAGTCACTCACGATTTCACTCATCCTTCACTTGAGACCCTGTAATACCAGTCTGTCTCATTTGCATGTATTTACATCCTTTTCCCATTCCCTCATTCACTTAGCAAAAATGTATTAAATACTTCCGTGCTATTAGGCACTGTGCTCTATTCTGACATGCATGTATTTCTTTTATATTGATTTTCAATTCCCAGAAGCTAGGAATGTGTTATGAGTGCGTGTGTGTGTGTGTGTGTGTGTGTGTGCGCGCGCGCACGTGTGTATGTGTTTAAGCAGGCTCCAGGCCCAACATCAGGTTCAAATTCACAACCTTGAGATCAAGACTTGAACGCTCTACCAACTGAGCCAGCCAGGCGCCCCTGGTTTTCCATGTGTTTTTAACCTTTCACCATCTCCTATAAATGATGCCACAGCCACAGGTACACTGAGCTACAAGGAGGCCCAAAGAGTCTACCAGGCAACATTTTTTTTTAATATTTATTTTTGAGAGAGAAAGAGAGTGCAGTGCGAGAGTGGGAAGGGGCAGAGAGGGGGACAAAGGATCAGAAGCAGGCTCTGTGCTAACAAGCAGATGGCCCAATGTGGAGCTCGAACTCCCGAACAGTGAGATCATGACCTGACCAGAAGTCAGATGCTCAACGGACTGACCCACCCAGGCGCCCCTATCGAGCAACATTTTCATTTTACAGCCCAGGAAGGATAATCGACCTACACTCATTACGAAAGCTAACATAGCAGTGATTTCTTGCCTCCTTATCCATCGTTCTTTCAACTGTGCAAACAAACCTTCCTTGCCATCTGCTCCACGGAACACTAGTTGCTTGGAATGTTAACAGGTAGCACTCCGACACAGGGTTCCATGGCCAAGTGCGTTTGAGAAATAATGGATTAAGCAAAGTGAACCACGTTTGACTTTGGTTTTTTGTTTTACTGCAAGACTTTTCACCGTGCATTTATGAGAGAGGGATATAGTACACCTCGCTTGTTAAATGCATTCAATCAGGAAAGCCTTTCTCATGAACATTTGGAAAACTACTTACCTAAGACACAGATTTAGGGAGCATGGTGCCACGCGATGTGACTGCTCAGTTGGTGTGACCTCCAGAGAGGTGTTTACTCATGACAGGCATTTGGCGAGTTCTCTTTAATGGTGATAGTGGCAGCTTAGCACTTAGCGGTCAATGTACGCTTTGGTGATACAGCAGTTTTGCTGAACCGAAAAGTGCAACCCTTCCTCTTTCTTCATTCGGTGTTAAGTCTGTTACAGTCATCCCCACAATAGCTCTGTTCTCTCAGAGCTGGGAGGAAGTGACTAGTAAATACTCTTTGAGCAAGCTCAGAAGTGAGCAAAAGGGGATATTCATCATTAATATAATAAAGAGCTTCCTTTAATTGAACAGCTGCTACACACCGGGCGTGGTGTTGGGTGACTTATGTTTATATTTATAGTCTCTGTTTTCTGTCTGTATCCTTATAGCCACTTGAAAGGGAAAGTCTCCACCTCCCATTTTGGAAACAAAAAGGCTCAGGTTCAGAAAGTTTATGGGGCAAGAGGCCAAATTAATCCAGTGACAAAATGACAACTACTAGCTTCCCTGTAGTCATGGCGATTTTCAGGGAGCGTAGGCATATTGTGTACTAGAACACCCTTTATGGGACATAGTTCTCTCTTTCACGGGAGAGGCAACTACAGAACAAATGTTGACAAATGTCCAATTAAATAAGAAATAGAGCCAAAGAAATTCCTTTCTCAATGGTCTCCCCCAAGGGTCCACGCACTGGACTCTGCCCGTCAGCTAGAATATGTGAAGGGTACAGGACTCCCATTAGCTCCTAAAAAGGAACCATGCTTCTTGGGGTCATCATTTCACAGTATATGTGAGTCAGTATGCTGTAGCCCTTAAAACACAGTGCTGTATGTCAATTACATCTCAGTAAGACTGGAAAAATAAGTAAACGAAAGGAAGGACAGCATCAACTGATCAGAGAGGACATTTTGTATAAACAGAGAAAGGAAGACATAATTTTCTCCCCAGCACTGGTAGGAACCCAGGCATATGGAAGCAGGACAGCAATTTAATTCTGCCTTTCTCCCTCTCACCTACAGAATCTGTGAAAATTAATCAAGGGAAACTTCACTGGAGTAAACTCCTAATTCTAGAAAGGGAGGCTAGAAGGGGAAGCCTGGGCCACTCCATGTCGATTTCAAAAAGAATTGTCAATTACAGACCCCACTAGAAGAAAACTCAACAAGAAAGCATCATCAATTACAGGTCCCAACTAGGAAAGAAGTACATTCCATCTCCTAAAAGATACCCAGTATCCCTGCAACTAAGTCAGCGAGACACCATCGTCACCTCTTGCTTTTCTCCCCTGGACTTTCCTTCAGAACATCCCCTCCCAATTTCCTCCTTCTTCTCCATTAAATAATGTTCCTCTACTTTGTGGGACTTGCCTATGGTTTTTGTGATAGTTTCCTTGTCATGCACTGCAATTGTGTTATTCCTGAATAAATCCATTTTGCTAGTAAAATAACTGGAAATCTTTTTTTTTTTTTTTTTTTTTTTTTTTTTTTAAGGAGAACATAGCCTTTCAGACTCCACACCCACCTCACCCTTCATCCCCAGCAAGAAAGCCACACCTGCCAAGAACATGGGACTCCTCCTTCCAAACTAAACCTTCCTAACAACTACAGCTCACTCTTCCCTACCTGTTCCGGATGGGGTCAAGTCAAAGCACCGGACATGCTCTGGTAGCAGCTGCAGGATGAGAAAAGGGCTCTCCCTCTCCAGGAGGTCAGAACCCTACAGGCAGCCATGGCCACGTGCACCTCCTGGCCAGAAATACAACTAGGATTCCCCCTCCCCCCTCCCCTCCAAGGGGATTTGGAGCAAAAACCAAGCTAATGAGACAGTAAAAGCAAGAGAAAAGAGAGCAAAGCTTTGTTATTTCCCCAGGCAAAAATCTACCAAGAAGCTTCTGAGATATAAATTATACCTGCATAGCTGAGCCTGGAGAAGTGAGAACAGGGACATTTGGGTGGTTCTGTCATCAGTGGATTCTACTGTTTGTCCTTCTCAGAAACACCTGCTGTGTGGCTGTGCAGGTATACAGCTGTGCATGTATTAAGGGTCCCAGGGTATGAGGGTGGGTAAAACATCAATATTATATAATAACTATTATAATGTATCAGCTACTGTACTGAGTGCTTGCAATTCAGAATTTCCTGTAATCCTCACAATAATCCTATTGAAGTTAGGTTTAGTCATCCCCACTTAATAGAAGAGAAAGCTGAGTCTTAACAAAGCTTGAGCGACTTGTCCAAAGACACGCAGTATTTAATGTGGGCACCTGTCTTTTATCTGTGACAAATAACAGCCTGAATGTAGCATTTCAAACATACTCTTTTTGGAGAGCAAACAGTCCTGTGAGGTAGATCAAACACTTCTCCCAATTTGCACGTGAGGAAACTGAGGCTCAGATAGGTGAAGTAGCCCTATTCCGGTCGAACAGGTAGAAAATGATATAGCGAGGTCTGGAATCAAAGGCTTACTCTACCACTCAGTCACTCTAGCAAGATAGGCACTTTCCAAATGTTGGAATCCTGATGCTTCCAAGAATCAGAAAATATGTCAGTCCTTGAAGAATGCCCCTGAAAATTCCCATGGCCAAACCAGTCAAGGCAAAGGGCAAATGCTGGGGGGGGGGGGGGGGGGGGGGGTAGAAGATTACAAAAAGCCACAGAAAGGCCAGAAGAATCCCTGGGATTTCCAGTCACTGAGTATGGGTTCCAGGAGCTGGAGTCCCTCTGCCTCTGTATCTCATAAACCTTAGGCCAAATGTTTAGTTTTTCCTGTGTAGAAAAAATATTAAAGATTAATGATAATACTAATAAAAGCGTATACTCCCAGGAATACCTTGGAGTATGGAGGTTCTGACCTCCTGGAGAGGGCGAGCCCTTTTCTCATCCAGTTCATCCAGGTTCCAATTCAGACCACCACAGTAAGGCAAATATTGCAATAAAGTGAGTCAAATGAATTTTTTGGTTTCCCAGTACATATAAGAAGTTATATTTACACTATACTGTAGTCTATCAAGTAAGCAATAGCCTTATATCTAAACAAATAATGCCCATACCTTAAACCTAAAAATACCTCATTGCTAAAAAATGGTAGCCATCATCTGAGCTTCCAGGGAGTCATAATCATGGATCGCAGATCACCGTAACAAATACAACACTACGATAAAGCTTGCAACATTGAGAGCATTACCAAAACGTGGCAGAGACAGGAGCAAATGCCCTTGCAAAATGGCGCCAACTATCTTGCTCGGCACAGTGTTGCCACAAACCTTTAATTTGTAAAAATCACAGTATCTGCAAAGCGTAATAAAAGAAGGTATGCCTGTGGCTAACTTTTGCAAATTTCAGGCACCATTAGAAGGAGACAAAGGACCTTTAATTTGTAAAAATCACAGTATCTGCAAAGCGTAATAAAAGAAGGTATGCCTGTGGCTAACTTTTGCAAATTTCAGGCACCATTAGAAGGAGACAAAGGACCATCAGAACAAGGTCCAAGTGAACCACGTTATGCACCTGGGGCACTTACCATTGGCTATCATTGTTAAACCGCTTCTCCTACGGAAAAGAAGTAGGAGGCGACCAAGATCAGCCCTTACCCCAAGCCGGACTTAAAACAGAGGACCCGGCTCCGAAAAGCGCCAATGAGCTGCCTGAGTTGCCTGCTATTGTCGACCAATCAGCACGAGGCGCTTCCAACCAATCAGGAAGGAGCACTGCCCCGCCTCCTCATTGGCACATCGGATCGGACCGGACCGGCCGGGAGTGGGAACCTGAGCGGGAACTTTCTGAATGTAAGTAGGGCCTCCTGAGTGCTCAGGGGGTGTTGTGTGAGCACTTTATGGTGGTTTTCTGTTCGGGTCAGGCTGTAGGCTGACTATAGCCTTGCTTTGGGTTGGGTGTTTTGTGTTTTTTTTTTAACTTTTTAGTATTTATTTTTGAGAGAGAAAGAGCGTGAGCAGGGGAGGGGCAGAGAGAGACAGAGTCACAGAATCCGAAGCAGGTTCCAGGCTTTGAGCTGTTAGCAGAGAGCCTGACGCGGGGCTCGAACTCACGAGCCGTGAGATCACGACCTGAGTTGAAGTCAGGCACTCAGCCAACTGAGCCACCTAGGGGCCACCCAGGGGCCGCCTGGGTTGGTCTTGTTCCTATAGTTGTCTTGCCTGGAAACGGGTCGCTGGTAACAGAAGTAGCTTACTTTTACTTAATTAGGAGTCATGCTATAAGTTATTTTCTCCTTTGGCAGATAAGGAAAATGAGGTGCCAAGAGGTGAAGGAATTTGCTCAAGATGATCTCTCTAGTTAGGGCAGAGCAAGAATTTAAACCCAGGGAGTGTGCTGCCAGAGTCCAAGGGGGAAAGAGCTGATGACTAGGGTGTTGTTGGACGCTCTGACAAGGCCTGTGGGTACCAGCTTTCCTGAATTCTTAGAGGAGACCCTTGGTAAGCACCTGCTTCTGAGGGAAGGGTGCTCTGGGACCATCATGTCCCTTCCTCCAAGCTGGCCTTTGCCCACAGGCCCTCAGCTAATGTTTCTGCCTATGACCCTCCCAGGGTCACCAGCTGCCCCTTGTCAGACCCGCAGAAAGAGAAACCAGGCTGGCTGGGGGAGGGGTGCCAAGCAGGGGACTTCTCTTCCTCTCCTCCTGGGAGCACCCATCTGGTCTGTATCACCGGCTGATTTGTGCTCCAAAAAGCCTGCTTTCAAGTGAGGGTAGTGGGATTTGGTCCCATAAACCAAGCCTGTTAATCCAGTTAGGACTTTCCCCCTGCCTATGGGCATCACCCAAGCCTGCAGGATCTACTTTGGGCATTGAAACAAGGCTCCACCAGGAGTCCTGCCACAGAGAGGGCTAGAGGCTTCTGGGCCTTTCTTTTAGGGAACACATTTGACCTAAGGGATTAGGATGGCTTCCTCCACTCTTTCCCTGCTGGGTGTTGAGACACATTGTTGAAAAACAGAGGCAAGAAGATAAGGGTGGGGTATGGATGTATGACACCTGAGGTGGTAGGTAAATCCAGACCTATCCAGGTAAATCTCAGGAAGCCCACACTCAAGTCTGGAAAAAGGGGGTTTGAACTTGGGGTAACCATTTCCCTTCTTTGGGCCTTACTTTTGTCCTTTATTAAATGAGAGTTGGATTGGAGGAACTGTATGAGGTTTCTTCCATATTTGAAATGGAAAGAGTCCTCCAAGGAGAGAATACGGCCAAGGTATTCCTCTCCTGGGACAGCTCCTAATGTCTCTCAAACACAGAACTCCCATTCTTCTGGACTCCACCCACTGGGCTGACGCAGAGGCTGTTGTGGGGCGTGAACCCAGGTGCCATGAGATCATGACCTGAGCCGAAACCAAGAGTCAGAAGCTTAACTGACTGAGCTACCCAGGTGCCCCCTGGGCTCCCGTATTCTCTCAGCTGAGCCTCACCGGCTGCCAACCTTGGGGTTAGGTCTTTATTTGCTTCAGACTTTGCTTTCCTCTTTTAATTAATACAATGAAAAAACTAATGAATCCGTATTGGGTGCCAGGCAATTAGCTAATCAGAAATATGGTTAATAAGCTTTGGAACATGAAGCGTCTCGCAGAGAATATCTATCCGATTCCTCAACCGTGTCAGGCTCTATTCCTGACAGGCAGTGGCTACTGAGAGCACAGCAGGTTAGGTTAGATGCTTTATTTTTAAAAGGCTTTCCCTGGCTCTGATTCCCCCTCGTGTGAAAGAAATAAGGCAAGGCCAAAAAAGAAATTAGGCTGGAACACGAGAGTGGAAAAGCAGAATTAGGAGGCCAACCTGGGATCTTGGGCTGTCCGTAAATCTTAGAAGTGGGTGCTGAGTCTTGATTAGATAGCTCTGTACAGCCACACTAACAAGCCATCCCTAAAGCCGTTTGGTAGTGACGACTGACGAGATGCCCTGTCCTTTGTCAAAGTCCCCTTGCTCTTTCTCTGCCACCGGTTGCTTCACCTAATGTTAGGGGCTATCAGAACTGGAGTTTGGCTGCAGGACATTCCAAACCAAGTCTAGGACTCGAAATTTAAGTCTTCTGCCCTTGGAGACAGGGCACAGCAGACATAATGAGAAAAGCCCATCCAGGCAGATGGCCCGTGACATGTGGGGAGGTTGGTGACAAGCACTAGGCAGTGATCCCAACAGGGAGGTCCCCAAACCAGAGCTGAACGGTGAAGTACAGTGTCACAGGCAATGTGGGAGGTCTGTGGGGGTGCCCAGCTTCTGGATCCCACTCCCGAATGGACTAGTGTGAACAAAGAGGGGTCCTGTCCCAGTGGAGCTGGGTACTGGCCAGCTGATAAAGTCAGGACCATTTATAGATGAGAAAACCGAAGACCAAGGCCAGCACGTGGCAGGGCTGGGATGCAAACTCAGGTAGCCAGGATCCAGATCTTAATACCCTACCCTGTTTCTTCCCAGCGCTAGGCTCGATCTATCTACACAGGCAGTGTAGGGGCCTGGCAGGAACCCGGGAGGTCAAGGCAGAGTCAATTCTGGAAATTGCCGACAGATTATAAGCCACCATGTGAAGGGTCCAAATAGGACCCAAATAGTCCAAATAGGACTCCTGTGGGTCCAAATAGGGTGCTATAGACTCAGGAGGCATATGGGAAGAACTAAGGAGTGAAACCCCAATTCAGTGAACAAGCACTGAGGAGATTCTGCAGTCTCTCTCCTACAAGTCAAGTGTCCATCCAGACTCTGACAGATTCATCCCAGAGTGCTGAAATAACATACCAAAAGCAATGTCAGACCCACATCAGTAATTCTGAGCAATTGTGGGAAAGTGAAAGACCAAAGCCCTGAGTTCTTGTTTTTAATTATTATTTAAAAAATTGTTTTAATGTTTACTTATTTTTGAGAGAGACACGGAGTGTGAGCAGGGGAGGGGCAAAGAGAGAAGGAGACATAGAATCTGAAGCAGGCTCCAGGCTCTGAGCTGTCAGCACAGAGCCCAAACCGGGGCTCGAACTCACGAATTGCAAGATCATGACCTGAGCTGAAGTGAGACATTTAACTGACTGAGCCACCCAGGCGCCCCCCAAAGCCCTGAATTCTATTGTCCTTTCCAGAAAAGCAGAGACTGGAGAATCTCTAACAAACGGTTAGGAGAGATGATTAAATACATAACTTAATGCTACCAAAGCAGAATCAGACTGGAGTCCCTAAGAACAAGTCATACCAACATAAATGAACTTACCGTTTAGATGGGCTTACTCTGGACGTCAAAGTATGCTTATTAAATCCTTGTGTATATCTTTTATTCATTCAACATCAATCGAGAATCTGCCACACAGGAAAGCATTAGTTAATGAGACAATTCAATATCTTTTCTCTCAGAGTGTGCTGGGAAAAATGAGAAAATAAATGTGTAAACAACAATTTCAGATAAGGATAAGTGTTAAGAAGAAAATTAAACACAGCCATGGAC